>NC_143577.1:30287614-30608210 GCF_048544385.1 Mastigoproctus giganteus | reverse complement strand
AATTTAAGGGACTTATTCTGAATGAAAATGCTATTTGTATCAAAGAAAAAAATCGATATTGTTTTCACTTTTGATTTTGATATGAGTGCTTTCTTGACTAAGATAGGAACACAAACACAAACTACACTACAATCACTATTAAGAAAAATAATTTGTATTCATTGAAGCTTTTCGGAAATAACTACACAATTCTATCCTCAGATTGAGGATGGAAAAATGATTAGCCCCTCTTCAAAATTCATGACCTAAGTTGCTTGTGTGATTGCACAGTCAACTATAACCAACCTCTAGAGTATTTATTAAGTTTGCTGATGATGAAAGGAAGGCAGGTCTGACATGAAGTTCTCTCAGCAGTGCAGCCAGATGCTAAGGACAGCACATGGGGTTCTGTCAATGATATACAGAACCTTTTCCAGCAGGAACAAAGAATTAATTATTCCATCGTATGTTGTAAAAAGCAATGGTTAGGCCAAATCTTGAATAGTGTATACATGTTTGGAAACCTGATTTTAAAAACGAAGTTGATCTATTGGAAAGGGTACAGAAAAGAATAACAAAATTTAGTTTAGGGCACAAAAGAGTATGCTTACCAAGAAAGACTTGAGCTACATAAACTGCAACAACTGGAAACAAGACATCTGTATTGAGATGTAACTGAGGTGTTTAGGGCTATAAAAGGGTTGATAAATTAAATGCTGATGGCATCTTTACTCTTTCCCACATGGCACACAAAAGGGGATGTATGTTTAATTTGAAAAAGGTTAGCTGCTGAATAGATATGTGGAAATTTGCCTTCAGCCAAAGGCTAATTGATTGCTAGAATAAAGTTTCACCCAGTGTTGTGAAGGAAGTTTGGACTGGACAAATTATTACACAGGACAGGTAAAGTGGGGAAAAGTTTCTTTTTTTTTTTGGCTGGTGATGAATAAGCTTGTGTCCTAATCACTTTTCCAAAATTAATATTAACAAACTGTAATAGTTCTGATGCAGGTCTAACACCTCTCTTATTTTTCAGAGTGATGGGTAGACCAATAATTTTCCATTCCTTCCTATATGGAAAAAGGTACAGTTGGTTAATTTTTTTATTCTTTTTTTTTTAATCCTCATAAAGAAGAAGCAGTCAAACTTGGTAACTCTGAGAGCTGTATAAGATACTCTCCAAAGGTATGAGAACCACAAACCTTCAAAGTGTGCTATACATATTTTATTTAATAAAATTCATATACAAATTTCATAATAGGTGTTTTATTTAATACCTATATGAAATTTGTATTCATAATGTAATGAAATTTGTATTCACAATGTAATGAAATTTGTATTCATAATTAATTCATAATGTAAAATTCATATCACATCATCAATTTCATATTCATAAAATTCATATCACATCATCAATTTCATATTCATAAAATTCATATTCGTATCATAATTTTGCTCTTCAGTTTGAGTCATTTACAAATCACAATTAATTGCTTAAATGTTTAATTTTAACTATATATATATTATATGTTCATTAATAAATAAAATAACATATTAAATGGGATTAGCATTAGCAAAGGCACATGATGCAAGAAAGCAAGCTTATATAGCAGCAGCCAAATAAAAAAAAAAAAAAAAAAAACCCTTATTTCACCCATCCACTTGCTCCAAATGTTTGTCAAGTTCTGCCTTGAATCTATTTAAGCTACCAACTTCTACAATGACAGATGGAAATTTGGTCCAGCAATCAACCACCCGCTGGCTAAGGGTTGCTAAGGCCATATGTGGGAGTCAGAAGTGTTCAAAGCCGCTAAGTGGATTTTCTTATTTATTGATTTGAAATTATTGTTTTTCTAAAACTTTTGATTTAAATTTAGTAGTATAGCATTATTTTGTGATTTTCTGATTAACCTGGTGTATTTATTCTTTACTCGGCCTTGTAATTGCATAAAAGTGGCGGTAAGGGCATCAAATCCACGTGTTACAAGTTGCAGATCCACTGAACAATAAGTTTTCTAGCCATATTTAGCCGCTTTATTGACCAATTGCTATATTAAATTATTTTCTATAAGTAGCTTATAGACATAGTCAGGATCCTTAGTTTATTCTGAATTGAGATAACAAGATTTGCAAGTTAATTAATACTTAAGTGTCCAAAGATTTACTGTTCATAACTTGCCGCCACTGTTATACGACACAACGTTATATCCCGAACTAGATAGCGTAAGCTTAGTATAGTACAGTATATAATATAATATTGTCAATTAATCAGTAAAATCTATTAATTTTGTTAAACTTCATTGTCAATTAAATGTATTTTAACTAAATACATATAACGACTTAGATTACAAATGCAACATAATTAATAAATACATAACTTGATACGGAAGTTATATAAACGGAACTCGTAGATAATACTCAATACTGAAAAATATATATAGCATTATAACTGGGTTGGGATACAAGTTTAGGGTTATAATTTTGTACTGAAATTTAAATTTCATTGAAATTAAATCGAAATCATGACTCAGACCAGAGCAGCAAAGCAAACCAGAGACAAGCTAATGGGAGTGCTGCGGCTAGGGGAGAACTGAGGGGGGCAGTTACCCTCTGAATCACAGCCTTTTAAAATGCACTGCTTGCATGATGTTTGTGGAGCAATTGGGTACGGGACATGATGCCACGGGTGATGTCTTTGTGTGTGCGCGATGCAAGGAGTGTAACGAAATCAGGCAACAACTCAGCGTTGTTATGAGCCTATATCAGAGCTTGAAGGACAGGGTGGATGCCCTCGAAGGATCTAAATTGAGGGACTCATCGAGCTCTCAGCTGCCCACATCAACGCCAAAGCTTGCACTTGGTCATCACGCAACACAGCAACAACCCCCCAAGGCAGAATGCGCTGATCCCACAGGAACTAGTAGTTGTTGGTGACTCGACTGTCAGGGAAACGGGGAACATGCTTTGTAAAAAGGATAGGTGGAACAGGACCAGGGTATGTCTGCCAGGGGCAAAGGTTCATGATGTTGTAGAGCGGATATCATCTTTTAAGGGCACAAACGTTGATATAGTTGTACACATTGGCACTAATGATATTAAGAGTAGAAGACTGGCAGAATTACTTAACAAGTACAGGTCACTGTTGAAAAAAAGCCGTGAATTAGGGTTGAATTTGAAAGTATCTGCAATTCTGCCCAGACACGATAGGAGGGAGTATATGATGAGAGCCTTGTCGATCAATTCGGCCCTGGAAGGATTGTGCAAGGCTCAAAGGGTAGAATTGTTTTCAGCCTGGTCTGTACTTGTTAACAGGAGAGCCTGCTTCTACAGGAATGGAATACACTTAAATAGAAAGGGTGCAAGAATATTTGCTGATGCTATCGAGGCAGTGTTAGGTGGGTCGGAAATCTGCTAGCTTGGGAGGATACAAGGACTAATAGATTAACAGTAGCCACTGGCAGAAGTGAATGTGATTCTTGCACTGCTTCTATTGGAATGAGCAGCAGCCTGGAAAACAAGATGCAGGGTATTCCAGAGAATACTGGGAGTCATTGCGGTACAAGTAAACACATGGGTTGTGTTAGGGTAGCTAAGAATAGGAACAGGTGCATGTATACTTGCGTGTACACCAATGCTAGGAGTTTGGTAAATAAATTTGATGAATTTGAGGTATTGCTCAAAACATCGAAGGCAGATATTGCTGGGATATAAGAGATGTGGTGTCACACAGCTATAAGGAATGCAGAACTGGAATTTGGGGAGTACGATGTGTACAGAAAGGATAGACAGGATATGAAGGGAGGATGGGTTATGCTATTAGTTAAGAAACACATAAAATCCAAGGAAGTGAAGCCAGTCGACATCACTGGACAGTGCGGTGTCGAGTCAGTTTGGTGTGACATAAGCATTGAGAGATCAAAATTGAGAGTAGGAGTGTGCTATAGGCCTAATGACTCTGATGAGTATAATAAGAAACTGTACAGGGAAATAGAGTGGGCCAGTAAATCAGAGAGTCTTATAATGGGGGATTTTAATTTCCCAGATACTGACTGGAATTTGTGGGTTGGTCACTCACACACTAGCAAGGCTTTTGTGGATTTATTGGATGATTGTTTTCTACATAAGCATGTTCGGGAGGCAACTAGTAGTAGTAGTAGTAGTAGTAGTAGTAGTGGCACGTGATGCAAGAAAGCAAGTGTAGGAGCTTATGCAGCATCAGCCAAAAAAAAAAAAAAAAAAAAATCACACCATTCCCTCCAAATGCCTGTCCAGTTCCTCCTTAAATTTATTTAACCTATCAACTTCCACAACGACAG
The DNA here is from genome assembly GCF_048544385.1 of Mastigoproctus giganteus. Taxonomy (NCBI): domain Eukaryota; kingdom Metazoa; phylum Arthropoda; class Arachnida; order Uropygi; family Thelyphonidae; genus Mastigoproctus; species Mastigoproctus giganteus. Next base: position 30,603,915 of record NC_143577.1, on the reverse strand, counting down.
ATGGAAGTTTGTTCCAGCAATTAACCACCCGCTGGCTAAAGGCAAATTTCCGCACATCTATTCTACATCTGTCCTTTCTTAATTTGAACTTATGTCCCCGTAGGTTCGTAATCTGAACAAGTGGAAGGATCCCATCAGAATTCAGCGTGCTCAACCCATTCAAGGCCTTATAGACCTCAATCAGATCACCGCGCAGGTGCCTAGTCTCCAGCCACTGCAATTTGCTGAACTTAAGCCTCTCTTGGTAAGAGGATCCCTTCATTCCCCTCACCAGTAGTGTTGCTCTTCTCTGTACATGCTCAAGCAAATCTACATCCTTCCTAAAATGAGGCCTCCAGACCTGTACGCAGTACTCAAGGCGTGGCCTGACCATTGCCTTATACAGAGGGACAATCACCTCCTTTTCCCTGCTAGCAAAATTCCTATATATCATTGACAAAACCCCATGACCTGCCCTGGCAGCCTGTCTGCATTGCTCAGAAAACTTCATATCTGACTGCACAATTACTCCCAGGTCTTTTTCATTTTCTACCACCTTAAGTGTAGTACCACACAGTTGATACGTTTCTCTGGGGTTACTTCTACCCATATGCAGTACTTTGCATTTGTCAAGGTTAAACTTCAGTTGCCACTTGTTAGCCCATCTGCCCAAATTATCTAGATCCTGTTGCAGTAGCACACTGCCATTACTGTCATTAACAACCCTGCCAACCTGTGTGTCATCTGCAAACTTCGACATTAAGCCTGATATACCTTCATCAATATCATTGATAAATACACAAAACAACAGTGGATCCAACACCGAACCCTGTGGGACTCCACTAATAACATTAGTCCACGAAGAGCAGCACCCATTGATTACCATCCTCTGTCTTCTCCCACTTAACCATCCTTTTATCCATTGTAGCAACTTACCCTTAATACCATTCTGCTCCAATTTGTACAGTAGTCTTCCATGCGCAACAGTGTCAAAAGCTTTCCTGAAATCCAAGTATATGATATCAAAATTATTTTTTGCATCCAGTTCCTTTGTGACCGCATCATAATAACCAATCAAATTTGTCAGACAAGACTTTCCCTTAACAAACCCATGCTGTGTCTGAATTATTGCTGCAGTCTTGTCTAGATGATCCTGCAATGCATCTTTAACCAGTGACTCCATTATTTTACCCGGAACAGAAGTTAAACTAACTGGTCTGTGGAGAAATACTCTTGATTTGATTATCAGTAGTGATTCTTCATGCATTAAGAATCTGCAGATAAAGGAACCACTAGGTGGCAGTGATCACAGTGTGCTGAAGTGGGATTTACTCAAAGAGGTAACTACCATCAGGGGTAAAGGGAAGGGTTTTTGCTTTCATAAAGGCGACTGACTACGATGGTCTGAGACAGTATTTAAATTCTATACAGTGGGACCAACTGATGATGTTACCAACAGCAAATTCAAAATGGGAAGCATTCAAAGAACTTATCTTGGAAGCTGCTAGGCTTTACATACCAACTAAGAAATATTGTTCAAGGTTTAGGCCTAAATGGATGTCAGATGAACTAATGAGACATATGGCAGAGAAGAAAAATGCATGGGATACATATAAATTAACATGTGACACAGAAGCCTATGATAGATATAAGTTGATCTGTAACCAAGTTATTAAGGAGGTTAGGCAGGCGAAGGCAGATTACGAGAAATCTTTGGCAAAGGATGCAAAGAAAAACAGCAAAGAGTTCTTTATTTTGTAAAGAACTCTCTCTTTCCTTCTAGAGTTAGAAGGAAGGGGATGAATCAGATTGGTCCACTTGATATCGATGGTTCAACTGTTGATGATCCTGCTCAGGTAGCTAACAAACTAAATGAATATTTTGCACCGACATTCACACATGAGAAGTTATTCAGCGAGGGGAATGCCAGAGGGGTATTCAACTCTGGCAGTAAGCTAGATAATCTTGTAATAACTGAGAGTAAAGTGGAGTAGAAATTGTTGAAGATAAACACAAGAAAGGCACCTGGGGTGGATGGGATCTATCCAGTTATATTAAAGGAGGCAGCAAAGGATGTAAGCAAACCCTTAGCTATAATTATGAGAGCTTTCTTAGACTCAGGGGAGGTACCCATAGACTGGAGATGTGCAAATGTGACCCCAATAACTGAGAGTAAAGTGGAGTAGAAATTGTTGAAGATAAACACAAGAAAGGCACCTGGGGCGGATGGGATCTATCCAGTTATATTAAAGGAGGCAGCAAAGGAAGTAAGCAAACTCTTAGCCATAATTATGAGAGCTTCCTTGGATTCAAGGGAGGTACCCATAGACTGGAGATGTGCAAATGTGACCCCAATTCACAAAGGAGGATAAAAAGGCTGAAACAAGTAATTATAGATCTGTGAGTTTAACTTCTGTTCCAGGAAAATCAATGGAGGCACTGGTTAAAGAAGCACTGCAGGATCATCTAGACAAGACTTCAGTTATAGCTCGGACACAGCATGGTTTTGTTAAGGGAAAGTCTTGCCTGAACAATTTGATTGGATACTATGATGCAGTCACAAAAGAACTGGATACAGGGAATAAGCTTAATGTCCAAGTTTGCAGATGAGACAAAGGTTGGCAGGGTTGTTAAGGACACTATTGATGCTATGCTGCTGCAACAGGATTTGGAAAGGTTGAGCAGATGGGCTGAGAGGTGGCAAATGAAATTTAACATTGACAAATGTAAAGTACTACATATGGGAAACAGCAACCCCAGAGCAACATATCAACTCTGTGGTACTACACTGACAGTGGTAGAGAATGAAAAGGACCTGGGGGTAATTGTGCAGGCAGATATGAAGTTCTCTGAGCAGTGCAGATGGGTGAAAGAGTAGCTCATTGTGTCTTGTCAATGATATATAGGAATTTTTCTAGCCGGGATAAGGAAGTGATTATTCCCTTGTATAAGGCAATGGTCTGGCTATACCTTGAATACTGTATACAGGTCTGGAGGCCTCATTTCAAGAAGGATGTAGAGCTGCTGGAACAAGTACAGAGAAGGGCAACAAGATTAGTGAATGGAACAAAGGGTTGCTCTTAAGAAGAAAGGCTTAAGTTTTGCAAATTACAGTGTCTGGAGACTAGGTACCGGCGAGGTGATCGGATAGAGGTGTATAAAGCCTTGGATGGTTTGAGCATGCTCAATGCCGATGGTATTCTTCCTCTTGCTCAGAATAATCGCCTGAGAGGGCATAAATACAGATTGAGGAAAGAGAGATGTAGGATAGATGTGTGGAAATTTGCCTTTAGCCAGCGGGTAGTTGGTTGGTGGAACAGACTTCTATCCCTTGTTGTGGAAGTTGATAGCCTAAATAAATTTAAGGCTCAACTGGACAGGTATTTCGAATGAATGGAAGGGTGAAGTGGAAGTGTTTTTTTTTTTTTTTTGGCTGATGCTGCATAAGCTTGCTTTCTTGCATCACATGCCTCTACTAATGCTAATGCTAATGCTAATGCTAAAGGCAAACTTCCTTCCGCACATCTATCGTACAACTATCTTTTCTCAATTTGAATTTATGCCCTCTCAGGCAATTATTCTGAGCAAGAGGAAGAATCCCATCAGCATTGAGCATGCTCAAACCATTCAAGGCTTTATACACCTCAATTAGATCACTTCGCAGGTGCCTAGTCTCCAGACACTGTAATTTGCAAAATCCTTTCTTTGTAAGAGCAACCTTTTGTTCCATTCACTAATCTTGTTGCCTTTCTCTATACTCGTTCCAACAGTGCTACATCCTTCTTAAAATGAGGCCTCCAGACCTGTATACAGTACTCGAGGTGTGGCCTGACCATTGCCTTATACAAGGAGATAATCAGCGCCTTATCCCTGCTAGAAAAATTCCTGTATATCATTGACAAGACACCATGAGCTACTCTTGCAGACCATCTGCACTGCTCAGAAAATTTCATATCTGCCTGCACAATTAACCCCAGGTCCTTTTCATTCTCTATCACTGTCAGTGTAGTACCACAGAGTTGATACGTTACTCTGGGGTTACTGCTTATCATATGTCGTACTTTACATTTGTTAATGTTAAACTTCATTTGCCACCTCTCAGCCCACCTGCTCAACTTTTCTAGATCCTACTGCAGCAGCATACTGTCATTAGTGTCATTAACAACTCGGAAAACCTTCATATTGTCTGCAAACTTGGACATTAAGCCTGATATACCATCATCAATATCATTTATAAATACAGAAAACAACAATGGACCTAACACTGAACCCTGAGGGACTCCACTAATAACATTAGTCCATGAAGAGCAGTGTCCATTGATTACCACTCTCTGTCTTCTCCCACTCAACCATCCCTTTATCCATAGCAGCAATTTTCAATGCCACACTGTTCCAATTTGTGCAGCAGTCTTCCATGTGCAACAGTATCAAAGGCCTTTCTAAGATCCAAATATATGATATCAAAGTTATTCTTTGCATCCAGTTCCTTTGTGACAACATCATAGTATCCAATCAGATTGGTCAGACAAGACTTCCCCTTAACAAGCTCATTCTGTGTCCAACTTCTAACTGAAATCTTGTCTAGATGCTCCTGCAATGCTTCTTTAACTAGTGCCTCTATTAATTTCCCTGGAACAGAAGTTAAACTAACAGGTCTGTAATTATCTGTGTCTCCCTTTGATCCTTCTTTGTGGATTGGAGTCACATTTGCACATTTCCAGTCCATGGGTACCTTCCCTGAGTCCAGGGAAGCTCTCATAATTATGGCTAAGGGTTTGCTTACTTCCTTTGCCACCTCCTTTAATATAACTGGATAGATTCCATCCACCCCAGGTGCCTTTCTTATGTTTATCTTCAACAATTTCTCCTCCCCATTACTCTCAGTTATTACATGATTATCTAGCTTACTGCCAGAGTTGAATACACCTCTGGCATTCCCCTCCCTGAATAACTCCTGATGTGTGAATGTAGACTCAAAATATTCATTTGGTTTGTTAGCTACTTGCACAAGATCATCAACAGTTGAACCATCGATATCAAGGGGAACAATCTGATTCATCCCCTTCCTTCTAGAGTTTATATAAGTAAAGAACTCTTTGCTGTTTTTCTTTGCATCCTTTGCCAAAGATTTCTCGTAATCTGCCTTCGCCTGCCTAACCTCCTTTGTGACTTGGTTACAGGCTGAAAGCCTCAGACTACAGGAAATTTACTAGATGAACTAGTTAGTGCAAAGCATAATTTTAGTTCGCCAAAGCATCATTTTAAATCACCAAAATAGGTGCAATGGCATCATTTTTGTTACATCACATATCGTGAGCACTTTCATAACGAATTGCCTGTTATTGCACCACCTTGAATAAGCAACGCTTAAAATGATTCTCTGCACTAACTTGTTCATCTAGTAAATTTCCCATAGTCTAAGGCTTTCAGTCCTAAACCCTTTTTCAGTACTTTACTATCACATACTGTCTGGCATTTCTCATATTGTGAAGTTAAACTTCATAACTGGGTTATCACTCACTGTATCACTGGGGTACATATGCATCCACCAAGGAAAGGCCAACAAGCTTTGAAATGGTGACATCTGGGTGGTAGTGGTATCCTCCAAGAATAAGTAACATTAGTCTTTTCTCCTGGGGGAAGCAATGCTTATTTGAGGTAGTGTGATAATAGGCAACTCGTTAAACTGTTCACAATATGAGATGTAACTAAAACAATGCCATTTCACCTACTTCAGTGATTTACTACAAACAAAGATGATGCTTTGCACTAATTGTTCATCTAATAACATATTATGAAAATACTATCACATAATCTGTCATAAAATTACATAGTATTTTCCTTCTTTTTCTTATTCCAGCTATCATATAACCTGTCATACAAGGAAAATGCTATTATTTTATGATGGAAAAGAAAGGGGGAAAAATTGGCATTCAATTTTTTAGTCATTTTCATACATAATCCTCATTAAGGGCTGTGAAAACTATGTGAGAATTGTTAAAAGTTTGAAAACAAATGTTTTTGGGGAAGAAATTGTGTTTTTCCCAATAATGACATGCTCCATGAATGAAGGCATTTGTTTCAAGGAATTTTTGTTAATTTCCTAAGGCAAGACACATCTGACTGTATTTCTATATGAATAACAGTTAGTAACAGTAAATAAATATTTTGGAAAAATGCCAGCTGGCATTAAAATCGCTGGATAGTCAGTTCTCATAAATACTTTTGATTTTTTTTTTCATTTCCTGTAAATCAAAATATTATTTTAAAACAAGTTTTTCTAATCCAAATTTCTCTAAAAACTCCAGTTCAAGAGTCAAAGTCACATGCAGTTTGTGAACCGTGGTTTATCCTGGTATAGAATAGCTACTGTTTATAAAAATCAAATCAGTTAAACCAAAATTAAATCAACTGGAGACAACCTGTCTCAGAAAACTGAACACTAATACATCCTTGCATTATACCTTTTCAACCCCTATAAAAGGAATCAATTGAAAATATTGTAAATGACTATTTAAAAGTTTAGATAATTAGAACAGTAAAATTGTAAATATATAGATGACAATATAGAAATTGAAAAAGAATTAATAAAAAATTACCTTTTGGAATTCATCAAATTTTCTTTGCAACACTTCCACGTGTTCCAAATCCTGACCAAATTCATCTGTTGTAACAAAAGCTTCCTAGAAGTTAAAAAAAAATTGAAATTTAATGAACTCACATATATATTATTCATTAAATATAGACTCATTCCTTGTCATACTTTAATAAATGCTTTCTGTATACTGTTCATACTTTAATAAATGAAAATTTATTAAAGTATGAACCAAATATAAAATGTAGAAAAACAGATTCTACATTTTAAAAATAAAAATGAAGTGAGTGAAACTCTTAATAATTGAATAAAATATTATAATAAATTGTAATATTTTATATTTGTTATATTTTTATAATTTCAAAAAATTTTCAATCATTGTCTCAAATAATTATAATAGTACTGGGTAATGCATAATATTGCAAGTCATCTGCTGGATTAAAAATAATTAATTGAATTAATTTCACCAATATATAAGGATTGTTTTAAACACTTTAAAATCTGACTGTTAGTTTATTTGTCATAAACAGGCAAATTTAATGCAGTAAACTGAAATAAAACAATGCACATTATTTTGGCACAGAAACATCATTTATTATAGCACAGAAACATCATTTATTATAGCACAGAAATTTTGTCAAGAGAACTAACACCTTTAGGTGGTCAGGGGAGCATTACAATACCATAACCTTTTAACAAGTATATACAAATTTGTATATATATTATATATATATACAGAGATCTGATTTTTTCATATATGCATTCCCTGAAGTACATACATATATCTACATTTTATAATGTTATTTCAAGTACATTTCAAATGATACATCCATTTCTATGAATTTTCTTCAGATTTGTTCAGTACATACATATATGCTAAAAGATAAAAAATAAGCGATGACAGCCTGTTGCCATTAGTATTAATATTAGTAGTGGTAAATAATGCAAAAAAGCAAACTTATAAAGCATCAGCAAAAAGAAATAAAATTTCCCACATCACCTGTCCATCCCCTCAAATAGGTTACTAGTTTTTCCTTGAATTTATTCAAACTACATAATTCACAATGACTAATGGAAGCCAGTTTCAACATTCAACCACCTATTGGCTGAGGGCAAACATTTTTCCCATTTGTCATACAACCATCCTTCCTTATTTTGAATTTATGCTGCCTCATGTGTGTGTGTGTGTGTGTGTGTGTGTGTGTGGTCTAAGCAAGAGGAAGAATGCCATCAGCAGTGAACTTGCTCAATCCATTCAAAGCCTTAAACACTATAATCAGATCACCTCACAGGTGGCTAGTCTCCAGACACTGCCAATTGCAGAACTAAAGCCTTTCTTGGTAAAATCACACTTTTATTCTGCTCACAAATCTTGTTGCCCTTCTCTGCACCCATGCCATCAAACTACATCCTTCCTAAAGTGAGGCCTCCAGACTTGTATGCAGTACTCAAGGTGCTGCCTAACCACTGCCTTGCAAAATGTGATAATCACATCCTTATACCTGCTAGCAAAGTTTTTGTATATCATTGATAAAACCCCATGAACTGACCTGGCAGCCTGTTGCATTGCTCAGAGAACTTCATATCTGACTGCACAATTATCCCCAGGTCTTTTTTTATTTTCTACTAACATGAGTGTAGTACCATACCATTGGTATTTTAATCTGGGCTTTACTGCTACCCATATGCAGTACCTTGTATTTGTCAATATTAAACTTCAATTAAAATTTCTCAGTCCATCTGCCTAATTTTTCTAGTTCTTGTTGCAGTAGCTTACTATGATTACTGTCATTAACCACCCTGCCAACCTTTGTATCATCTGTAAACTTAGACATTAAGCCTGATATTTGTTCATCAATATTAGTATTAGTAGTGGCAAATGATGCAAGAAAGCAAGCTTATAAAACATCAGCCAAAAAAAAAAAAAAAAAAAAACTAAACATCACCATCCATCCCCTCCAAGAAATTTTCTAGCTCTTCCTAGAATTAGTTTGTCTAGTTCTGTATCTTTAATAAATAAAGAAAACAGTGAGTCTAGCACAAAATCATAGAGAACTCCACTAACAACATTAGATCACGAAGAGCAGTACCCATTAATAACCACACTGTCTTCTTCCACTTTACCATCCCTTTATCCATTGCAGTAACTTGCCCTTAATGCCACAATGACCCAGTTTTCACAGCAGTCTTTTATGTGCAATGGTAACAAAAGCTTTCCTGAAGTGTCCAAATATATGATATCAGAAATATTTTTTACATCCAGTTCCTTTGTTACAGCATCGTAGTATCCAATCAGATTAGTCAGACAAGTTCACCCTTTAACAAATTCATGCTGTGACTGCATATATTGCATTCCTGTCTAGATGGTCCTGCACTGCTTCTTTAACAAGTAATTCCATTATTAAGCTAGCAGGTCTGTAATTACTCATGTCACACTTTGATCCCCTTTTGTGAATTGGGGATACATTTGCACATCTCTGGTCTGAAAGAGACTTCCATTTTTTTTTTTTTTTTTTTTTTTTTTTGATTTTTAGGAGCATTAGCAACTAAGGCCATATTGCTCCGGGGATATGCAGTGGTCATTCCCTGACCTTTCTGCATCCTCCGTATTTGGTGATCATGGGCTCGAACCCCGGTCTAATCAAGAAGCGTGTGCTACGCACTGCTGCTTCTGTCCACCTGGCTATGGAGGCGCCGGACCTCCATTGAATCCAAAGATGCTCTCATAATTATGGCTAAGGGTTTGCTTACCTGCTTTACTGCCTCCCTTAATATAACAGATTAAATCCCATCCATCCCAGGTGCCTTTTTTATATTTAGTTTCAACAATTTCTCTTCCACTTTCCTATCTGTTATCACAAAATAATTTAGCTTCCTGATTAGAGTTTGATAAACATCTAGTTCTCATGTGTGTGAATGTATATGCCAAAATACCTATTAAGTTTTTCAGCTATGTCGGCAGGATCATAAACAGTTAAACCATCAATATGAAGTTATTCAATCCTTTCCTTCTACTGCTAACATAAGTAAAGAAGTTTTTGCTGCTTTTCTTTGCATTCTTTGCCAGACACTTCTCATAATCTACCTTAGCATTCTAACTCCTTTGTGACTTGATTACAGAATAGTTTATATCTACCATAGTATCACCTGATAATTTATATGCATCCCATGCATCTTTCTTCTCTGCCATGAGTCTCATTAGTTCATCTGACAACCGTTTACACCTAAACCTTAAACAGTATTTCTTAATGAAAAGCCTAGTATCTTCCAATATTACTTCCTTGAATGCTTCCCACTTAGAATTTGCTGTTTGTAATATCATTCACTGCATATAATTTAAAAATTGTCTGAGACCACTGTAGTCACCCTTACAAAAGCAAAAGCCCTTCTCTTTTACCCTTGACAGTAGTCATATCATTAAGTAAATTCTCCATTAGTACACTGTGATTACTGCCGCTCAGTGGCTCTTTTATATGCAATTCTTAATGCATGCTGCTTCCTCTTGTTGCTTCTCTAACATGCTGCTGTAGAAAATAGTCATCCAATAAATCCACTAACATCTTGCTTGTGTGAGTAACTTGTGAATGACCAACCCACAAGTTACTGTCAATATCAAAAAAATTGAAATTTAAATTGGTGAAATAATGAGCACTTCAATCTGCATGGAGCATAATCTGACTTTAATTTCTTAAAGAATTATAGATTATTCTCAGACATTTCATCATACTTCCTGTACCACTTCTTCAGTGAATTCTTGTACATCTAAGTATATGAAGTAAAAATAATTTTTACATCCAGTTCCCTCATCTCTTTATTTTACAAAAGCCAAAATTGAAGAAATTCTCAGGGTTTCAGATTTAGAAGTTAGCAAAATCAAATTATGCGATAGAAAAACAGTTAAAAAACTGATATTCTGCTTCCAAGAAAGAGTAATGATGAGTTGATTAACTATATTGTATGAATTTTCCAATTTTTTTTTTAAATTCTGGTTTAATTTTTGATAATAATTTAAGTCTAATAATTGGAAGTGGAGTTAAATAAAAAGAAATTAATATTTAAAAGAATTTATGCATAAGTTTTCATTTTTAAAAAACTTAAAAATTACATTTTGAAGAAACTCATTCCACAAAACTCACCAGTATGGAAAACTTACTATTGGGAGCCGACGCGTTTTGGAAAATTCACTCATGAAATGATTAATTAAAGTTAAATAGGATATGGTACTATTATGTCATCCACAAGTAGGAACTGCTTAATGTCAAATCTTGTGTGCTATTATTTTTCTCCACTCTTCTGGCCACCTTAATAATTTTATCTATAATGAAATAAAGAAATACAGGTTCTTTTCCTGTATTCCATGAAAAATAACAATATTGTTTTTTCCTGTATTGTTTTGCATTTGAGTATTAACAGGATATCCCTCAGAAATCAGATTAAATGTTTAATGTATTAGTTTTATGGTAGCAAGCATTACTGCATAGTGGTGTATTAACTAAATAACTGTATGTAGTATTAGTATTATCCATAAAGGAGCAAAGAAAGCACAAGGCTGCACCAACCAAAAAATAAAATAAAAATAATAATAAAAATAAAATAATAAATAATAATAATAATAAAATAAATACGAAATTTTTAGAAATCTTCAAGTACCGTGTTAATAGACTAAAAAAGAATAGCGAAAGCTTAAAAAGCAGTACTCACCTTGAAATTAATCTGCGATGGTTTACTTAGGTAGCGTGGTTAATGTTTAAGTTGAATTGTTAAATTGAAAAATTAAAAGGGAGGGAAGTAGGTAAAAGTTGACTGAGTTAAATAGGCGCAAGGAAATAGAAGTGGACACATCCAATCCTTGGTTGTCATCGAAATAAATGAAAAGAAGAATAATTAAAAACTATGTAAGTGAATCCGGTGAAGCCAATAGTCTTTACGAGGACTTTCGTTAGTTAAAGAACGTCTTCAGTTGGCAATGTGTGGGGAGAGAACGCGCGTGGTATTTTAAGAATAAAAAATTATACTCTCGTGATGCCTTTTTTGACATGTGGGAACTTTAATCTCGAGAGGTTCCAAATTGGGGAAAGATTGAAGGGGAGTTTAGAATTTAGAATTTTGAGGTTAGAGTGGTGCTTGTACCATTCAATAACTAGGGCTTCATATTGAAGTATTCTGTAGCTGGATTTTAGTTTAATGATGGAAATGGCAGAGTCGATGAGCGGGTTGTGGTTGTGAGTCTGGGCATGGGTTGTAAGTTCTGTGACAGATTGGTTAGACATGAGACTATGGAAATGGTAGTATGCAAGGGTGTTGGATGTTTTTGATGAGCCAAATTTAGTAGTGGTACTTCCGATATAACATGTGTTGCAGTTCGGTTGACAATTAATGAGGTATATAATATTATTAAGGTCGTTTGTAGGATATTTGTATGTGTCTTTATAGGTGCTGAAGAAGGATCCTAATTTGTTGTAGGTGGAAAAAACAAGGGAGATATCAGTGTTGTTAAATAGGCGTCGGAACTGTCCTGCTAGTTCATTGTGGTAAGGGAGGACTATGCGGATGTTTGTTTTATTTTTGTCTTTGGTTGGGGTGTTAGATTTAATTTTATTTTTAGCGTTAAGGATTGTATTTAAAATAAGTTGGTGGGGAAGCAAAATGTAAGTATTTACCAGTGTTTGTATTTTTCCTGAAAATTTTCGTATTTAATTTTGTGCCTGTTATATAGATAGTGAGATTAAGGAAATTTATGATCATATAAATAATCAGATAAATTTCCTTAATCTCACTATCTATATAACAGGCACAAAATTAAATACGAAAATTTTCAGGAAAAATACAAACACTGGTAAATACTTACATTTTGCTTCTCATCACCCTCTAAACACTAAAAAGGCAGTTTTATATAACCAAATTCACAATGCACTAAAGTACAGTTCCTTACCCACTGACCTTCACAGTGAAATACAGTATATTATCGACAAATTTATATCCAGAGGTTACCCCCACCAACTTATTTTAAATACAATCCTTAACGCTAAAAATAAACTGACCTCATTAATTGTCAACCGAACTGCAACACATGTTATATCGGAAGTACCACTACTAAATTTGGCTCATCAAAAACATCCAACACCCGTGCATACTACCATTTCCATAGTTTCATGTCTAACCAATCTGTCACAGAACTTACAACCCATGCCCAGATTCACAACCACAACCCGCTCATCGACTCTGCCATTTCCATCATTAAACTAAAATCCAGCTACAGAATACTTCAATATGAAGCCCTAGTTATTGAATGGTACAAGCACCACTCTAACCTCAAAATTCTAAATTCTAAACTCCCCTTCAATCTTTCCCCAATTTGGAACCTCTCGAGATTAAAGTTCCCACATGTCAAAAAAGGCATCACGAGAGTATAATTTTTTATTCTTAAAATACCACGCGCATTCTCTCCCCACACATTGCCAACTGAAGACGTTCTTTAACTAACGAAAGTCCTCGTAAAGACTATTGGCTTCACCGGATTCACTTACATAGTTTTTAATTATTCTTCTTTTCTTTTATTTCGATGACAACCAAGGATTGGATGTGTCCACTTCTATTTCCTTGCGCCTATTTAACTCAGTCAACTTTTACCTACTTCCCTCCCTTTTAATTTTTCAATTTAACAATTCAACTTAAACATTAACCACGCTACCTAAGTAAACCATCGCAGATTAATTTCAAGGTGAGTACCGCTTTTTAAGCTTTTGCTATTCTTTTTTAATAAAATAAAATAATAAATAATAATAATGATAATAATAATAATAAAATAAAATTAATAATAATAATAATAATAATAATAATAATAATAATAATAAAATAAATAATAATAAAATAAATAATAATAATAATAAAATAAAATAATAAATAATAATAATAATATAATAAAATAATAAATAATAAAATAAAATAATAAATAAATATATAATAAAATAAACCCAACCATCTATATGACTCCTCCTCGATGTAAGCTGTTGTTGTTGTTTTGGTTTTTAGGAGCATTAGCAACTAAGGCCATATTGCTCCGGGATATGCGGTGGTCATTCCCTGACCTTTCCGCATCCTCCGTATTTGGTGGTGATGGGCTTGAACCCCGGTCTAATCAAGAAGCGTGTGCTACGCACTGCTGCTCCTTCCCACCTGGCTACGGAGGCACCCTCAATGTAAATACCTATCCAACTAACCTTTGAATCTCCTCAGGTTTTCAGTCTCGACCAGCTATGGAAGTAACTTATTCCAGGAATCAAAAACTCACTAGCTAAAAGAAAAGTTCTTGCAGTGCAGTCTGTCGCTTGCAATTTTAATTTATGGTCCTAGCTCTGGAATCATTTATAATAGTGAAAATTTCATCCTCTTTCATTTCATTTTACCCTCTCAGAGCTTTGTACACCTTAATCAGATCTCCTCTACGGTGCCAAGTTATGTACCTTACAGGAAACCTGATTGAGGTTTACAAAAAAAAAATATGTGGGGTACACCTGAAGCCCACATTTTTAAAGTGTTTCCTCATATGGATGTACCTTTTCTGATCTTACCAGGCACGATGCCCATCTTTAGACCATTTCAAAAAGATCAATGTCTTTCTTTAGATGTGGCCTCCATACTTGAACACAGTATTCCAAGTGCAGCCTTAAAATTGTCTTATGTGGTGGGCTTATAACATCTCTATCTCTATGAGCTAATGTACAATAAATCATTGATAGGACACCATGAACCTTCCTTGCTGCTTGTCTACACTGCTCATAGAAATTCCTGTCTGAATGTATCATAACTCTCTACTGTTTTTAATTGAACCCCATCAAGTGTATGTCATCCTAGTGTTGCTATTCCCCAAATGTAGGACCTTCCATTTTGCTACATTAAAGCTTAGCTGACACTTTTCTGACCATCCCCGAAATCGAAATCTATCTAAGCCACCCTAAATGAAGCATTTCTTGACATCGGTCATTAACTACTCTGTTCTTGACATCATCCACAAAGTTTTACATCGTGCAACATCAATTCAAAATCAAATACAACAATGATCCCAATCTGAACAATGACCATTAATCAGGACCCTCTGCCTCCTACCCTGAAGGGCCCTTTGATCCATCTAAGGATTTTTCCTGTGATTCCAGCATGTTCCAGCTTATACAGGAACTTCTCATACAGAACTTGGTCAAATGCTTTGCTCAAATCCAAGCAACAATGTCAAAATTATTTCCTGCCTCCAGTTCATGAGTGACTATCACAATAACTTAACAGTTGGTTAAACAAGATTTTCCCTTCACAAAACCATGCTGTCTCCCCTTCAGAATTTCATTTCTATCAAAATAATCCTATAGTGTATGCACTCTTGGTCATTGATTCCGTGATTTTCCTACCACTGAAGTCAGACTCACTTCACTCTTAGAACTGCCTTTATGTATTGCCAATACATTGGCACTTCTCCAATCCAAGAGAATTTCTCCTGACTCAAGTTATGCCCTCATAATTAACCTTAATAGTCTAATACACTCTTTTATACTTACTTCACTTGATTAGACCGGGGTTCGAGCCCATCACTGCACATAAAAATTTCAATGAAGGTGAAATGCAAACTAAATTCTGATAAACAAGAAAAAACATTCTCTGAGTAACATTCTTCTTGATGCTCAAAATTTTACTTTTTTAAAATATGTTTATTAAATATAAATTAAATTAAGTGATATTAAATACATACCTTATCATTAATCCAGAACATAACTTCATCACACTGTCTCAAAAACTGCACAAGAACAAGAGCCTGCTGAAGTTTTAAGCCCTTTTCTGCAAGTTTCATTAAAAGTAGCTCCCACAGACGATGCAGTTCTTCCAAACGTTGCTAAAAAATTAAAAGTATTAAAGTAATGAAATTAAAGTGCATGGTTATATATATACAGGGTAAACAAAAAGTTATGCAACCAATTCCTTAAATATGTTATACAGTAGGCTCTCAATTTTCCGGGATAGAGGGTAAAAACAAATTCCCGGATAATCGATTTCCTGATTAATCCAAAAATACAGTAAGTCCCCGACATACGTAAGAGTACGTTACAGGGCTTCTTACGTAAGTAGAGTTTTACAAACTCGGGAATGACTAATATAATATTGCTACTATATCCTTAATATGCCAAAATTACAAAAACCACATAATATCTCAGAAGAATGAAGAAAAATAGTTATGTATTTTTAATTAGTTCAATTAAATTATCTGGGGACAGCAGTGAAGTAGCCAGAGTGGCACATAAGAAAAGAAAACATAAAAGGAAGAAAAAATGCATGTTACTGTACTGTAAAAACTGATATGTGTTTCATATCCTTGGTTATTATAGTTGACTTCATTGGTGCCGATCCCTTCACCGCTTTTCATGCGCCTCCGTAGCCAGGTGGGAAGGAGCAGCAGTGCGTAGCACACGCTTCTTGATTAGACCGGGGTTCGAGCCCATCACCACCAAATACAGAGGATGCGGAAAGGTTCGGGAATGACCACCGCATATTCCTGAAGCAATATGGCCTTAGTTGCTAATGCTCCTAAAAACCAAAATAACATAACAAATAACCGCTTCTCATATTCTGTCTAACGTAATGTAAGTCCAAAGCTACATAAGTCTTGGACTTACTGTATCAAAAAATGTTCAGCAACCTACGTAAAAAGTATGGCGATAGATAAAAAATGAAAAAAACTTACCACACACTACTTGCATGTCCAATATGATGCTTCCCTTTATTTTTTACGATGTCCATTTTAAATCGAATAGCTTCCCTTTAATTTTTACAGTGTCGCGTATGGTTTGGTCACCAACATTATAATGGTTCTTTAGAGATTTAATGGATACACCATTTTCAAACTTTTGAATAATTTCAAGTTTTTGTTTTATTGAAAGCATAACTCTTGCGTTTGCCCATGATTTTCACGATTTATAAACAAAAAAAAAATAAAAATAAAATAAAAATACCGACATCCCTGACATAAATAACGAAACAAAATTTGTCCTTTTGCAGTGCAATTAAACACAACAATCAACGTGACTTGCTAAAACAAACTAAACATTTGCATTACGATGCGACTTACTATACAAACTAAACTAAAGATAATACACTGGTGTGCAAAACTTAAGGACCAACACTATTTCTAAAGGTTACAACCACAAAATTTTTACTTAAGGTACTCTTTACTGATGAGAGTAGATTCAGTCTCAGCAGCGATTCTGGACGTCAGCTAATTTGGCGAGAGGTTGGCACACGGTATCACCCCCACAAACATCACTGAAAGGGATCGATATGGTGATCAAGGTGTTCTCATCTGGGGAGGCGTTATCTTGGATGACGCCTCCCCAGAGAGCATAGATAGTAGTGACCTGCCTCCTCATGGTAGGATGTGATGCTGTATTCCCACTACAAGGCCAGAGGTTACTCCCTCTGATTAAATCTCTTTTTTTTTTTTTTTTTTTTTCATTTTGTTTAAGTTGACCCAAAGGGGTTTCTGCTTATTGTTTAATGTTTCATATAAAACTACTGATATGACACTGTTATGTTCTTATAAAGCAGATAAACTCTAGTTGCATATGTGCAAAAGCCCAGCTTACTGGTTCACTTGAATGAAATAAAATGAGAATGTCTTTCCAGTATATTGAAAACTAAGATGAAACAGGACATTGTTGAGGTTGAGAGTGAAGCTCAAGTTTCCAATGTTCAACGCTTAAGAACAAAACCAGTTTATGCAGGGGTTCCTGAGTGAACTAAAGCCATGGTTGCAGCTCGTGAGTTGCATCAAGAAGAGATGGAACTCAGTGACGATCAAGAAACAGTGGAATTTGGTGCAGTGGATCTTGCACAGAGGAAGTGGTGGATGAAAATATTGAACAGGTGCAAGTTCAGGAATCTAATGGCTGTAGTAGCAATTAAGGATGATCATTATGGCAAGGATTTTGACCTGCCTAAATCTGTGATTGTGAATATTTTGTCTCTCTGGAATGAAATAGAAAATGTATGTCAATAAGACTCAGGTAGAAAATGCTGTCTTGATGACTAAACTCTCTTAGGCGCTCAGAGTCAGTTATTTCCACAAGTGAAGACTTTTTTTTTTGTGCATTTTAAGCATCACTGAAGAAACTCTTCACTGGGTTGGAACAAACATGAGGATAACAGTAAATCTATGCATTGTTGAGTGGGGGTGGAAATTTCTAGTGCTTATTATAATATCTTTTTTTTTTTTTTTTTTTTTTTTTTTGCTTTCTCATTTTCATGTATATTTTTACAAATACAGCAGACTCTTGATTTATCAGGATCGGATTAACCGGGACACTTCAAGACTCCACATTAAAAAAAAAACCAACCAGAAATCATAAAATTCAAGTAATAACTAGAATAGGTATAAACAGATATTTTGCAAGTCGTAAATAAGCGACAAGAAGTGCCGTTATAAGTCGTCATTGGGAGATTAGTGTACCTTCACTGGTGTGCAAAATTTAAGGACCAGTCAGGTTTTCACCTGTAGCTTCTCATAGGAGTGGCCTGGATATGGGAAAAGCATACCAAAGGAACCTCGTGAGGTACAGAAATGATGAAGGAAACAACACCGACACAACAACGGAAACAAAACGGTACAGAGGGACTTTATTCAAAATTGGCAACATAGCACTGGCTGCCATGATACAGGTGCATCACTGCCAAAGATGGAACAAAGGGAAGAGGTGGTCCTCAGTAGGAGATATGGCCACCTCTAATGTCGATGCAGGCTTTGCCCTGCCTGTCCATACAAATACAATGTTGTTGATAAGTTCTTGTGGTAACATTGTCCATTTCTCTGTCAGTGCCATCTTCAGCTGGTGAACATTTTCTGGTGTGTGTGGACAAGCCGCTAAGCGTCTCCCCAGAGCGTCCCATATGTGTTTGATGCGATTTAGATTGGGTGAATGGGCAGCCCAATCCATACAAACAATGTCTTCAATTTCCAAAAGCATATCAACAGCTGCAGTGCGATGGGGTGTGGTGTTATCATCCATAAACATGAACTCGGGGCCAATGGCACCTCAGAACAGACACACACATGGGGAAGGATTACTTCAGTATAGCATGCACCGGTTATAGTACCGCCTTCCAGTATCTGGAGTTGTGTACGTCCATCCAAGATAACGCCTCCCCAGATGAGAACACCTTGACCACCATATCGATCCCTTTCAGTGATGTTTGTGGAGTGATACCGTGTGCCAACCTCTCACCAAACTAGCTGATGTCTAGAATCGCTGCTGAGACTGAATCTACTCTCATCAGTAAAGAGTACCTTAAGTAAAGATTTTGTGGTTGTAACCTTTAGAAATAGTGTTGGTCCTTAAGTTTTGCACACCAGTGTATTATCTTTAGTTTAGTTTGTATAGTAAGTCGCATCGTAATGCAAATGTTTAGTTTGTTTTAGCAAGTCACGTTGATTGTTGTGTTTAATTGCACTGCAAAAGGACAAATTTTGTTTCGTTATTTATGTCAGGGATGTCGGTATTTTTATTTTAATTTGTGGTAAGTCTACCAAACAACTATACAAAGAAATAGAGTGGGCCAGTAAATCAGAATGGCTTATAATGGAGGATTTTAACTTTCCAGTAGTTGACTGGAATTTTTGGGTTGGCTACCCACACACTAGCAAGACTTTTGTGGATTTATAAGATGACTGTTTTTGTCAGCAGCAGAAGCATGTTAGAGAGAGGCAACAGGAGGAAGCTGTACTCTTGATCTGGTTATCAGCAGCAATTCTTCATGCATCAAGAATCTACAGGCTAAAAACCCATTGGGTGGCAGTGATCACTGTGTACCACTGTGGAATTTGATTAACACATGTACTGCTTTTTATATTTGCAAGGGTCATCCCAGATCTGTGCCTTGAGGCATTTTTTGGGGTGCTAGAACAAGTAAACTGCTTTTTTAGTAAACAGTTTTCGTACGTCATTACTTGGAGTGATAGCTCTTATCACTCCAAGTAATGACGGCATCTGTTTTGTACATTTGAACATCAACAGCTGCATTTGAAAGAGATTCAGAATCCACATCACTTGAATAAAATTATATTTCTGTATCAGATGGGATATTATAAAGAATTGGTTCACTGTCATCAGCTTCAACATACTGTCCATCCCTGTTCTTTTTCAGTCCTAATGTCCCAGGCTGCAGATTCATTATAACAACCTTTTAGGGTTGTTATAATGAATCTGCATGGTTGTTATAATGAAAATTTTATAGGAAAACATTTTTTACACAAAATTTTATCTGAGGGAGCAACCTTCAGTAGATACCACTAAGGATGATGTTTGTTTTTTGCAACCTAAAGCAAAGTTTGATCTTCGAAAAATTTTACCTTTTCTTCTTGTGGAAAATATTAACTAGGCAAAATAACTTCAACATAAGCAAAGAACATATGAAACTGTGAACCAAGTACATAGGTTTTATAGAAATCTCTAGACAGACTGATTGATGCTAAGCAAAATCCCAGCCGTAATGTAATAGTCCAGGGTTCAATCAGTGTACCAATAAAGCTCAGTTGTTAATTTCATGTGCTGTTCCATTTACAGCACTCATTTATTGACCAAAATTGAACAGACACATATTTGAATTGAGGCACAAAAACTGCAGCTCATTTAGATGCAAGTTTGCTTTCGAGCAGAGAATGTGTTAAAGACGACTACTGTCAAGGGTAAAGGGAAAGGCTTTTGCTTTTTGTAAGGTTGATTACAGTGGTTGTAGGCAGTTTTTAAATTCCTTGCAGTGAGACCAACTGATGACATTACAAACAACAAGTTTTAAATGGGAAGCTTTCAGGGAAATCATCATAGAAGCTACTAGGCTTTTCATACCAACTAAAAAATATTGTTCAAAGCTTAGACCTAAATGGAAATTAGATGAATTGATGAGACTTGTGGAAAAGGAGAAAAATATGTGGGATGCATATAAATTTTCAGGTAATACAGAAGCATATGGTAGATATATAAACTAGTCTGTAATCTAGTCACAAAGGAGGTTACACAAGCTAAGGCAAATTAAGAGATGTTTCTGGCAAAGAACACAAACAACAGTAGCAAAGAATTCTATGTTTATATTAACAGTAGAAGAAAGGGGTTGAATCACATTGGGCCACTTGATATCAATGGTTTAACTGTTAATGACCCTACTCAGGTTGTTGACAAAATGAATTGATATTTTGCATCTACATTCACCCATGAGGATTCTTTAGGAAAGGAGATACCAGTAGTTTATCAAACTCTAATGAGAAGTTAAATAATTTTATTATAACTGAAAGAAAGTGGAAGAGAAATCATTCAAGTTAAACATAAAAAAGGTGCCTTGGATGAATGAGAGCTATCCAATTATATTAAGAGCAGGCAGGAAAGGAGGTAAGTGAACCCTTAGCCACAATTATGAGAGCATCCTTGGATTCATGGAGGTTCCTTATGGACTGGAGATGTGCAAATGTATCTCCAATTCACAAAGGGGATCAAATGGTGACATAAGTAATTACAGACCTGATTCATCTATGATGCTACTAAAACACTGACTCAAATCGATAAAATGCCTTTATTAAACAAAAATACACATACTGACTGTATAAATTGTATATTGCTGGGTGTATACGTGTATATATATATAGATTGTCGGATAACCTGCAACCATTATTGCTGAAGAAGGCGGCTGCTGCCGCCGAAATCTCCTGTTTTAGTGGTTTTTAGTAATTTTAAATATCTTTTTAGTGCTTTTAATTTTATATTTTATCGCATTTTATTCTTGTTATATACCATCTTATTTCATTTTAATTTTATTTTAATATACAGTTTAAACAGTCAGTATGTATATTTTTGTTTAATAAAGGCATTTTTATCGATTTGAGTCAGTGTTTTAGTAGCATCATAGATGAATCATAAGAGTTCCTGACTCCGGAGGCCTCTTCAATGAATTACAGACCTGTTATCTTAATGTCTGTTCCAGAAAAAATAAGGGAGTCATTGGTTAAAGAAGTAATGTAGGACCATCTAGAGAGAAATACAATTATACTGTAGTCAACACCATGAATTTGTTATGGGTCTTCTCTGACCAATCTGAATGAATATTATGACGGCAGTAACAAAGAAATTGGATGCAAAACAGGATTTTGATATTATATACTTGGATTTCAGGAAGGCTCTTGATACTGTTGCACATAAAAGACTGCCATACCAACTGGAGCAACATGGCATTAAGGGCAAATCACTGCTATGGATAAAGGAATGGTTGAGTAGCAGAAAACAGAGAGAGATTATCAATGGGCACTGCTCATTATATACTAATGTTATTAGCAACTTCCCCATGGTTCAGTGCTGGGCCCATTGTCTTTTTCAATATTTATTAATGATACTGATAAAGATATATCAGGCTTAATATCTAAGTTTGCAAATGATACAAAGGTTAGCAGGATCTTTAATGACAGTAATCAAGGTAAGCTACTGCAACAAGATCTAGGAAAATTGGGTCGATGGGCTAAGAAATGAGCAGTGCAGATGAGCTGCCAGAGCAGGTCATGGAGTTTTGTCAATGATATATAGAGATTTTTCTAGCAGAGACAAGGAGGTGATTATCCCTTTGTATAAGGAAATGGTCAGGCCACACCTTGAGTACTGTATACAGGTCTGGAGGCCTCATTTTAGGAAGGATATAGAGTTGCTAGAATGAGTACAGAGAAGGGCAACAAGATTGGTGAGAGGAACAAAGAGGTGTGCTTACAAAGAAAGGCTTAAGTTCTGCAAGTTGCAGCATCTGGAGACTAGGCACCTGCAAGGTGATCTGATCGAGGTGTATAAGGCCTTGAATGGTTTGAGCAGGCTCAATGCTGACGGGATACTTCCGCTTGATCAGATTAAGAACCTGAGGGGGCATAGATTCAAATTGAGGAAAGACAGTTGTAGAACAGATGTGAAGAAGTTTGCCTTTAGCCAGCAGGTAGTTGATTGCTGGAAAAGATTTCCATCTGTTGTTGTGGAAGTTGATAGCTTAAATAAATTTAAGGCTGAACTAGACAAACATTTGGCGTGACTGGATGGGTGAAATGGGAAGGGGTTTTTTTTTTTTTTTTGTTTTTGTTTTTTTGGCTGATGCTGTATAAGCTTGCTTTCTTGCATCATATGCCTCAACTAATGCTAATGCTAAAAATGGCAGTTGAAGTTAACACTGACAAATACGAGGTACTTGCATTTGGATAACAGTAATACCAGGTTAACATACCAACTTTGTGGTATTACACTCACCATAGTGAAAAAGATCTGGAAATAATTATGCAGTGAAATATAAAGTTCTCTGAACAATGCAAACAGGCTGCCAGGACAGCTCATGGAGTCAATGATATACAGGAACTTTGCTAGCAGGATAAGGAAATGATTATCTCTTTGTACAAGGCCATGGTTAGGCTGCAACTTGGGTACCGTATAGAGGTCTGGAGATCTCATTTTAGGAAAGATATAGATCTGCTGGAACATGTGAAGAGAAGGGCAACATGGTTGATGAAGAGATCAAAAGGGTGCTCTTACCAAGAAAAGATTCAGTTCTGCAAATTGAAAAGTCTGGAGAATAGGCACCTGCAAGGAGCTACAAGCACCTGCAAGACTGAATTGTGGTAGTCTACTTAATTAAAACAAAAATTTCTTGAGTTGTGTTATTAATTGCCAAAAACCATTTTAAGATAGCTGCTAAAATAATGAAATTATTAAGGCTTGTAATGTGGTGAATAATTTATGGACACCATGTATATGTATGTTAAAAATGTACGTATGCATTCTCTGATGAAATGGAACAGTTACAAATCCACAAATAAAAAAACAGATTTAAATAATTATACATTTCAATTTATTTGTTAATATCTACACATGTGTGGATATTAGCCAGTGTATCAGCATCAACTTCCCAATGCTACAATAAACTTTCTCCCACAATAGCCTTTATCAGCTAATTTTAACCATTATGATATTCTTAAAATCATATCTCACACAAAAAAATTGTAAGTTTCTGTTATATTCTTTAATTTTTAATAAGATTATCAAAACTACAAATAAACTCAATTAAATATTATATTACCTTAATAATATCTGAAGCAAAATGTTCTTGATTTATGAGTTCCATTCCTGTATTGTCCAATGCAACGATTGCATTACTATGAGCTGCCACTTCTGCTTCAAAGGCTTGATGTTTTTGTATTTTTGCCTGAAAACAAAAAAAAAATTTAGTTTCTTGAGGTTTAAATGAATTGTTACTAATTGTACATGTTAGTGCAAATGCATCGTATTAGTACACAGCTAATGAATTAGCACAGATATGCAAAGGCAGCATCATTTAATTTATATCTCATATTGTGAATACCTTCACAACGAGTTGCCATGAAATTGCACTACTTCAAATAAGTAACGCTTCACCAAAGGAGAAGACTGTTGTTACTTATTCTCAGCGGGTACTACTACCCAGACAGCACCGTTTCAGGGCTATCTGGCCCTTCTTCGGTGAGTGGGTAAGTACCCTAGTGATGCAATGATGCCAAAACAGTTATGAAGTATAACTCCGCAATATGAGAGATGCCTGATGGTATATAATATAAATTAAGACTGAAATGTGATAAGGGCTTTTAGCCTCAGACTGCGAGGGATTTAGACAACGTACAAGGTAGTGCAAACGCATCATATTAGTATGCAGCTAAACTCTGAATTAGCACAAATATGCAAAGGCGGCATCATTTAAATTATATCTCATATTTAAATTATATCTCATCATTTAAATTGATGCCACCTTTGGATATTTGTGCAAATTCAGAGTTTAGCTGCACACTAATATGATGCATTTGCAATAACTTGTACATTGTCTAAATTCCTCACAGCCTGAGGCTAAAGCCCTTATCACATTTCAGTCTTAATTTATATTATACACCATCAGGCATCTCTCATTTGGTGGAGTTATACTTCATAACTGTTTTGTCATCATTGCATCACTAGGGTACCTACCTACCCACCGAAGAAGGGCCAAATAGCCCTGAAACGGTACCAGGGGGAGCGTAATGATGTCTGGAGTTTCCAAAAATAGGTAACAGTCTTCCCCACTGGGAAAGCGTTGCCTATTCGAGGAGTTTATGAGTTTTTGAGTGGTGTGAGTTGAAAGAGTTACTGTCTCTTTCATTCTTCTACACTGATTCTTTTCCTCTTCCACTCCTACTATTACTTTCCCTCTACTTTTTTGCTTTTCTAAGTCTAATAGGGACAAGTGGATAGTAGAGTTATTATCCCACACATATACAAAATAGCCCTGAAATGTTGCTGTCTAGGTGGTGGTACCCGCTGAAAATAAGTAACAACAGTCTTCTCCTTTTAAGAATCTGCAGATAAAGGAACCACTAGGTGGCAGTGATCACAGTGTGCTGAAGTGGGATTTACTCAAAGAGGTAACTACCATCAGGAGTAAAGGGAAGGGATTTTGCTTTCGTAAAGGAGACTACGATGGTCTGAGACAGTATTTAAATTCTATACAGTGGGACCAACTGATGGTGTTACCAACAGCAAATTCAAAATGGAAAGCATTCAAAGAATCTATCTTGGAAGCTACTAGGCTTTACACACCAACTAAGAAATATCGTTCAAGTTTTAGACCTAAATGGATGTCAGATGAACTAATGAAACATATGGCAGAGAAGAAAAATGCATAGGATACATATAAATTAATGGGTGACATGGAAG
The DNA here is from genome assembly GCF_048544385.1 of Mastigoproctus giganteus. NCBI lineage: Eukaryota > Metazoa > Arthropoda > Arachnida > Uropygi > Thelyphonidae > Mastigoproctus > Mastigoproctus giganteus. Next base: position 30,578,583 of record NC_143577.1, on the reverse strand, counting down.
CCTATGATAGACATAAGCTGGTCGGTAACCAAGTCACAAAGGAGATTAGGCAGGCATAGGCAGATTATGTTGTTGTTGTTGTTATTTGGTTTTTAGGAGCATTAGCAACTAAGGCCATATTGCTCCGGGGATATGCGGTGGTCATTTCTGACCTTTCCGCATCCTCCGTATTTGGTGGTCACGGGCTCGAACCCCGGTCTAATCAAGAAGCGTGTGCTACACACTGCTGCTCTTGCTCACCTGGCTACAGAGGCGCCCAGGCAGATTATGAGAAATCCTTGGCAAAGGATGCAAAGAAAAACAGAAAAACGTTCTTTACCTATGTAAACTCTAGAAGGAAAGGGATGAATCAGATTGGTCCACTGGATATTGATGGTTCAACTGTTGATGATCCTGCTCAGGTGGCTAACAAACTAAATGAGTATTTTGCATCTACATTCATACATGAGGAGTTATTCAGGAAGGGGTATGCCAGAGGTGAAGTAAACTCTGGCAGTGAGCTAGATGATTTTGTAATAACTGAGAGAAAAGTGGAGGAGAAATTGTTGAGGATAAACATAAAAAAAGGCACCCGGGGTGGATGGGATCTATCCAGTTATATTAAAGGAGACATCAAAGGAAGTAAGCAAACCCTTAGCCATAATTATGAGAGCTTCTTTGGACTCAGGGGAGGTGCCCATAGAATAGAGATGTGCAAATATGACCCCAATTCACAAAGGAGGATCAAAGGCTGACACAATTATAGACCTGTGAGTTTAACTTCTGTTCTAGGAAAATTAGTGGAGGCACTGGCTAAAGTAGCACTGCAGGATCATCTAGACAAGACTTCAGTTTTATCTCGGACACAGCATGGTTTTGTTAAGGGAAAGTCTTGCCTGACCAATTTGATTGGATACTATGATGCAGTCACAAAAGAACTGGACGCAAAGAATAACTTTGATATCATATATTTGGATCTTAGAAAGGCCTTTGATACTGTTGCACATGGAAGACTGCTGCACAAATTGGAGCAGTGTAGCATTGGAGACAAATTTCTGCTATGGATAAAGGGATGGTTCAGTGGGAGAAGACAGAGAGTGGTAATCAATGGACACTGCCCATCATGGACTAATGTTATTAGTGGAACCCCTCAGAGTTCAGTGTTGGTTCCATTGTTGTTTTCTGTATTTATAAATGATATTGATGATGGTACATCAAGCTTAATGTCCAAGTTTGCAGACGATACAAAGGTTGGCAGGATTGTTAAGGATACTACTAACAGTATGCTGCTGCAACAGGATCTGGAAAGGTTGAGCAGATGGGCTGAGAGGTGGCAAATGAAGTTTAACATTGACAAATGTAAAGTACTACATATGGGAAACAGCAACCCCAAAGCAACATATCAACTTTGTGGTACTACACTGACAGTGGTAGAGAATGAAACGGACTAGGGGGTAATTGTGCAGGCAGATATGAAGTTTTCTGAGCAGTGCAGATGGGCTGCAAGAGTAGCTCATGGTGTCTTGTCAATGATATACAGGAATTTTTCTGGCCAGGATAAGGAGGCGATTATTCCCTTGTATAAGGCAATGGTCTGGCCACACCTTGAGTACTGTATACAGGTCTGGAGGCCTCATTTCAAGAAGGATTTAGAGCTGCTGGAACGAGTACAGAGAAAGGCAACAAGATTAGTGAATGGAACAAAGGGCTGCTCTTATGAAGAAAGGTTTAAGTTTTGCAAATTACAGTGTCTGGAGACTGGGCACCGGCGAGGTGATCTGATAGAGGTGTATAAAGCCTTGAATGGTTTGAGCATGCTCAATGCTCATGAGATTCTTCCTCTTGCTCAGAATAATCACCTAAGAGGGCATAAATTCAAATTGAGGAAAGACAGATGTAGGATAGATCTGGAGAAATTTGCCTTTAGCCAGTGGGTAGTTGGTTGGTGGAACAGACTTCCATCCCTTGTGGAAGTTGATAGCCTAAATAAATTTAAGGCTCAGCTGGACAGGTATTTCGAACGAATGGAGGAGTAAAATGGGAGTGGTTTTTTTTTTTTTGGCTGATGCTGCCTAAGCTTGCTTTCTTGCATCATATGCCTCTACTAATGCTAATGCTTTGGTGAAGCGTTACTTATTCAATGTAGTGCAATATCATGGCAACTCGTGAAGGTATTCAAAATATGAGATATAATTTAAATGATGCTGCCTTTGCATATTTGTGCTAATTCAGAGTTTAGCTGCGTACTAATATGATGTGTTTGCACTAAGTTGTATGTTGTCTAAATCCCTCACTGCCTGAGGCTAAAGGTCTTATCACATTTTTCATTTATAATTATTATAAATTATTATTTACAATAATTATTACTTTAATTATAATTGTAATAATTATGATATATATTATAATTATAATTATTACTATTTATAATTATTACTTTAATTATAATTGTAATAATTATGATATATATTATGATTATAATTATTACTATTTATAATTATTACTTTTATTAATCGTAATTTTTATTCCCTAAAAAAGGTGGCATAAGTGAGAATTAATTTTCATATGGAAACAATGATATAACAGGTTGCACATTAGAATCTCAGATGGATTATATTATAATCTATAATATAACAGTATGTTCCCATCTAATATGCAAATTTTTATAGATATAAATATTAAATGCTTTAAACACAAACATTTACTATAATATTCCTTGAAGAATTATTTTCTTGAGCAATTATTGTATGAGTATAGCTGAATTGCCTACTAACTGCAAACTCTGATAATCAACTGTCACATGTACTACTTTTCCTTTACTTCTAATGTAAAGGTTTTTATGATACCATCACTTAAGCACTGACCTTTGCTTTTATTAGTCATTTTTAAGTTTGCAATATTAAAATTAAAACAAAAATTCCAAAGGTACATAGATGTTTAGCATTAAAGTACGTTGTGAACCAGACTGATTCAGTGATGCATGTTTCATTGTATGCAGAACTGAAAACTAAATTGCCTAGCACCATGCAAATCAGTCAATAATAACATATTTATAAGCCATTATAAGGAGAAAATAAAACTAAGAATACTTAATACACATAAGGATGAAACATTAAATTAAAAATTCCAAAAATAAATCAGGAAATAGACTGACTGGGTCATATGTTCCTTTATGTTCAGAATTAGAAGCAACTTGCATCAACAGCCTGTCCCAGATGTCACATGAATGGCAATTTGCTTGTGACATAAATGTCAATTAATGTAAATAGAACCAACATCAGTCAAGGCCTGCCTCTATCTTCTTTCTCAAAAGAAATCCACCTTTTCAGGTAAAATTTTTATTTCCATCCTCAGCAAAAGGATCATAGGAAAATTGGTGGATTAATATAAATGAACAAAGAAGAGCACAATTTATCTGCTTAAAATATATCATTTTTAAATATATTTAATGATTTTTATTATTTTAAATGAAATACTTACACTTTATTATATACTCATGTAGGACAAAAATTAAATTCTAAATTAGATATACCATACTAACCACTATGTAGCAACACAGCTTTGTAAATGTGTTGATTTATAAATTTTAGGTTCATAAATTGTAAATGGAATTGCTTATTTTAAGTTTTACTTTTCTGTAATTTAACCATTTTAATTTTTTTGGGAATTAAATATAAAATGAACCTGAAATGAATGAACTAGGAAAATATGTGAGTATCATTTAAGTGCCTCTCTTCATGATTCTCTTTATTTAATTTTATAATATAAAATATGTAAGACATATGTAATATACCTACATTGTTTGCTTAGATTTCTATAACATGTGGAGGCTGTAGTAATTTCACAGGCACCTCCAAACTAAGAAATGTGGTAAAATGCAAATAGTTAATAAGAAGATAAATTACATAATTTTTAAGAAAACTACAACAGTGTTCATAATAATGAATTTAAATGTAGGGTTCCAGAAAATGCACTTGCATATTAAATGCAAGTTTGTTAAGTCAGCCTTCCATGCAAGCTCATTCACACTTCAGCATTTGATCAAACTGGCAATTTTAGGATTGTTGATCAGTGCTTAATTCACCATGTTTAGCCATGCAAAGAAACATATCACAGTTTCCTAGCTTTTTAACTGTAATCTATAATGTTAGGTGGATAAAAGTCTAAAATAATAGGTATAGTCAGACCAGGTCAGAGCCTGCCCTGATGCCAATTTCAAATAATCAAGTTCACTTGGAAAGATTCTTCCAACCCAAAATACTTTCAGTTATCCTAGCTCTGGATATCCATTACTATCCACTGCAAACCTTAAGAGGTCACACCCCTGGGTTTGACTTCGTAACACCACCACAAACGTAAAGATGATCCTTCTCCATTTAGTGAAAGGAGGCTGTCTGCCATTATTGATTATTAATTTGTCATTTTTATGGTTAACTTTTGGTATCAATTTTTATTATTTGTTTTTCCCTCCAATTTTAAGCTCGTTTCTATTGTTTACATTGTTAAACTGCTGGCATGTCTGCAGCTGGATTGTATGCTATATATTAATAATACTAGTATCAGTGAAGATCATTTATAATTCCTTTATAACTTAGAATTACACATAAATCTACTTACTTGAAGATTAGTGGAATCCTTATAACTTTCATCAGAAGCTGCCTGCAGTTTTTCGTTGATCCATGATTCCAGTTCGTCTGCATCTCTCTTGAAATACTGGAAACGTCGAGAGTCTTCGAGTTTGTCTCGTTTAGCACGGGCCTCAACCTTAAACTGAGCATAACGACCTAATACTTGATCTCTTCTTTCCTGAATATCATCTACTGTTTCGAGAACCTTAACGTCTTTTGGTTGAAGATCCATGTCTAAATTTTAGTTTTCCTTTCTTAATACAAAAGAAACAAAAAAAGTCTGCTTTCAACTTTTAACATAAGTTTGATATAATTCTTAAAGAAAGAATCATGTTGCAATAAAAGAATAAAATATTTTAAAATGTATTATTGTAAAAATACTAATATTGATAAAAGCCAATCAATACAGTAGTAATGTGTATTATAACATAATGTTGTGTCATGATTGTCCACTTAGCATAAGACAGATAGGACAGGACAGGGTGGGAGGGTTATAAGCTTTATTAAGAAGCACACAGACTCTAAGGCAGTGCCCCCCACTTGAGGTGGGTGAGCAGTGTAATGTTGTTAATTTGGTGTGACAAGAAGAATCTATGGAAAATAAAAATGAGAGTACTAGTATATCATACACCAAATTACTAAGATGAGTATAATGAATAACTATACAGACAAACAGAATGGGCCAGTATATCAGAATGTCTTATAATGAGCCATTTTAACTTCCCAGATGTTGACTGGAAGTTGTTGGTTGGTCACCCACACAATAGCAGAACCTTTTTTTTTTTTTTTTGTTACCTCTCTGACGTGTTGCATGTTTCCTACACCATGAAGGTAAAAAAAGAGAGTAATGCTCTTGATGTGACCATCAGCAATGACTCTTCATTCATGAAGAATCTCCATATAAAGGAACCACTGGGTAATAGTGTATTGGAGGATATAACTACTGCCAAACGTAAAGAGAAGGGGTTTTGCTTTTATAAAGATGACTACAATGGTCTTAGGCAGATTTTAAATTCTTTTCAGTGGATCAACTGATAATCATACCAACTGCAAATAAAAAATAACATTTCTGTTTCTACTATGTGATCATCTCAGAAGGACAGAGAAAATCCAAGAACGTCACCATAATTAAGTCATGTGGGCTTGAACCACAGTCACTCAAATACATACCCTTGTGCTTGAGCACTCAAACAGAACTAATCATAGAAGCTACTAGGCTTTTTATACCAACTAAGAGATACTATTCATGGTTTAGACCTAAATGGATGTCCAATGAACTGATGAGACTAAAGGTAGAGAAATAAAATGCATGGGATGATGAAAAATTATCACAAGATTACAGAAACCTTACAGTAAATTTAAACTAGTATGGTCAAGTCACACAGTGAGTTAGGTAAGATAACACAGATTACATATGATCCTGTCAGGTTGTTGACAAACTGAATAATAAATTTTGTATCTACAGTCATGAATGAAGTGTTTACAGATTGGAATACCACGTGTATATCAAGTTATAACTGGGAGCTAAATGATTTTGTGATAACTGAGAGGAGAGTGAAGAAAAATTGTTGACATTAAAAGTGAATAATGCACCTAGGACTGATGAAATCTATCTAATTATATTAAAAGCAGCAGCAAAAGAAGTAAGCAAACCATTAGTCATCATTATGAAAGCATCTTTCAGTTCAGGGGAGGTTCTGCACAGTGGAGATGTACAAATCCACTATTCACAAAAGGGAACCAGAGGGAAAAGTGGGTAATTATAGATCTATAAGCATGACTCCTGTTAGAGGGAAAATTATGCAGTTTGTGTATAAAGAGGTAATGTAGGATCATCTTAACAATAATGCAATTATATGACAATCACAGCATGGATTTGTCACGGGACGATCTCGCCTGACCAATCTGATCAGATATCATGATGCAGGAACAAAGAAAATGGATGCCAAAAATAATTTCAAGAGCATATACTTAGAATTAGATTTCAGTAACATGTTTGATACTGTTCCACTTGAAAGACTACTGTACACTGGAGCAGTGTGGCATAAGGGACAAGTTACTGCTGCAGATAAAGAGATGGCTGAGTTAAAGAAGATAAAAAGCAGTTATTAATGTTCACTGCTCTTCTTCACCTAATGTTATTAGTCAGGTCACTCAGAGTTCAGTTCTGGGCCACCTTATTGTTTTCAATAATAATTAATGATATCGATGACGGTACATCAAGTTTAATGTCTAAGTTTACTTAATGATACAAAGGTTTGAAGGGTGCTTAACAACAGGACTCAGGGCATGACACTGCCACAAGACTGAGAGAAATTAGGTAAATGGGCTAAGAGCCCATCTGCCTAGGTAGCAACTGAAGTTTAATGTTAATAAATGCAAAGCACTGCATATGGGTAGCAGTAATCCCAGAATAACAACCCATTGGGTGGCACGACACTGAAGGTAGTACAGCCTAACACGAAATTCTCTGAGCAGTGCAGATAGGTTGCTAGGCAGCTCATGGAGTTCTGTGAATACACAGTAATTTTTTCAGAGGGGACAAGAAGATTATTATCCTGCTGTATAGGATAATGGCTAGGACACACACCTTGAGTACTGCATACAGGTCTAGAATCCTCCTTTTAGGAAGGATGTAGATCTATGGAATGGCTGCAGAAAAAAACAAGGTTGGTCAGGGACACAAATGAGTGCTCTCACAAAAAGACTTCAGTTCTACAAATTGCACCACCTGTGAAGAGACCTAATTGAAGCATTAAAGGCTTTAAATAGATTAAGTAAACTAAATTCTGATGGCATCCTTACTCTTTCTCAGATGACACACATAAATGCACATACATTTAAACTGAAAAGAAGTGTCACAGGAGAGATATCCGAAAATTTGCATTCAGCCAGAGAGTAATTGATGGTTGGAGAAAACTTCCATCTGAAAATAATTTAAGTTACTGCTACTAATAATAATAATAATTATTATTATTATTATTATTATAATTATTATAAATTTTTCTCCTTTATGGAATTTTTTCCAAAACCATGATGGGTACTGGTACCAAGTGCATGGGGTGGTTGGTTATGTTCAGTTATTATTGTTATTATGGAACTGATATTCACATGACACTTGAATCAAGTGGAGACTGAACTTCAGCAAAGACTGGTAATTCTGCAACAACCAAATTCTCTGCTTTTACTGCCACCCTACTTATTGGAGGCTTAAAATGACGAAATCCATGTTTAGTCCCCAGGGCAAAGCTCCTGCAAACCCCCATCTCTTCCATCATACAGTATGATTGATGCCTTTTGAGGTTATGATGGTCATCATGACGAAATCCAATCTTCCTTGCATTTTGAGGGTTCAAGTCTAAAATGGTGTTTGCAGGCTGCTGGCCACTAGATAGTCCACCAGACCAAACCTATTGGTAACTCACTAGGAGGCATCCAGTTTTCTCTCTGATCACACACTGCAGGTGATAGTAGATGGCGCTCTGTCTTCTAACTTCTCCACTAATGCTGGTGTTCCCCAGGGTTCAGTTCTTTCTCCCACTCTTTTCCTCTTGTATTATTATTAGCCATATGGTGCAAGGAAGCCTGAGGCTTATGCTGCACCAGGGAAAAAAAAAAAAAAATCCCGAATTACCGAGAGACAGAGAGTCAAAAGTAGAAGGGAATCACCAAGAAAGAGAAGAATGATGATATCCAGCTCAGGACCCTGGGTGTGCCAAGCCCATACTCACCAGATGTGAGCCCCCGGGGTTATTAATGACCTTCTTCCATTGACTGGAAATCCTATCCACAGTTTTGCCAATGATAACATATTATATTCCACCTTCCAGTTTAAGAAATTTTGCCCTGCACAAACAGCTTCAACTTCTCGAATGTCCATTATCAATTCCTTAAATGCTGGCCTTCAGGTAATTTTCCAGTGGGACAAAGATAGCTTAGTTCATTTCAATCCTTCTAAAACTCAGTCCTGTCTTATATCTCGCAAAGAGATTTCTTGTGCTCTCATGGTTATTGGTGACACTCAAATTTCTAGACAAGATCACATATCTCTATTAGAGATTACCCTAACTTCTGAAGTCAGCACTAGTTGTTGGCCTGTGGATGATTTCTTTTAGCACAGTTCAAGTCCCATCAATGATGCAAGGGACTTTTATGGACTATTTTCACAAAATTGCAGAGTTGATCAGTCTCAAACATGGGATGCATAGTTTTTTATCTCCTGAAAACTGTTTTTTGTCCAGCAGACTGGACAAAAAAAAACACAAAATTTTATATTCCTCATAGCCTTAGTTGCTTTGGTGCTTAACACACAATTAATCTACATCTTTTAGATGAAAATTTCAGTATCTCAGTCTGCCATACTCACCACTTGAATCCAGACTGCTCTTGTGTGGAGAAGTCTGGATTCAATTTCTGCTGATAACTGGATGAATTTCTAAGTTCCTCTTTCAACTGAGGCTGTAGTTAGCTGATCCCAGGCAAAATGAGTAGACCCCCTTCCTATAAGTTATTCCAGATTTTTAGCCCATGCAGTATGCAAACTGAACTTGAACCCACACACTCCAAGGCAGAGTAATGAAGTGAATCAAAGTTATTTCAGTTTCTGGGTAGTTTGCGTTAAGTATCAAGACAACTAAGGAATACTGCCAAATTGTTAAACATTTGTGGTCATCCACATGCATTTGAGGGAAAGTGGCTTACATCAATTCCAGCCAAAATATTGCAATTGCATTGTACAGCAGGTCATACTGTAATTCAAGCAATCTTCATGAAGGATGATACATGGAATAGTTATGCTTATATGCCTTCCCTTTATTGCATTTTATCACTGGTGCTGTAAGATGAATAGAGGCACCACCCTCAATGTGAGTTTCTTTTTGTTTGCAAATAAAACCTTAATTGGAATGCCACGTGTAAACCAAGTTATAACTGGAAGCTAAATGATTTTGTGATAACTGAGAGGGGCCTAGAAGTTATTATTATGAGCGAGAGAGACACACACACACACAGAGATTGGCAGATATTTTGAAAAAAGGCCTTTTCCAAAAAAATGCAGAAAATAATAAAAAAAAATAGCATAACATCTCATTATATATATATATATATTAAAAATATAACCATTTTATTTATTCAAAGAAATAAAAATATTAACATTTCATATTATCATATTAACTTCTCTATAAATGCTCTAAAAATGGTTATTCAATGTCAAAACCTGTTGTCAAGAGCCAAAATTTTGTTCGTTGAAATAACAGCCTATAGTGTTTCTAATATTAGAAACACTCTAGACTGGCATTCCAATATATCATCTGATTTTGAACAATATGTTATCTGATTTAAACATATAATACATTACCCGATTTCATTTTCAGACATATTGTTATTTATTAAACTTTGACTAACTTTTGTTTTGCTGGTGTATATATACATACATAAATTCTTGTAGCACTTTCATTGCTATTATGAACATTAACCTTTTATATATCTTGATAATTCCAAGGAATTTGATGCAACAAAAAAAATTTTCAGGGGTGGTTTCTACGGACTGGAGATACAAATATATCCCCAATTCATAAAGGGAGATCAAAAGGCAACATGAGTAATTACAGACCTGTTAGCTTAACGTCTGTTCCAGGGAAAATAATGGAATCTCTGGTTAAAGAAGTAATGCAGGACCATTTGGATGGGCATGCAATTATACTGCAATCATAGCATCGATTTGTCAAGGGGCAGTCTTGTCTGACCAATCTGATAGGCTACTTTGCATCATATACTTGGATTTCAGGAAGGCTTTTGATACTGTTGCACGTAAAAAGACTGCTGTACAAACTAGAGCAATGTGGGATTAAAGGCAAGTTACTGCTATGGATAAAGGAATTATTAATCTGAAGTATTTTTGGAGCGAATGAATGGGTGAAATGGGGCAGGGTTTTTTTTTTTTTTTTTTTGGCTGATACTGTATAAGCTTGCTTTCTTGCATCATAGGCTCTACTAATACTAATGCTACTCGTCATAGACTAATGTAATCAGTGAAGTTTCCCAGGGTTCATTGTTGTTTTCAATATCATCAGATTTTATGGAAGAGTTGTAGCTTACAAACCAAATATCATGGCACACAATGCATGGTGTTAACTTACTTGATACACAACCCACAGTAATACCATTGTATAAGGCAAAGGTGAGACGATACATGGAATACTGTGTCCAGGTATGGAAACCACACCTAAAAAAAAAGACATTGAGCTTCTTGAAAGGGTCCAAGGATGGGTAATGTGCGATTGGCAAAAGGATATCCATGTGAGGAAAGACTTCAAATATGTCAGCTGCAGAGCTTGGAAACTAAAACCATAAGAGGTGTTTAAGGCTCTGAGAAGTGAAAGCAAAATGAATAAGGGTGAAATTTTCACTATTATAAATAAATTCAAATTATGGAGAGGATATGTTTAGACTGGATTGCAGGAAGTTTTCTTTAATCCGGCAAGTTGTTAATTATTGGAGTAAATTGCCTCCATGGTAGTTGAGTCTGACAGCTTGGGAAAATTCAAGCTCAGCTAGATAGATAAGTGGTTTATTAATTTTTTTTGGATTAAGCAGCAAAAGCCTATGGCTTCCTTGCACCTTGGCAAATAAATAGTAATGCTAGTCTGCTAATACTAATGCTAAATAATTGGTCACTGGGGTGTTGTAAAGCTATATTATGGAGTGACAGATCTGGTCTGATGGCCATGTTTGGATCTAGAAAATGCCTAGAGAACATTATTTACCAGAATATGTCATCCCTAGTGTGAAAATTGGGAAAGTTCAATCAGTGTCTGAGATTGTTTCTTGTTTGGGCTTGAATCATTAGTCATCATTCCTAAAAAAATGAATGTCATGCAATACTTTGATATTCTGGGAAATTTTGCTGTTCTTACACTATGGTAGCAGTACAGGATAGCCTTTTTTTTGTTTCAGCATGACGGTGCACCATTTCATACTGCAGCCTATAGTGATTTGGTTTAACGCAAGGACATGTAAAAGCTTCACCAGACCACCTACAACTCCAACCTTAACCACAGTAATCATCTTTGGGACTAACTTAGAAATCAGCTTTGTGTCAGGCTAACACACCGGCAATCAGTACTTAAATTGCCTTTGTTAAAGGAGGAATGGACCAGAATAGTGCCTTCTGGATTATCAAAAATTGATTTGGTATCTACTGATGAGGACATTAAGACGTGTCTTAATGTCCTCAAAAATCTCAATATTAAATATTGTATCAATAAAGGTTCTTTAAAACATTGTTTTAAAGGAGGCATTCAGTTATTTTTTGACAATATAGTGTACATACAAGTACAAGGTTTCATAACATGTGGGCCTCAGGATTTATTCAGGACCTCAAAACAATGAAAAAAGTTAACATAAATGGGTGCCAGATTTTGAATGGTTATATGGTATGGCTGTTTCAATTTTAAAAAATGGGTATAGAGGTTTCAATGGTAAAAAATAATAACAATAATAATAAAATAAAAAAACAAATAAGAATAAGCGAACACATACAAAGTATGAATAAATATTGCTTATTCTTATTTATTATTTTTCACCACCAAAAGACCCTATATCTATAACCATTTTTTTTTAATTTTTTTATTATTACTTTTATTATTTTATATTATAATGTTTATGATTTTAATTATTTTATGATATTATTTGAATGAAATTAACTTTAAAAATTCAAGGATAAGGATTAATGATAAGGATTCATAAAATATTTCCTAATCAATAAATAAAGCAAATAGTTTCATTTTTTTGCATAAATAATTTAACCTATTTTTATTTTTAAAAATTAACTAAAAGTAACTAAATTTTAATTAACTTATTTTAATTTAATTAAACATTTTGATTACTTAACATGTTTTAAGTAATTAAATTAAAATAGTAATTTAATTAAATAGATTTTAATGAATATTTATTAATTTTTAATAATTGCTTATTATTTTTTAATAATTATTTAATAATTTAATAGACACATGCCAATAACCCAACGATTTTAAATGGTTGGGTTATTGGAATGTTTTCTGTAAAGCTTTTTCCCAGCCTGTTTCAATATACTGGACCATTTTTTGCCTATAAAAAAAAAGTTAAATGGAATGCAGTGTTGTTGTTTAACCTGTTGTTATTATTATTATTAGCCATATGGTGCAAGGAAGCCTGAGGCTTATACTGCACCAGCCAAAAAAAAAAAAAAAATTCTGAATTACCCCAAAAGAGAGAGAGAGAGAGAGAGAGAGAGAAGTAGAAGGGAGACCAAGAAAGAGAAGAATGATGATATCCAGCTCGAACTTAATTGTTTTTATTATTATTAACTTTAAGTTACACCACCAGTAAGAATTCAATAATACTGACTCATGAAAGAATTAATTCCGCTTAAATTACTTTTATTCTAAAAATAAATTATGAGTTAGACAAATAAAATTAAAAATGAAACTTTACAATCACATCAATATGTAAAACAGATTTCAAATGATTTTATGCTGACTTAATAGTAATGGAGCGGAAAAAAAAGCTGAGGGAAAAAATGCGAATTGGATCTGGTACTTTTTTCAAAAAAAAATTGCCAAAGAGTACTATGGAGGAGGGAATACGGATTGTCGTTACCGTAGTGTGGGTACCAACGATCGTATGCAGACGACACATTGGATGGTCGAACTCGTATGCAGACGACACATTGGATGGTCGAACTCGTATGCAGACGACACATTGGATGATCGAGCCCATACGTGGTCACAAAAAAAAAAAAATGCACGGTCCATTGTTTACTGCGCTGAATAATTACATTAAATATGCAAATTTGTAAGTGTAATAATATGTATTATATATGTAAAGGCATAAATACGAATAATTAGTGTTCAAAACAACCAAAAAAAAAAAAAAAAAAAAGAAAGAAACAATGGTTCCTAGCCTACTCTAGACCGATATGGTGGTTTTTAACCAGTGATTGAAATTAAAAATTTAACGGAACGCTTGTTAATAAACTATCAAGTGGGTACATGACATTACCGATTAACCCCAGGGGCTCACATCTGGTGAGTATGGGCTTGGCACGCCCAGGGTCCTGAGCTGGAATCATCATTCTTCTCTTTCTTGGTGATTCCTTTCTACTTTCTCTCTCAGGGTAACTCGGAATTTTTTTTTTTTTTTTTTTTTTTTGGCTGGTGAAGCATAGCCTCAGGCTTCCTTACATCATATGGTTTATAATAATAATAATATGAACGACGAACCGGAACGCCGTTTAACTGCGTTCCGGTCCGTTCCGAGCCATGACCTACTGAATCGAATTCAAAATTTCAATTTCACGAAACCATATCCACGATCAGATCTGGGAAAGTTGGGTACGCCAACTTTATACGATCCGAATATGATAATACATCTATTAACTTTAGTCGAGCAAGTTAAATGAAAATAATATTCAAGCATTTTAACTTTTAATGCTTTCTTCGGCGTCATGCAGAAAATAACGTGTCCCAATTAGCAAACGATTTCACAAGCGCACCTTCCACACATGTACAACGAGCCTCTTACATGTACAGAACAAAACGCATTATAAATCTATTAGATAAGTATATTTTCTACCATAAAATATTAGTTACGTCTTGCCTCCACAACGTAGATGAAACTTTATTCCAAAAATCAATTATTCTTTAGCAAAAGTCAAATTCCAACAAATGTGTTCTGCAATCATCCTTTTTTCGATAGCAGTACAATGCTGTTCCTGTAGACTTATCTTCCTCTATAAATGTTTGTTACATCAAATTTAGTGATATTATAGTAAATTAAGAAATATTAACATCACTCTTTTTTTTAATCAAGAGGAGTATATCAAATTCCAAATATTTATTTTCGCGCCCATTTCTATTACCTAAAACAAAACTGAAAATTCTAAAAAAAAAAAAAAAATAACCATTTCTGTAAAAAAAAAAAAAAATTGAAAATAATTTAATCATTTTACCATTTCCTTAAAAAAATTTAACGTCGGGAGTTACAATTCTTTTTTCATTTTCTTCGCAACTATTTTTAAAATAACGTAAGAGAATAACTTTAGTATAAAAAATCCAGCGTTAATAAGAGTGCCCCAAAAGTCGTTATCTATTAGGCTAAATTTCAAAAAAAACGTTTTAAAGGAAATATTATCCGTATATTTGTGTCTGGAAAGAACAAATAATAATTAATAAATTAAGAAAAGTTGTAGAACAATGTTTATTTAGTACGAATATTTATTTAGTTTATTTAGCCTATATTTAGTACAAAAATATGCGTATGTATAATCATGTCATTTGGGCATTTTTATGAAATTCATCTCATTTAGCCAAATAGATAGTAACTTTTGGAACACCCAGTATAATAGGCAAAATATGTTAACACAAACAGCAATTGCACGTGTTTGTTTATTTGTTCTCTTTTGCAAGCGGTTTTTTTTTTTCCCCCCGGAAAGTGTATTCGTTATTACACATGTAATGTAACCACTTCGAAAGAGGTTACATTACATCTCTTCTATCTCCTTTAAAGTACAAATTATAACCGGGAATTACAAAGGATCTGAAAAAGAAAAAAAAACATACAGTCATGAAAGCCCCTAAATAAACTGTCGTGGAGACCATCACCTAGTTTCGCTACTAAATACAGAAAGTGGGTAAATAATCGTACTTCAATTTCCTGTTAAATTAATCACTATTAATTCGCTATTGTGCCTTTCCATTTCTTTTTGTCTTCTTTTCGGCATCGAAAAGGAAACAAAAGGTTTGCAGAATAATCCCTCATCACAATAAAACTCTTTAAATTCGATGTCAGTACATTAAAATAACGATGTTGAAATATCCACAGTGTGTTAAACATCTACGTGTGTGTGTGTGTGTGTGTGTGTGTGTGCTAATACAAACTTTGATTATGGCTTTTTGGAACAGTTCATATCTCCAAGCACAAATAATAAAACTGATAATGGTTATCGAATCATAGTACTAATTAAAACTTAAAAGCAAAATGAAAGGGAAAAAAATGTCACCTTTACAATGAATTACAAATGAATCGACCAACGCCCTGAAGCATCTACAGTAATTCACAGCCGCTTCGAAACTATAATGTATCGTGCTATTTCTACATCCTATCAGCTTGGCACTCGTGTGGTTCTCTACCGGTAAGCGGAGGCAGAGATGCTGAACTAATGACGTCACTGACCAAACATACAGCACAAGCCTGGCGGATAGTATGGGTTCCTGTTAGGAGCGTCTTATCACAGTGGCTTCCTGCTCAGTGTACAATGATTGGCACTATCGCCTGCACAACGTTCCGAAGCGTTATCGCTTTTGTGAAAGAATAAGAGCTCAACAGAAATACCTTATCGAGCAATGAGAGAGAGAGAGGGAGAAAAGCGAAACTACAGACAACAAGAAGCTATCCAGGTGCAACAAGTACTGACTGTCTGTGTGTTACTTGCTGTTCCGTTGGTCGTTGGGAACAGCAAATCAACAAAGCGAGACTCTTTATCGTGGAACAGAAAGCTGCTGGTTACAACAGAAATGTGAAACGTTAAGAAATCTAGAAATTAGTATAACAAAACAAAAACATCCTAACTATTTCTATTTGTAGTAATCTATTTTTGTTTCCTCAGAAAAGTTACTAATTTTTTTTAATAATTAGTGTCATCTTCCATTATGCGTGTGCAGTATTTAGGAAATGCATTTACTATTGAGCATATTCTAACATCCGTCGACTGTTTTGGTGATAAAAGTGCTTTAAAAAAAATGCAGTTTCCTTTCATCTAAATTTTCAAAAACTTACAAAACCTCCAAGTCTCTCTGGAATTACATATACTGTATTTCTATAAAAAGACTTGCGTCTCCCTTTTATAGAAGAAGAAAATGAGAAAGAATGGAACGTCGCTTCAATGACATTGATCTCTCATGTTGTGGGGTTACCGCACCGTGTTATCCCAGTACACTACATATAAACAACTTTATTCTTAAAAATACTAATAAAAGAATGTCTTATTCAGTGGTATAAGGGTGCGGCTGCATCAGGGCCCTAAATATATCAGGAAGCAATGGCAAAACTAGCACACCGCCAGGTCCGCACTAGGAGGGATCTGACGGCTTGTTTGGTATGGTTGTTAAAGACCATGTGGTGTTCGGAATCGGTCCTGTCAGGGGGACCAGAATTCATTGTTTCGCCTCTGTCAGGGAGAAATCAAAAAGAAAATTTTTTCTTTTTAAATTGACATTCGACTAAGGAAATTTGTTACTTCACCAGGATCCAAGCCCGCGATGATAAGCCACTTCAATATTTAATTATTGCATAATCGTTTGTAAGCTTATTTTTTGGATATTCGATTTTCATACAATTTGGCGTCTCTCATTTTGTGAGTTAAACTGTCACAGAACTGTGTACTGCACTGATTAGAATATCTTGTCACACTTATTGCACTATATTACAAATAAGTAACATTATACCACACTTTTCAGAGAACAGCTGCTTATTAGTAACTTAGTATTGGAGCATCTCATAAAGGAAGTCTCGCAACATGAACGATCAATATCTTTTAGAGGGCTTGTCCTTTCTCTGGTATTTGGAAGTTCCATGAAAAAGTGATTGTAGTCCAGCGGTAACACAAACGTAAATTCGTACATTGAGAAATCGATCCCTTACGCTTCTACTCGTACAAAACGTGCACAGACCATTGATAACTAACAGTGCTATTATATCGGCTGCCAAAAACAGTTACAATGATATCGGCCGAAATGTAGTTTCTCACTGGGTAACAGATTTGCCAATCTAAGGTCAGGGGCAGTTCCAGGATTTTCTGAACTAGGGAGAACCAGTTAAAGGGAAGGACTAAAGCAGCGTTCCAGGGAATCATTGGGCTTTTTCATCATAAGGGGGCTATAGTCCCTTAAGCGTGGAACCACCCCTGTCCAAGGTGTGCAATTACTAACTGATGGAAGGTATCACTGCCGATGAGGGGGGCTGTCATTGTCTATGCTATGAAGAAATGGGAATCAGTTTTGCGAACTACATGCCACTTTTACATTCACTACCATTCTACGGTTAAAATTACATAAAAATGATTGTGTAAAGGCACAGTATAGATAGTATTAGTAAGGCTCAATGATGCAAGGGAGCGAAATTTTTCTGCATCAGGCAAAAACAAATAAAACAATAATAATAATTCAAATAAAGCAGAATATTCGTACAATTCTCATTCCCACAAGATGATCATCCAGTTCTGCTCTAAACTTAGTTAAATTTAGTTAACCCCTGGCACCACCATGCAGTGACGGGACTAATTGTATGTCTATCATTGCTGCAATTAAAGATTCTATTCTATAAATTCACTGCCTACACCAGGTTGGAAGGCAACTTATTCCAATGTTCGACAAGCCGTTGCCCATATAGCTCAACTTCATGAAATCCAATTTTCTATTATTCCCTGAAATTTTATATTTGTGTCTCTGGTTCATTTTTCATATACTGTACCGTAAATGTGTAACGCAAACGTGTCCTCGTAGAAAATAATGCAATAACAATCCAACAGACACAGCTAGGAGCAAAAGGTTATTGCTGACATATTTTAGTAAATCATAATGAGATTGGCTCTAGGTATCTTTGCGTTCCTAAGCAATTTCCATTTGAAGTACACACTCTATTGGAAAGTGTAATAAGCAATCGCTACGGCGGTTGCTTATTATAGACGCCCCGATGCGTTTCTTATCTCGCTTACCGCCTTTAGTCGGCTCTGCTGCTCATAACTAACTTTTAGGACTAGTTCTTTTTACAATACTTTCAGGATTAAGTAATGTCCCAAATTCCTTTATGCCAGCTGCTGAAATGTGGTTGCAAAGCTACAGTATATATTCTATTTTTATATCAAAATACTTCCACATGAGTTATTGATTATATCAGGGTTTATGAAGGAATTTTTAGAATCGCACAGGCTGTACGGAAGACCTAGTACATATATCAAATAAAAAAAAATTCATATTGCGTACAGGGCACTTTTACATGTGTATTGGTGATATTAAGTAGATATAAGCAGGAGGCCGATGCCGGCATGAATGTCTCCCCAGTCGAGAATCTTCCTCGACGTCCCTAAATGCCGCCCAGGCACATCACGTCGGTATCCCAGGCGATCAACTGCTTCGCGCCTGTTCAAATGCAGGCCTCGGATACATTTAATTTACAAACAGCTTCGCCACAAAATGTCCTCTTTCTAAATATGCTTATTAGTGCAATGACGAAAAAAATAATACTCAGTGTATCGCTAAATCAAAACATCTAATTTAAAACAACGTAATCATGGATGCAGAACAGACGTTGGGGGGGGGGGTCCAAGAAGTGCAGGTTTCTGTTTCCACTCGAATCCCCGAAAGTTTTGTTTAAAATCCTTCTAAACATCTATAAGCATGGACAAGATATATTGTTGTCTCCCCCAAAAGACCAGATTTCCCTTATTTTCTAGCCTCGGAGGCTGTGGTGAGTTCCATTGCCCTGCTGTATTCATAACGAACAATATACTTATTTCTTCGTTTTAATTCCCCCACTCCCACAAAACTGATAAGGAAGGCTCTCCTTGGGCAATTAGTCGAATGTCACTGAAATATCAAAATCAATGAGGACTGGTGTATAATTTGTTGGATAACAAATCATGTGTTGGATAATACAAACTAAATACTGTAATACAGTAAAATCCTATTACAACGAACTTCTTTGGGACGCACTAACCATTTCCTTGTACCGAAATCTCATTTTAATGAATATCGCTGAAAATTACATGAGAAGAATCATTATTCATATGAAGAAATTCTACTGTACTTTTCTAATATATAAAAGTAGTAATTTTTGCTTTATTCTACTTAAATATCGATTATCAAATCGTATCACGAGATTAAAAACATTTACCGGTATATTGTATTTAGAGAAGTTTTTACTAAAACTTCTATTGGGTTATTTTTTTATTTTTTGTCGATATGGAATTTGGTTCAGAGGTCCTTAAGAATATTGTAAATAAGTCTTGATATTCTGAAAAAAATCGGAGCTGCTCTTCTAGATTTACTGAAATATGCTATTGGAATCAAAAGTAAGAATGATGTTTCGCGCGGAATATGCTCAATATCTCTTTTCGGATCATAATTCGTTTTTTTTTTGCTTGAACGTTTTTGATCTTCTAATTCCAGAACTAGCTCGTGTTCGATAACATTCATCAGGTTCCAGTTTGCAATTATTCTTTTGGAAGTATTTAATGTAGCATGAGTGTTAACCTGTACAAGTATTTCGCCAAACGCTCAGACTCTTCAGTGAAGCCTTAAAATGCTTGTGGCTTACTGTTTCAACAAGTAAATCTCCGAATCTGAATCGTTTCGCCATTTTGGGTAAAAGCGCCAGGGCATTGGAAAGAAACGGTGAAAGGGTACTCACAGATTTAGACGAAAGAGAATGTAAAATAAGGAACGTTGGGTATGCCTATTGATTTACTTCTGCGCGTATTCTTTTTTTTTTTTTTTTTTTTTAAGTAAGTCGTGGCCAGTTTCTTTCATGTCGGAGCAAGAGGAACATCTAAGCTCAAATGGAGGGTACTTCATTTGTGGAGGATGACTTCTCCCAGTGGCGTAGCCAGGGTAGGGTCAGCAGGTACATTGTAACCCCTGACGCCGAAATCTGGTATTGTGGCGCTTTTTTAGAAAAGTAATACAGCGATATGCAATTGGTACCTTTTTTTTTGTGAATGTATCTGTTGACAAAAAATCCTGGCTACACCACTGACTTTTCCATAGGTTTCCGGCCCCACCACGTGAGGGCAGGAGCGTACCACTAATAACCAAGAGATAAGAGCTATTGATTAGTGTGTTAATAAAATTAACACACTAATCAATAAAATGAAAGCTTCCAAAAAGAAAGGAAAGACACTTTCTTCTTGTATTAGAAATACAAGAAAAAAATGTCTTTCCTTTCTTTTTAGGAAACTTACCTCTTTACTTGGAAGAACAAAAATTGATAATTGTGTATATTAAAAGACTGATATTCTCTATAAGCAACTATTGGAGAGAGACGATGCTTTGGAATCTTTTGAAAAATGCTTGCTTGAAAAAAACTTTCTTGGCACTCGGAGTCACTATTTCTGAATTTCATACTGAATCCTGTCATCAGGCCCAGCCCTCGTGGTAACGCTGTTGGTAGAATCGCCGTCTTCCCCACGCCGGGTGGAAAAGACCTGAGTTTTTATGAGCCTTTTTCCCAATGTGGTTGAGTTAGCAGGTCTTAGGCATGGATTGCATGGTTTTTTTTTGTTTTTTTTTTCTCCCGGAAACTAGGATTTTTCGTCCAGCAAACAGTAAATCGACCATAGAACACACGCAATTTACAAATATACTGTAATATATTACAGTGCAATATGGCCTAAGTCGCTGATGTGCCTAAAACCTTACAACAATAACAACAACAACAGGCCTAATAAGGAAAAATTTGGCGATTTTTACTAATTGTGTAGGATAGAAGAGTACGTCTTTTATCCTGTATAGCAATATGGTTAGTATATTAACCGTTAATTAATTAATTAATTAGTTCATATTGATTTCAATACAATTTTCAGAGTTAAGTTTTACAGAAAGTTAATGAAATACCATAAATATCTGACATGAATGCATTTAACAGTTTTATTATTATTATTCACATATCGTAGAAGATTTTCCTACATAATTAATCAATTCAGTCCACAAATTTTAAATGGAAAGCTTTTATTCTAATAAATATTTTTTTTATGTATACTCCAGGACGACCACGTAAGGTCAGAGGAGTTTCAACAGAATTACAAGCATTTTATCGTACTTTCCTTATCTCTATCTATTTTGAATTTATTGTGCTCCAAAGCACAGTTCTTGCTATTGGTTAATGCTGTTGGTTATAACCGAAGTGTTCTCCCTAAACATAATATTCAAAAAATTTTATTTGTATTAGTATCAGTTCTTAAGAGATTAGCTACATCCTTTATAAAAGTCATACTTCAATTGTGAATGTCGTGTTCTAGACCTGTTTAAAATGTTCTTCTAATCATCTCCTGATCATCCTCCCAGACACTTCCGAAGAAATAAAAATTAAGTGTATTACATTTAATGATGGCTGGTTAATGACCCTTGGTTCAAAGATCGAAACCAATTAAGAAGAATTCTTGCCGAGAAAGATATGCAAGTATGCGTCCACTCAATTATTCTTATGATTTAAATGCCCTCCTCCAATTTAAATCAGATCATTTGGATGCTGTTCAGAAAAATTTGAAATACAAAAGTCAATAAATAAAGTGTGGATCTCTTGCGAGCAATGAAATTAAGCTTAAATATTATATATTTTCTCTTTTTTTCGTTTGTGTGACTTTTCGCTGAGGAAACTAAGACCATGAGGTGTCATATACTTTTTTACATAAATTGCATGTGTTCTGTGGCTGGCTTGACTATTTTGAGGAATGAAAATCCCGAATTTCCTGGAGATATTTTACCACTTATTGCTGAACAGAGATGTTGTTGTTGTTATTTGGTTTTTTGGAGTATTAGCAACTAAGGCCATATTGCTCCGGGGATATGCAGTGGTTAATTTCCTGACCTTTCCGCATCCTCTGTATTTGGTGGCTCACGGGCTCGAACCCCGGTCTAATCAAGAAGCATGTGCTGCTCCTGCCCACCTGGTTATGGAGGCGCCTTACAGAGATGTGATACCGCCTCAAAAGCGCAATAGCGCCATAGACCACAACGGAGCACCAGTACAATACACCATAACATGTATACTGAGTTTCAGGACCTCAGAAAACATGTGAGTGGTCAGACGATCTTGTACAACAAGTTTTTTGACCCATGCTCATAAATTGGTTTTATTTTAATATTGATTTCCCAACGTACTTCCACAGTTTGGCAGGTTCTGAAATTATCCTCTATAAATTAATAGTGTACTATGTTCTGTATCAGTTTCTCGCAAGCGTTACCAACTTATCACTCAAGTTGTTCAATATATAAGACGTGTCATATCTAAATATCATAATTACTAAACATTCACAACCTGCTTTCTAAATGTAAGAAATTCCCAAATAAAAAGGGGATAAATAACTGAAAGGCTATGGAAATTTTAAAACAAATCCATATCATAATTAAACATTCACAATCTAGTTTATAAGTATTATTAAGAAATCCTAAATTAAAAGGGGGAAATAACTAATAGGCAATGGAAATTTTAAAACAAATCCATATGAAACAGATGATGCACGCATTGTTTTCACCGTGTCCATCCGAACGCATGTAATAACTCGGCTCCTAGCAGAAGAAATTTCAATTTTTTTTTATTTATTTATTATTATTATTTTTTTATTATTAGTAGTAGTACTGGCAAATTCTCATAATTATCTAATATCTTGCAAACTAGTACTTGCCCATTGAAACATTGTCCACATTATTTGCAATACTCGTTCTTTTTTCTTTTTTTTTTAAATAGAAATTCATATCTCATTTATGAATAACCCCAGGGGCTCACATCTGGTGAGTATGGGCTTGGCACACCCAGGGTCCTGAGCTGGATATCATCATTCTTCTCTTCCTTGGTGATTCCCCCCCCCCCCTCTCTCTCTCAGGATAACTCGGGAATTTTTTTTTAAGCCTCAGGCTTCCTTGCACCATATAGCTATCCTGAACACCTGTAAGATAGCCAGAGAGTTCCTCGACCAACAGTAACACCACACATAACGACACCTGTGTACTTGGTAGCAACACCCGTCACGAGGTGGAACCGCCGATCAGGAAGAAATAATATAAGAGCAATAATAATAATATCAATAAGTTTTGGATAACACTTCTAGACATCCAATACAACAGCAGAAAATTCTACTTCTGAAAAATCTAATTAAGTTAAATTAATAGCGAAATTAATTGGAGGACTGGAAGAATCCTTTCGTACCAAAGGGTACTCGCCTTTACTAGAATAAATAAATAAAATTAATTTTCTGTTTATACTCTGGGACGACCACACAATGTCAGAGTTTATCGGATAGAGAAAATACAAGAAAATTACCATATTTAGTGATCAAGGGAGTTTGAACCATGGTCACTCAAGTCCGTCCAGTTATGTACCTTAGCGCTTAAAAGCTTCGTTACAGCAGCCGTTTCTATCCGGATGAAAGCACCAGTATTTTCCGCCGAATAAGTCGATCTTTGAAGCACTAAAAAATCATACATTTCATCCTATATATATATATACATTTCATCGCAAATATATATATGAGGGGGTGTCAAAAACTTCGTACCCTGACCTAGATAAAACATCAGTAGGAAGATGCCGTTTTTAATATAAGTTGTCTACATATGCAGTAGCTAACCTGTGAAATTTCATTCCCGTAGGTGATCGTACACCACAGGTGGAGCCCAGAATCTGAAGAAGGACGCTATGGTTGACAAAGTGGAGTATCGAGCAGTGATCAAGTTCCCGCATTTGCAGGGCACGAAAGGTCAGGAAATTGAAGAAGAAATTAAAAGCTGCGTCTGGGCAGAATTGTCCATCCTATGACACTGTAGAAAAGTGGAAACGGGAGTTCCAGTGCGGTTGTACTGGAACTCCCGTGTCTTTGACGAGCCAAGAGAAGGAAGGCCATCAACATCCACAGACAGTGAGACGGTTGTAAAGGCTGAGCAGCTGATGCTGAATGACAGACATGTGACAATTCATTTCATTGCAAAACAGTGAGAATTAGTTTTGGGTCTGCCCACAGCATTTTACATGACCATCTGCACATGTCTAAGCAGGTGAAGGCAGGTTACGAGAAATCTTTGGCAAAGGATGCAAAGAAAAACAGCAACGAGTTCTTTACTTATGTAAACTCTAGAAGGAAGGGGATGAATCAGATTGGTCCACTTGATATCGATGATTCAACTGTTGATGATCCTGCTCAGGAAGCTAATAAACTAAATGAATATTTTGCGTCGACATTCATACATGAGGAGTTATTCAACGAGGGGAATGCCAGAGGTGTATTCAAATCTGGCAGTAAGCTAGATAATCTTGTAATAACTGAGAGTAAAGTGGAGGAGAAATTGTTGAAGATAAACATAAGAAATTTCTGACGCCTTTGCAGAAGCAATGTCGAATACAATGTTCTCGCCAACTGTTGGATTTGTGCTGTGCAGCACTCACTACTCTCTTGACCTAGCACCGTCAGACTTCTTGTTTCAAGAAATGAAGAATCGCGTGGACGCCGCTTTGATTCGTCTCAGAAAGTCATCAATGAAGTGGACTCGTGGTTTCAGGCAAAAAGTGCGGACTTCTATGACTAAGGCATTAAACAACTGATCCACAGATGGGAGAAATGTGTTACTATACATGGAGAGTACACAGAAAAGAATTAAAGTTTCTGCGAAGTTTCACCTTTATAGGGCTATTATAGGTAAGGGTACGAACTTTTTAATGCCCTCTCGTATACATATATATATACTTTTTTTTTTTAAGAAATATATATATATTGTTATTAAACTTTTTATAACCAAAGAATTTGTTTATCTTCCTTTGCAGGCCGGATGTGTTCTTGCTGGAAGCGGGCCTCAAGAAAACACTTCCTCACCACTGTTATGCATCTTTCGAAACAGAATTTAATATTTGTTATCAATACTTCTACTTATAGTTTATTTTTTATTAATACGAAAATCCAATACACAGAATTCTTATTATATGATTATAATAATATTGTTAAACACCGAGGAAGATAGATAAAACATCGTAAGAAAAAAATATAAAAAATATAGAATATTACTAAAATACAGTATTTTAAAAAGCTAATGTAAAACTATATTTTGTGACATGCTATTTTTAAACTCGAGGGAGCTCGCACTTAGGGCAGCCTCACGCAGCCCGCGGGTTGGGTACCCCTGATGTATAAGTATCAAAAAGAACAATGTCACATCGTCACCTGTGCCTGCAAGTTTTGGTTATATGACTATCTACAAAAGGGAATACTGTATACGCTTACCGCCTTCTTTACAGTTTACTGTGCGGTGTAATAAAATGTCACTAGACAAACTTTTAAAACAGGGGCATAAATAATTGAATTAAAAAATAGACAATGGTTCTTAATCCATTTTATTATAATACAGCACTTCGCGAGATGCGAAAGATGACCCCATAAATAGAAGTAGACATATGCTGGAATACAAGGTAACCACCCCACGTATTCCACCACATGCCTAAACCGACACATGAGTTTAACCGCATTGTAATATTATCATTACTGGTCAATAATTAAAGCCAAAGACCACTTCGCGGGACTGCCTATGTTTACACAAAATTAACACTTGAATATGGGCGGACTTCGTATCCAGGATATATGTTATTCATGAGTTAAACTTCATCTTAGGCTTGTAATTTAGTACTCGACACAAGAGAATTTTCCTTCTCCAGTTACTTAAATATTGCCGTAGTATATTTCAGATTCTACTTCCTGCTCACCTGTTTGAAATGCGAATAAAAAAAAAAAATACATCTAGGAAACAGAAACATTTCATCTAGAGCAATCATAAAACGTACTTGGAAGACGACTGATCTGCTCGAGAGTGCAGTAGTACACGAGATTCAGATCACCGTGGTTCGAGTCCACGTAACTGCTAAATACTGTTAATGATTGTACATTCTTATAAACTATATCGTCTATCCTGCAGTATAAACAGAAAAGTTGGACCAATATACTAGTGGGATTGCTGCAATATTTTAGGTTGTAATATAAAAGGCAATATTTTTTTCTTTCTTTTTGACATTAAAAACGCTTTTACTGGCATTATTCCAAAAATTTTGTAACGAAAAACCGTCATGCGAAAAGTGTTACGAAAATTTATTCCAGTTTAATTTATCTTCTACTGGACTAAATTTAATAAAATTTTTCACGGAACTTCATCTTAGCTCTATACTAGAAGAAAAACTTTCAAATCTCTGAAAATTGCAGTAGTTTTCTGATTTGAATTCTTCTCTCAGCCTTCTGTCACTGTTTGGGAAACCATGCAAATGGCCTCTGCTTGACGCAGCTGTTCCATCACGAAAGAGGATGGAAGGGGGGATGCTAGGAACGTGCTATTAAAAGAAAGGGTGATTGTTTATAGGGGAGAGAACACTGTCGTCTGGTAGAGTATCACTCTAAAATAGCTCATCTCGAAAAATATTAAATGATGTCATATTTCCTTTGAGACATCACGTTTGATTTAAAATAAACTCTAGTTGATCTCACATAAAATAAACTTTCTCGATGTGTCCTATTTGGGTCACTCAACCGCGTTTTCGGTTTTTTTTTTTTTTTTTTTTTTTCCTTTACAATTAAACTGTGCGGTTGGAAAAGAATTTATTATTATTATTATTATTATTATTATTAGCCATATGGTGCAAGGAAGTCTGAAGCTTATGCTGCACTAGCCAAAAAAATATTTCTGAATTACTCTGATATATATATATATATATATATATATATATAGAGAGAGAGAGAGAGAGAGAGAGAGAGAAGTAGAAGGAAATCATCAAGGAAGAGAAGAATGATGATATCCAGCTCAGGATCCTGGGTGTGTGCCAAGCCCATACTCACCAGATACGAGCCCCCTAGGGTAAAAGTTCTGCACAAAAGTTCTTTCGAGTGCAGGACTTTTACCCCCTAGGGTAAAAGTTCTCCACTCGAAAGTATGGTCACTTTGACTGATGTCATGTGACCATACTTTCGAGCATCTTGTAGCAGTACGGCGTATGATCCCCTCTAACCGCTAAACAGGCCTAACACCGGTGAACCACGCACGACATAAAGGTGTCTATAAGATTCTGTGGGGGAAAAATCACATTGTTCCACCAGCGCATGATTCCCCCCAACTGCTAAACAGACCTTAGCTCACCAAGTGACCGAAAAGAAAATCTGGGCAGACCGCACTCCTTAAAAAATTGCACATAGGGTTCGACGATCTGTTCTCGGTACCTCTGCGCAGTTACGGTACCGCTATCAAAAATACGAAGAGGGGTGCGGCCGTTGATCATTATTTCACCTCATACGAGACACCGCCGCCACCATAAATGGCTCTTTCTTTGCTGTTGGAGGGATGGTACCGCATTCCTCGTTGTCTCCAGATGAAATAACGTATAGAATACGTTTCTAGGCTAAACAGAACTGTGCCCCATGTGTCAGGCTCTACATCACATGTTCATGGCACCAGTTTTGACGAGCTCTGAAGTGGTTTTGGGGTTAATATGATACAAACCACTGGCTTCCTTGCGTAGTTCATTTGAATCGAGACTTCTTAACACAGTGCGGTTGGAAATGTTTTCACCTGTGGCCGCAGCAACCTCAAGGGACAGTTGATGACCGGACATCGTAGAGTTCCGTCTGGCTGCTAGAGCCAGTTAGCGGTCTGATCTGGTTGACGTAGCCCTCGGGCGACCTTGGCCAGCTATTCTTGTAATGGTTCCTGTTTCCTGAAACTGCTTCCATAGTGCCGAGACGACACTGCGTGACACATTAAGCCAACGTGCCACCTCTGCTTGCGACTTTAAGTCGTCCAACAGCCCGCCATCTCAATAAACCATCTAAACGACGATGACCTGCCATCCTGAGTACTAGAGATGTGGCCATCCCACTGAACAAGCTAAAAAAAAGGGAATAAAGTGATGTGATCGTAACCCGTGTTTTTACAGGCATGAATAATTTGCATAATGTGCCGCTCTGTAAGGTGGTAGATCGATTTCTATTGCATACTCGGAATTTGCATGCCAGGATGCCTATTATATAAAATATTTGCCTTCGGCGACACTGTTCACAACAAAATATTCACGAAAATCTTTTTGTTCTGTTAATTTTGTCGGACAGTGTAGTTACCAAAGGTCATTATGAAGGAGCTTTTTATATCCAGTATACACCTACCTTTGTTCAATATAAGTGAGCATCTCTAGTTTTAGACTTGCAAAAAAAAATCCCATTATTTATTTTACCAACCGTCTAAATACCTCAATCAAATCATCAGCTATACGGCTGGTATCGGGACTTTTAACCCGTATCTCCAAGGAAAGCTTAGTTATATCAAAACTAACCTTCCTCCTCTTCGCTGCACCTTTCAGCAGATCCATATCCTGAAATGGGAGCTTCCAAACTTGCACAATGATACTCAAAGTGCGGCCTAACCTAGGCTTTGTACGATTGAACAGCTACTTCTTTATACCTAATAGCAAAATTCTTGTCCGTCACAGATAAAATACCATTGCTGTTCAGAGAACTCTCTGTTGGACTGCACTCTCGTACAATTCTTCCTGTCTTTTTCTTTATCAACTGCCTTAATTTGGTTTCTTCTCAAATACTGTAATAAGATAATCTCAGATTATTATTCCCAAATGTGGAATTTTCACTATTTCAGACGTACTGAATAAATTATCTAGGCCTTGAATCAGCTTACCTTGATTACTATCCTTTACCTCCCTCCTAATCTTACCAACAGCAAACTTCGAAAAATGCCTGATATAAATGTCATTGGCAAATACCAAAAACAACAAAGATTTATAATTTTGCTTCCTGTATATTTACTGTGACTGAGGTTTGACTACAGTCGAAAGCGACACCTTCAGACAATAGAGGAGCATTAATTTTTGATGAAATATTTAATAATAATTGTTTATTACTGATTAAAAATTAAAATCGCATATATTCGCCTTTAATTTTCAAAAATAAAGTAGGCAAATGGCGAATGACCAGCTACTACTTTAATTTTATAAATTAGAGCAGTTTATTATCTGTTATTTTTACCATTATGAATAAATTTTTAAATGGTTATAAACATAATTTCGTATTAATGAAAGAATCGAAGGCGAAATACATCGAAGGATAATTTTTCTGAAGCCACAAATTAGACCTATTACCTATTTGAAAATATTGAGGTGTCTTCGGTTTCAACAAATATTTTTTTTTTTATTTATTCATTTGTTTAAGCCACAGCTGCCTATTTTATGTTATAAAAATAACATAAAATAGGAAATTGAAATAATAATAATAATAATAAATAAAACCTGACTATTTTATGTTGATAGGATATTTTTCGACGTAAACACCTGCAGTTGTCTGTTCCAGGATATTGTTCTTATTTTTTTTTTTTTTGGGTCGGCAGTGGATGATTTTATATTTTTTTTTCGAATTTATAAAAAGTAAATGGTCAATGCTAATCATAATGTGTATTTCTTGAGTATTTTGACCGCTGACAGCATGGAAGCAAGCAAATTGAAAGGACGCTTTAGGATCAAAACAAAATGAACACATGTTAAAATCAGTAATATTGAATATCAATGGTTTCAAGCTTGTAATATGAATTTAGAATTATTTTTAATCATATATTTGTACCCAAAGAAGTTATTCATTGTCGACAGTTTCCATCTATCTCAGTTTGTTAACAAAAGATATATATATCTTTTAAAAGTTTTTTGTTTTAAAAATTTTAATCTTTTAAAACAAAATTATTTATCTATTGTATTTTTAAATAATTTTTAATGTGGCTATTTATTGATATTAAAACGAGTACCCGATACTATTCGAATATTGATTTTGGGTGGCCGATTCTGAATTCAGTAAATTTCCTCTAGACTGTAATAAATGACTCATTGGAAAGTGGAGAGAAACCAGGCAGGACAGCACATTGGAGGGAGCAATGAGAGGAGAGGAGAGGAGAGAAAACAGAGAGAGAGAGAGAGAGAGAGGTTGAGTCATCTAAAAAATCCTTAAATCAACTGAATCATGGATGTTTGCTTAACTGATAACAATTCATTTTCCCAACGCATGATGTTAAAAAAAAGTCGTGGTTATTATGATAAACTACGAGAATCTCAAAAGTTCAAATATAACTATTTACTGTGATTCACAGAAATTATTAACCTAATAAATTAAGTGTATAAAATTGTATGTATGCTTGTCTTTTCTTTCATTTTTAAGCTTTAATTTCTAAAGCTTAAAAACTTTCTGGGCTTTTCTTTATTTATACAATATAATACGTATAAATAAATAAAAAAATAAATAAACAACTTTTCTAATTATGCAGTAAAACCTCAATTTAATTTTATAGGAGGTATGCCCGCAAATGTCATTGTTCGTTATATTCGAAAAAAAATACATATAATCTCCAAAGATGCCAGGAAGTTCTGAAAAAGTGTTATACTACGAAATAAAAAATAAAAATAAATAAGAATGTTGCAATACTGTATTTTACTGCACTTATTGTGTGGGGTAAAACAGCTAGAAATTTTGCTGTTTTACTCCACATAATATTTAAGTGTCGCACAGCGGCAGCAAAAACTGACTAAAGGTTATTAGAGCTATTGAATACCATCTCTGGAGATTCAGTTGATTAACTATTGGTGTCTAATAAGCTCGGCAAGCTGATGAAGTTTATGGCGAGCAAAATCATAGCTTCTTGGAACCCTGATTTAATGTAAAAATGTTTTAAGTGATGGCAAATACCAACAGACTGAGGCATTTAGGTCACTGGTTTCGTATGAACGATAAACCTGGTTTAGTTGAGGCTGTGATTTACTATGGTCCGGTACTTCGCAGCTTTGGCTAGTGTATATACTGTACTATAAATGTTAAGGTAATACGGGGATTGCTCAAAAAAAGTAATCTCGGTAATAAAAAAAATAACAACATAGCCTATTTTTTTTTTCGATATGTATATCCCCTTGAGTTAAAAAGATCTCTCCTTTATGAGAGCGAAGAGGAAATACCTGAAAAAAAAAAAAAAGTCTTTGTTCTGATCTCTGAAAAAAAAAAAAAAAAACGTTTACAGCTTACCATTTACTTGAGATCGTCATCACTTGAAAATCGATGCCGACGCAGGTGTTTCTTCGAATTTCTGAAGACGAAATAATAACTGGGGAAAGCCAGGTTTGAATTTTAGGGCGGGTTAATACAGTGGGTTTAACTCCTGCAATTACATGGGTTTAACTCCATTTGTTTTATGATATTTGTGTGGAGGAGCATTATCATGAAGAAGCAAGACACCTCGCGCAATTTTCCTCTTTTTCTCTGTTCGTTTACGGCCCCTCTTAAATTTTTGAGAACAGTAGTATAATCATATCCAATGATTGTTTTCTTATGTAGCAAATAGTATATCAAAAGAATTCCTTTCATATCCTAAAAAATGGTGGTCATGGTCTTCCCGGAACAGCCCATGATCTTTCCAGTGCATGGACGCCAGCTTTGTTTCCAGATCCTAGTGATGAATCCACGTTTCAGTACCAGTTACAATTCTTGAAAAAAACCCTTGTGGATCTCCATCATGTATGATTGAATTTGAGCCTTTTACTCTCAGAAAGGGTGTAAACATTCTTGACACTCAACGAGAACTGACCTTTGACACAGCCAAGTATTCATGTAGGATGTTCAGTACCGATCCCTCACAAATACTACATTATTTGGAAATGATAGACACTTTAATGAAAGAAAATTCTGGCATATTTCTGAAAGTCACTTCCATTGGTCATCCCAAGCGAGGGTCGTCTTCTGTGAATTCTCGACCCCATTAAAAAGGTTTGACCAATATTTTACCTGGTATTCAGAAGGGGCAGCATCACTATATATATATATAGCTTTCGTGCCGTTCATGAATAACTTGGTTCATTCCCTTCTTTTGCCGAAAATTTGATGACCCGATGCTTCAATTTTGTGAAATTTATGTTTTGGGTTGATACTTCAGATAATTTCTTCTGTTCTTCCAAACTTCACTGCATTGAGCTAGACCCCCGCAAAATTCGTGTTCTTACGATCAAAGGTTCATAAACCGGATGTTCATAAATCAAGATATTACTGAACCATAGAATAGACATAAGAACACTCACATTCACTACATAGAATACCCATGAGAGTTCGGCAATGTTATAAGTGTGATTAGCTGATGCTGATCATTTTTTTTTCTTTTTTTTTTCCAAAAATAACTATTTTATCTGTATTTTTGTTCGATTTCATCATATGCTCCTGCCCATTTCAAGCCTTGATAGCTTAGCTATGCGATTAAGATAATATGGTAATGGCGTCCATACAAGTCTTATATTTTATTTGGCTATTGAAAGGTGATCAGAATTATCAGGGAAAGTAATTTCAGTTTGTCTGAAATTCAAGGAACATATTAATTTATTCTCAAGAGAGAATAAATTAATATGTTCCTTGACACTGAAAAAAATAATATAAAATAATCGTGCTTATAAACGTAGGAGGGGAAAAATGTTAGAAGAAGAAGAAGAAGAAGAAAATCTTTATTGTACAGTAAAGATACAATAATGTGCCCGCCACAGCCAGGAGGCCAGGGGCTTGACAATGATATAGGGTAATATAAAAATATGTACAGTATAAAAATTTGTGCAGTATAAAAGATTACATAACAATTAAAAACGTAGCATTAACCATTCAATAGATATGAGTATGTACATAGATGTGAAGCAGACAGTACACCAAGGTATGTACACGTTCATATGTACAAAGCACATATTTAAGCATATTCACACAAGTCAGAATATTTCACAGTGCCAAATTATTGTTCGGTATTGCATTTTCTTGTGAAGACAGTTCGTCGATTTGCCTGCGACGTGCCGTTATGCGCCTCATAGGAGATAGCAGGTGGAGATATCAGTATGAGTCGACATCAGGGGCCAAACAAAAGGGGAACAAGTTCGGCCAACGAGCGCCTGTAATTGCGATCGGAAGCGAATTTCTGCAGGTCAACTCCGATCATTAGCAGGGCTTGTACTATCGGAAGTACTTGTCCAGGTAGGAATCTGTCACTGATCTTCAGCCTGTTCCGTTGTAGCTGAAGAAGAGGGGTGGCTCGTAAGGACGGAAGTGGAACATGCCACTGGCATATATCCCAGAAGTCAGGGGAATTGATTTTTCCAACCAGCATTTTGACTGTGGTCGCAGTTCTCCTCATGCTGATTATTTGAGGCAGCCGCGGGATTTGGAGTTGGTCGGCCATGCTGGTGGTCCTCTGCTGAGGGGGGAGTCGATGCTTGTGGGTTGCCCACTTCAATATCCAGTATTCACTGGCGAAGATGGGCTTCATGAGAGAAGGTACTGCAGATGCCCATATTTCAGAGGCATACAGAAAGGTAGGATACACAATGGTTTCCAGATATCTGATTGTGGTTCTAGCGTCTGTGTTATGAAGAAGATGTTGACGGGCAATCCAGCGCATTCGGTTGATCTTGCGTAGAACACATTCGATGTGACAGTTGAACCTAAGGTTTGGGTCGAAGGTTACACCGAGATCTTTGTGTTTAGTAACACTTGGAATAACTGCGCCCTGCAGTGAGGGTTGTATGGATGTGGGGCACTTCTTCAGAGAAAAAACCATAATAACGGATTTTTGGGGGTTCAGTTTGAGACCGAAATGGTTGAGATGGCTAGAGAAAGCTGTGATTTTATTACAGATTTCCGATGTGATCACTCCCCTGTCAGCTGATGGTGGTATTTGCGTTAGGAACTTTATATCGTCGGCGTAGGTAATGACATCATCTCTGTTACATACAAACGGAATAAGGAGGGCGGTAAAAAGTAACCCCGATAAAACGCCACCTTGCGGCACACCAGCATTGATGGATCGGGTATAGCAGAGGTTACGATGAGTGAGGTACACTGTTCTGTTCCGGAGGAGCGAGTGCAGAAAAGCGAAAACGTCACCTTTGATCCGAAAGAAATTGGTTAGGAGATTCAGAAGGGCTGAGATGTTGAGGCTATCAAAAGCAGCTTCAATATCGGCATAAACAACCGCCATTTCTGATTTGGCCTCAAATGCATTTAAAATCTCCGTTTGGACTGCCAGAAGGTTGGAGACAGTTGATCTATTAGGGAGAACATAATGGAGTTGTTTTGATGATTGTGGAAGAAGATGGCGTGTTATATGCGGAAGAAGGACTTTTTCCAGTAGCTTTAGGAGCGTGGATGCAGTGGAAATCGGTCTGTAGTGCTTCGGCTGGCTTGGTAGTTGAACTTTAGGTAGTGGGGCAAGACTGTATTTGCTCCAGGATGCAGGAAACACTCTATGAGAGAGGATGGAGTTGAACAAGTAGAGCAGAGGATCAAGGATGTATGGACTGAGGCACTTTACGATGAAATGTGGGACATTATCGATGCCAGCGGTGCATGACGGACGCAGCGAGTTGATGGCTTGACGAAGCTGCTGTCGATCGATTTGAATGGAAAACAGCTCATCATCTGGACTTGAAATGGGGTCTGGTTGGTAATCATATGGTTGTGTGATGTTGTCTTGGAATCTGGCTACATAGTTGATCCATTCAACTGGATTGAAATTGGAATCTGGTTCAGAGTTACGGGTATATGGCACTTTGCCTTTGGATAAGGTCTTGTCAGTGTATTCTTTAATGGCTTGCGATTTCAGTCTGTTAAACAGTGCTCTAGCTTTGGAGTACTGAGTTCGGTCATATGCTGTACCAGACTGTTTCCATTGTTTATGGAGGGACTGTTTGCACTTGAAACTGTAATTTAGCTCCGAAGACCACCAAGCATTAGTTCTAGCGGAGATACTGACCTGTTTAGCTGCTGAGAACATAGTAACAGTGTGCAACCATCTAGTTAATATGTCTAGAGCCAGTTCCGGATCTCCTGATTCGAGAACTTCCCAGGGAATTAATCTTGTTGCATAAAGGCATCTGTTCGGTTGTAGGAAGGTGGGAGAGGTGATGAACTTCCTTTTGACGTAGTGGGAGACATTAAAGTTGGGTGTTGGGAGCTGCAATAGGACTACGATGGGTTCATGATCTGATTCAAAGTGAGTTTCGGGTTTAATGTCGACGCTACATGAACCAGACGATAATATGAGATCCAGGCGATGAAGACCTCTAGTTGGGCCTTCGTTTATGATCCTGAGGCCACTAGGTGCGATCTTAGCCATAAGTGACTCATGAAGATGTTGGAGATTTGGTGGTAAGTTGAAATCTCCACAGATGAGGTGGATAGCAGATGTGTGAAGCGTATTTATTAGCCAGGATGCAATATCATTGATTGTCTGAGCATCGGGGGTTGGGGGTGTATATATTGCACCGAGATCTAATAAGCAAGAGTTGATCTTGACCGTTACTATCACTGCTTCGAATAGATTGGATTTGCTGGAGACTACATGTACGAACTCAAGTCTACTGGCATTTATGATAACAGCAACGCCCCCACCGCAGGTATGAGAGCGGGAGGTGAAGAAAGATTTGTAACCAGCAGCTTGGGCGGAGGCAATTGATTCTTGTTGTGGTTCCAGCCAGGTTTCAGACATGCAGATGACGTCAGCCATTTGGGACAGAAGCATCTGCTCAAGTGTCTCGAGCTTATTCCGAATACTACGAACATTTTGATAAAAAATCTTGAGTGTAAGGTGACACGAGACCTTCACGAGTGCTGATTCGAGGACATTATTTATTTTCTTTGTTGGCTTTTTAGCACGGTTGGTTATAATAGTTGGTATGAGCTGAGGGTGGATTTCATTGCAGCTGTGGTATTGCAGAGATTGATCAGAGGTTTTGTCATTGGGGTATGTATAGGGCTCATCATCATGTGACCCTGATTCCTGGTTTTGGGGCTTCTGAGAATAGGAATGCCTATCAAACCGTCACGCTTGGGAGCAGTCTTGGTGGGACAGCGCATTAGCCATGACTAGGCGTGGGGTGATATTGGATTTAGGTTCATAGTATGGCCTGAGTAGTGATCCAGACGGCCAGAGAGCAGTCGCTGATATGGAGCTGAAATTCTGTGCATCGCACTCAACTTTGAACGATGTATGCAGGGGTGTTTTCTTAAGAAGTGTGACGGACACAGTAAAGTGCAGCTCATGCATTATGTATGACTCGATATCATCGGGAGTTGTATTTGGGGCCAGTCGGGAAACGAATAGACTTCGTCGAAGACGGACAGTTGGTGGATTCATCGCCTGCAGCCTGGAGGTGGCCGAGGTGCCCATTTTAAATGATCGCCTTCTCTTTAGTACATTTGGGGTTCCCATTTGACCCTCTTCAGGGTGGCGAGGCTTACTGTAGTAACTCCGGGCCACAAGTGTACGAGGAGGTGCAGCTACAACTTCCGCCCGGGATGGTTGTAATGTTAGCAGTGGGGGGCCGCAATTGTGGATTTCGGGTTTCTTCGGCATAGTAGGTTGATACACTCGGCTTGAGTACGAGTAAGGCTCGACGATAGTTTCAGGATTGGGTTTCCATTGCAATGTAGTAGATGGCTTCTGTGATTTGTGGAGTGGGACACTAAGTGGTTTATCTGGATTAGCTGATTCTTCCGTAGGATTGGCAGGGTTTCTGGTCTGGTTTTCCTGGCAAGGAAGTTCTTTGGCTATCTGGATCTCGGGGCAATTTAGTGTTTGGCCTGAATTCAGTGCATTAGTGCTGTAGGATAAGTTATTGTGATCCTGATTAGTAGCGCAGGTCTGAGTCGTAGCGCATTTAATAGCTGGACCACCTTCATTACATGTACACAAACTTGGATCTTGAGAAAAGTTATCAGCTATGGCGGATACGTAGTTATTAGTAGTGCAGAGCATACGGTGTTTGATATCTTCAAGTATTGATGTTATAATAATTTCAAGTGATTTACGGTTCTTGAAGAGGCACGTGGAGTGGCTAGGAAACAAAGATTCAGCAAGCGAAAAATCAGTTTGTGTAGACACATTAGTAAACATGATAGAAGGTGGGGAGTTCCTTCTTTGGGGATCTGCATGCATTGTTGGCTGTGCATGCGGGATATTGGCGAAGTCTTCTGTTTGAGTTGCTACAGTGGCGACACTGCGATGGTGGGACTTATCCTTTGCATCTGTTATGTTAGAGAAGCTAGAGTCTTTATCATCAGGGTCAACCGAACAGGTTGCGGCGTTAGTGATATCACACTGGGAAATAAGCCGTTCCACGGATCCGGCCCTTATATCTGGGAAGCAGTCAGTTGGATGAGATGTATCAGCAACTGAGGTGCTGGAAGTTGGTGATGTATCATTATCATCTGCTAATGGAACTGCGATCGCTTCACCAACTTGATTATCTGTGCAACTGGTAAACTGCTCGCAGGACCTAAATTTTTTCGGCTGGTTGTTCTTGCAAGGAACGCACGTGAAATTCTTGCGACGCGGGGCATTTAATTTATGTAGGGATTTTAGGCCCGAACATGATTCGCAAAGCAAGGCGAAACATAATTTACACGAGACCACTTCACTGACTTCTTTGTTGCAGCGGCTGCAAACGACAGTAGTCGTCTTTAGTTGATTTTTGGTGTTCCTGGTCGGCATTGCAGAATGACGGAAAGCAACAGTAATGATTTTAGTAGTTACCCTACCAGGGCGGAAAAACGAAGGCGAAGCAGAACACTTTTGACAATTGCTCTAAAGGGATTAGGCGGTGTTTGTGGTAGCACAACTCCCTAGTTTATTTCAGGCGAAGTCTTTAAAACAGCCGGAGGCAATGACCTAGATACCAAGAGGTGGGAGCACTCACAGTCGTCGAACACTGGTTGTCAATAGCCAACTGCTTTTGTTCTACAGTTGGACAATGGAAGTACTGTATCGTATTGATACAGTCAGTCAAGAAAATATATTAAAAAAACATTACCTGAGGAAGATGTAGGCGATTTGGCATCATTACCGGACAG
The DNA here is from genome assembly GCF_048544385.1 of Mastigoproctus giganteus. NCBI lineage: Eukaryota > Metazoa > Arthropoda > Arachnida > Uropygi > Thelyphonidae > Mastigoproctus > Mastigoproctus giganteus. Next base: position 30,540,306 of record NC_143577.1, on the reverse strand, counting down.
ATCATCACCAGAGGAATTCTTTAGAACATCTTTCTCGAAAATCAAAACAGTATAACCGCACAAATTACTAACTTTAATCGGAGCTTATTCGCATGCTGCCACACACTATACGCGCACGCGTAAATATCATACAGAGTTACATACAGAGTTACATACAGAGTGTTTCTTTAACATGTGGGCCATATTTTCAGGATCGATTCAGGACCTAAAAACAACGAACAAGGTTTAAACAACTGTGATTTTTTGAACCGTGATTTTTTTACACTAAAAAAATATTAAATAATAACTAAGAATAATCAAACACATACTTAGTATTCATAATATGTATGTTTGCTTATTTTTGTTTATTTTTATTATTTTATTATTATTGACCACTGAAAACTCCATAGCCATTTTTAGGCGAGTTCGCTTATGCGTAAAGCGCTTATTGTCTTTACCATGTCCTTCAGTATGTGAAAGGACATTAATCATGAAAATTTAGATGTAACTCTTTTAGAAAGAATCGTCAAGCCATTTCAAATTTCATTAAAATCGGAAAAAAAGGAGAACCGTTATTTATTTATTTATTATTATTTTTTCATACATATCATATAGGCTATCCATATACTGTATATTATAGCTGAAGCAGTGGATATTAAGTTTATTGCTGGGCACTGATTAGAGGAATGAATGGGCAATATGGCGATGCGTAGAAAAGAATGTTTTCTCGTTGCTATCGCTGCGTTTTTTGAGGATCTGTTTTTTTTTTTGTTATCAGTTTACTAAATTATAAATCATGAATTGTTACTATTTTCTTATTATATTAATTGTTTCCACACCGGGTGGAAACAATTGTTATTAAAATGCAGGAGAAAATAAGTAAAGTACATTACAAAAATGTTGACCACATACCACGATCTGAGATACATGTTACTATTTGTTTATTTTATTAAATCACAGGCGATACGTGATATCACGTATTGTCTTGCAACGCAATATTTATTAAAAAATCAAAGAGGAAATAAGTAAATTATTACAAAATATTGAGTGAATATTGCATTGCGAGGTACGTGCAGTAGAGGGAAAACTTATTAGTTAATTGATTAGTCATTAATTGGTAGCAGATAATTACTTATCTGCTACCAATTATTTACTTATTTACTTTTCACTTGTATTAATCATAGAAAAAAAAATTAATCAGCTAAAGAAATAAAAACTGAACGGGCCTGAAATGTAATGCACTGAGTACATTACTAACTTGTTTAAAATTCAAACAGCCATAGCTCTGTAACCGTTCAGATTGGATACATGTTTATCTGAACTCTTTTCATTGTTCTCAGATCCTGAATGGTTCCTGAAAGTTGAGCCCACATATTATGAAACACCCTGTATACAGTACTGCTATAAATGCAGTTACAAAGTTGGTGACATGAAAATCAAATCCCTGATTTGATTTTCATGTATTTAACACATTTAGTAAACAGTGTGATATGTACCAAAATAATTACCATAGTAATAAATACGTTGATCTATTTGAACAGATTAAAATGGAGCGGAAATGCATTGCACAACGCAGAGAAGTCTGAATCCCACATTTTCAAAATTACTCTAGCCACTAGGAATTAGCAGGCAGTTAGTGAACTGTGCCTTTTAAAAGATACGGGCGCCTGGAGATGACCGCTCTGATACGATTATTCATGCGTTCCAGAGATAATCAAGGCTGCTAGCAGCCAAATTCGTCGAAATCCGGTTAATTAAATCAGAGCTAGCAATTCGTGCTTCTTTCTGTGAGCAGATATTAAATTCTGCTCCAAAAGGAATCATGAGGTTGCAATTAAAACTTACCATAGAGGCACACGGACCTCATACACAAAAATGATCTTCACAGAAGAGAAAATCTCTGCAATTAAAAAAAAAATTAATCGTATAAATGATAATTTTTTAAACCACAGTCCGGGGAAGTTTCTGCTGTTACACAAAAATTAAAGAGGTCATCATCCTAGCACCGGGTGGAAATGACCTGAGTTCGAATCCCATCAGTGATGCGAGGAATTGTTATGGGCCTTTTCACAACTTGGCAGAGTTAGTCGGTCTCAGGCGAGGGTATCTGGTTTTCTGTCCCGGAAACTCTGAGTTTCCGTCCAACAAACAACAAATCGACCACAGAACACACGCTGCAACTTACAGACATAGTGTATACGGCACAATATGCTTAAGTTGCTGATGCGCCTAAAACCCTACAACAATCAACCACTGTCCTAGTTAGCGGTGGTTTTTCTGGAATGTGGACTATGTCTGCACGGGTAACACAGTGGCATCGTCACCGTCCTCCCCACACCGGGTGGAAAAGGCCCGTTTCGAATCCTGTCGATGCCGCGAGGAACTTTGATAGGCTTTTTTGACTACGTGGCTGAGTAAGTCGGTCAGGAGTAAATAGCTCAGTCCCCTTCCCCCCCTCTCGTAAAATCGGGTTTTTTTATTCCAGCAAAACAGGCAAATCGACCAGAGAGCACGCGATTTCTAGACACAATACACATGGGTAGATGAAATAACTTCCCGGGTGACCATAATGAAACAGTCTTTGGATGTGGACTATGAGGGTGTCAGAGCCCTGCATTTCTATAAGAAGAGTTAAAATTTCGTAAAAAAAGTTTTAAAGCATTTTAGGAATGGTTGTAAAGCGTCTTAACTATATTGTGTTCCAAGGAAGTTATTGAGCCTTTCAGTGGGATTTTCTCCTACTCATATGGCTAATACTAAATCGTGGTCTCAACCATTTTCTAGATTTCATCAAGTTTTTGGAATGATCTTCTGAGAGTTCTGACTTTACCTACTCAAATATAGATTATAGTCATAGCTGAAACACAAAGAATCTCACAAAAGACTTTCTAATATTGACTAAATGGACTCGTCAGACCTGTTATTTAGTATTAATAATATCTATATATTGCAAGAAAGCCACAGGCATTTGCTGCTCTAGACAAAAATAGATAAAATAATAAACACAATAAATAATATACTTTAATAATAACTGTCTTCCAAGTGCAATCTTACAATTGCCTTAAACCGTTGTCGTTTACTTTTTTTTTTTTTTTTTTTGTCCTCGCCTTTTTCACATTATGTATACATGGGGTCAGCGTTTTTATAGTTTTGGCATGAAATTTTTACGGCCGGATGCCCTTCCTGACGCCAACCCTTCATCCGGGCTGGGGATATGCGGCGGTCATTCCCTGACCTTCCGCATTCTCCGTATTTGGTGGTCACGGGCTCGAACCCCGGTCTAATCAAGAAGCGTGTGGTACGCACTACTGCTGATACAGATGATGATCTGTATGCACTACGTAATTTAACCACTTTTATTGGCACAATCTATTAGACCTTACTCTTACCGCGAAATTTGAAATAATTTTAATATTTCGTTCTCAACACGTGGCAACACGTTGAACAAAAAACTGCATCACTTGTGAATTTTGCAAATATGTGTTTTGCTCTGCATTGTGGGTTGCAGAAATGTTCGAAATGCATTTGTTAGATTGAAATCGAATAAAAAGACTCCACCTGATATACCTAATTGCCATAAATATCTTCCCAAAGGGTAAAATGCGTAATTAATGGAGATATGAGAAATCATGTAAATGTCAATCATGACAACAAAACATACATTTTATTGCATTTACGTGTACAAACTGAAATGACAAGTTAACGTAATAGTATTATGTACTGTAAATCAGCAAAATAAGTTCTCAATATTTTGTTGTTCCTCCTCGAGCTGCAATTACAGCCTTCCTTCTTCTTGGGCCGATAGGCATGCAGACCACATTCTGAAAGCCGTCATTGGATAGTTCGTGAGGGGCGAGCCGTCCCTAGTGTAAAAGGGGTGCACTGCACCCGGGCGCCAATGTTCAAATGGCTTCTGAAACCCTGAAACTTACATACACATATGAAGAAAATTTTAAAGGGAGGGACACCAAATTTCAATTGGCACCCGAGCATCAAATTGCAATTTGCACCCGGGCGCCACATACCCTAGGAACGCCCCTGAGTTCGTGCACTTGTTTCAACACCAGAGGCCATCTCAAATTCCAGTTTTAGATCAGGAGCACTAGCATGGCGATTACGAAGACATAGCCGTTTCAAATATCGATCTTGGGAAGGCGTAGTCACTTTCTTATGGCTTGATCCAGGTCTTCTCTTCACATCACCGGTTTCACGCTTTAATTTCAACACTCAGGATGCTGTTGACTGGTGGCAGCCTATTTTATAAGCGACAGAACGCGTAGAAAGCCCTTCCTGGGACAGAGCAACAGCTACACTTTTTTTTCTTGGTGTCAACTGAACGTATGGAGCCATGCTTACACCTCCGCAAAACAGGATACTAGTGAATGTGTATACCCTTCCAATGCCGTATTTATAGAAACGGCTGATGCAATACCTTGCAATTACTGTCTGGTGCAATTGAAGCGTTATCTGACGCAATACCTTTACTTTGTTACAAACAAAATGACTATAATCAAGCAATACCTTATACGTTTCACTACAAATGTTACTTTTTTTTAAGGTGATGCAGTTTTTTTGTCCGCTACTGTATATATATATATATATACTTCCTATTAGGTCGGAAGAGATGTTTTTGTGGTCTGTAGTCAGTGGGCGCAGATTGCATGATTTTCTCCCTGGAAAAATTGGTTTTTATTCAGCAAGACGGAAGAATCGACTATAGAATACAAGATTTTTACGGACACAATTTACTAGTGTTTCATCGCCTTAGTTGGCGACCGTAAATAAAATACCATTGATTTTCAATAAAAAATATTCAGGTCTACGTGACAGTTGCACTAAGGAACATTAAGATATTACTATTGTGTTTGACGTATATGAGCTTTGCCAGCTGAAGAACGTTAAAGAGACAAAGTTCATTCTTTTTCCATGACCTTTGCATCGCTTTCAAACAAACAGCTGATCTCAAAAGAGGGGCGTCTATTTTTTGTGTAATATTTAGGTAGGCCTATTGTGTATAAAAGGTAGCCGTTGACGTCCTCTAGGCTATTTAATGACACAGCTGCCTTTTCAGAATGCAGGCGAACACCAGTTAGTCAACTGGCTTGACAGAAACAGTTGAAAGAGAAGCAGCTGTATGAGAGATACCATCTTGTGTTTCATTCTTGTGTTTGTTGTGGGTGCTGCAGTGCATATGAAGCCAATTATATGTTAAAAGTATATCGACATAAATTACCGTCTAGAAGTCTTAAAATCTGATATATCAAGAAAATTATGTGCTCGATGGAATTCTATCTAATATTTCGTAATTGACTATCAAAAGACTCAGTTAAATTGAGTTTAAAAAATACTATACTTCTGTTAGGTTGGTTGGTTGTTGTAGAGTTTTAGGCGCATCAGTAACTTAGGCCATATTGCGCCGAATCAAATGTCTGTAAATTGCGTGGCCGATTTGCTGGACAAAAATCCGAGTTTTTGGGAAGAAAAACCATGATAATGGTTTAACCATAAAATAAAACCATAAAAACCCTGGCCTGAAACAGACTAACTCAACCACGTTGTGAAAAAAACCATGGGTATTTTTCACTGACGGATTCGGACTCAGAACTTTTCCACCCGGTGTGGGGAGAATGGCGATTATACTAACTGTGTTACTCACGAGGGAATGGAGTAGTCCTGCAAAATGTAAGTATTTAATAGGGGGTACGATTACTTCCGGGGCAACCAAACAACTTTCAACAATGAGCCTGCATGCTTGTCACAAGACTGATGATAAGGCTGACTTGCCCTAATTCACCTTTCTGAACTCTGCCATATATGCTCAATCGGATTCAGATCCGGAAATCTGGTTGGTCCAAAGAGCGTCCTCAAATTGTAGAAATTCATCAACTACCTGAACCCTGCCGATGAAACAGAATTGTTTATTTGTTGTAGGGTTTTAGGTGCATCAGCGACCTAGACCATATTTGCCATTTATTTGTATTTTATGTCTGTAAACTGCATGCGTTCTGTTGTCGATTTGACTGTTTTTTATTCCGAAAACTTTGGTTTCCGGGATAAAAATCATGCTACCCTCACCTGAGACCAACTAACTCAGCCAGGTTGTGAACAAGGCCTATAAAATTTCCTCCCGTCATCCACTGGATTAGAACTCAGGTCTTTCCCACCCGGTGTGGGGAGGATGCTAGTATACCAACTGTGCTACTCGCGAAGACGAAAGAGTATTATTCTTGACAAAAATTCCGACGTAGCTGAGTGGGTAGAGTAATACCCACATTTAAGTTGACCGTGGTTCAAGCCCAAGTAACTTACTGAAACCGTGCTGCTGTTGAATTCTCGTTATCATGTAAATTGTTCTGATCCTATGTGGTCGACCCGGAATATAAACAGAAATTTTATTTAAAATAAATTCAGGGTTTGTGGCACTTCCTAAAAGCCCCACAAAGGGATGTAGTCTCGTCTCTATACCTATGAGCAGTCGATGTCTTCAATGTCCACAGTCCAAACTGTGGACATCGAAGCAGTAGTGAATCATTAAGCCTCTTCAGCCACTGCCACAATAGTGGTGCCTTTCTCTTTTTAAAGGGACCACAGCGTGTTTCAAGAATAAATCTTGGACTCATTCCTATTAAGTCTTAACGTTATTCCTATCGAGGCTCGTGATTATCCTTAACAAGGCCTAGTAAATGTTAACCTTAAACAGAACACGGTCCCAGGATATTTTCTTGCATTAAAACCAACCAGGATGTGTGCTAACCGCTGTGATCTGCATTTCACAACATATTATATATTGCTATTCTCGAATTGGTCAGGAAGGAAAGTTTCTTTTTTGACTAATTAATTATTATTTATTTCTCAGTTTTTTTTTTTTTAAATCTGTCTGTGATATTGTGTCACTACTTTATCATGATTACTTTTACAGGCTGTCTTATTTTATTATTTTAAATAAATTTATATGCAAAAGTGCTTGTACGTTTGTTACAGTAAGTAAAAATTAAGGTACGTTTGGCGGAAATAAATTTTATTATGCAACGCGTGCGTTATCATTACTGAACGCCACTTTCGTTCGTGTGTTTGTATGGGGGGGGGGGGTATAATCCCGTTTAGCAGGGAACGTCCAGCCGTACGAAATGGTAATGTGACTCATCACGAACTTCGTGCATTTTTACGCGTTGGGGAAAAACGAGCCATTGTCCGGGATTTGCTGACCCATTATTAAATTACGTTTCCCCTTCCTCGTGTGGTTATTAACGTCACCAGGAAACGTAACAGCGAGTATTCACTGGCAAAAGATCACTTAGTACAAAAAAAAAAAAAAAAAAAAAAAAACAATTTATACACGGAAATTTGTTTATTTTCATTCATTTAAATTTATTAAATATGATATGATTTAATGTTAGAAAAATTATAACTTCAACAAATTATCCTTAAAGCTTCTTTTCATACCCCGATGTATAAAAATATACGTGTGTGGATCCACACACACGTATATTTTGGGTTCTTATGCTATCAATAAACTCCACAATAGGCAATGCACTTTTTGTGACGACGCACAGATTAGCCCCCTCAATGCACGTTTTAAGTTGCAAAAGTAAAGAAATAAAAAAAAAAAAATTTTAAATGTAGGAAGCACAAATTTTTATTTATCGTATATAGAACATTTTGCGCAAATGAAAAATAGGCACTATAGTTTAAAATTTGCACAAAGGGTATGTTCTTTGAGATAACTCCATAAAAAAATAATCTTGCGAGGTTATATCTTTTAAGATAACACCAGGACTCCAAATGGAAAAGTTTACGAAACGGAACTTTAGGATAATAGGTGCAGGAGGGTGTTTGAGATGAAAATGGATAAGAAGAGGCCGAGAGGAAGACCCCAGAAAAGATGGAGAGATCAGATTAGGGAAGGTGTGGAAACGAAGGGAATTGAGTGGGACAGAAAGACAGAAGATAAGATTTGGGAAGATAGAAAAAGATGGAAGGCTTTGATTCACCCGACCCAACCCTGGGTTGGAACAGCAAGGAAGATCCAGATACAGAGGTGCAGAAGGCTTAACGTGTATGCATGGACGTTATCGATAAGTATGACAAAATGGACGGCATTTCTTATCTATCCCGAACCCTGTATAACGCGATCTCTATGCAATAGCTGATCTTGCCTAGGCTTTGGGCCGTTCCAACACTTAATGAAAGCACAGAAAGTCAAAGTTTAAGATTTCGGATTCAAACAACAAAAAAAAAAAAAAAAAAAAAAGAGCCTTGTCTGTGAAACATTTTTTCGCTTTAGCTACAATTCTACCTAATCATCTTGGTTTTAAATTAACGCATATTGAGAGTTGTATTTTATTTTATGTTTTGAAATTTTAATATTTAATTTTGTAATGGTATTAATGTTTTTATTCCTACAATGATATCAAATATTATATTATTCTGTTTGTGCGTTTTCTATTTCATTTCTTCACAATTTTGAGCGCATCGCTAGTCAAGACTGTTTGCTTATTGGTTTCGTAGTGTCGGGGCTACAGCTGCTCAATTCAAACTCTTCTGGGTCCATTTACTTATAAAAAAACCATTTCCATTCCTTCCCAATATAATAACTATTTTGCTTACCATTCATTTCGAAAGGCTACCGTAGACCCCCCCCCCCGCGGTAAAGTAAAACCCGGATAGCCTTTCATTCCTCAACCAGGTAACCACCCATAAAGCACAACCATTACAGTAATAGCAGTAGTAGTGACAAATGATGCAAGAAAGCAAGCTTATATAACATCATCAGGCAAAAGGAAAAAAAAAATTGTGTGTTTCGAGCACGCATATCGGAAGTTAGGTGAAACTTGTTTAGAATCTTTTGAAACGTTTATTATTTCAATGTTACAGTGGTTTAATTTTTTACAATTGTTTTACAAGTTTATTACCATTTTTTTACAGTTCTCTCCTTTGTACTCAATGGAGGTGATTTCAGTGGTCGCATTATACATGCTCAATCCATTCAAACTTACTTACTCAATCCATTCAAGGCCTTAAACACCTCAATCAGATCTTGCAGTTGCTAGTCACCAGACGCTGCAATTTGCAGAACTGAAGCCTTTCTAGGTAAGAGCACCCTTTTGTTCCCTTCACAAATCTGGTTGCTCTTGTCTGCACCCGTTCCAGCAATCTACATCCTTCCTAAAGTGAAGCTTCCAGACCTGTATACAGTTTGAAGATGCGGCCTAACCATGGCCTTATGCAAGAGGATAATTAAATCCTTATCCCTGCTAACAAAGTTTCTGTATATCATTGATACCCCATGAGCTGTCCTTGCAGCATGTCTGCACTGCTCAGAGAATTTGATATTTGACTGCGCGATTACCTCTAGGTCTTTTTCATTCTACCCTGAGTGTAGTACCACACAGTTGATAAGTTACTCTGGGATTACTGCTACCCATATGCAGTACAAATATGAAACACCTGAAGTTCTGAGCTGCCTTGTGAGTAACCCAGCAAATGCAGTAAGTGTTTTGGTGTCTAACGGCACCAGGGGTTTCCTCCATCACCGCGGCAAATGCAGTATCGAGAAATTCAATGTCATGTAAAAACAGAAAATTATTCTATGGGAATTAATTATAAAAAAGTAAAATTTCATTAAAAAAATAGCCGCGAAACATTTTTATTCTAAGGTACAGATGAACATCGTAGCGTTCAGTAACGCCGAAGCAATGAAATCTCTACATTACACTCAAGAAAAGATAAGCTATCTCGACATACTTTGACCTCACCAGATATCATTAAGTGTCCCGATTTTATTATTATCATTATTATTTTTGTTATCTCTTTCTTCTCCTAATGAGACTTTTTCCCATCTCGCGACGGGTACTGGTACCAGGTGTGTGGAGCAGTTGTTATGTCCGATTACCATTATTGGTCGAAGAACTTTCTGATCCTACAAGGTTCAGGATTCTATGTCGGCTCTTTCTTTCTTCCTGGGAAGTCACTAACGCAATTGCGCAGGAAACACTTCCAGCTGGTTGGGTTGAGTGATCTTGACTCTTGCCCTTCAGTTGCGGTAGCCATACCGCGGAAAAGAAGCGCCACTTGCTCCACTGTCATCCTCAAGAGACTGTCTCCGACTTTTCGAGCTGCTTAAGGCCCGAAAGTGGGTGACTGCGTCACACTCGATGAAGTATATTCAATATTTTTGCATCTTATCTTCATCCATTTATGGAAGTGGACCTGTTTAGCTTTTTTTTTTTTTTTTTTTTTACTGAGAGCGACACCAGCTGACGCACACTCCCTAGCCATCACTTCAACCTTGGGGAAGTAGTTCCGATGAAGAGACTTTCGCGATTTTTCCCACTTTTCGCGGCAGGATTCGAAATCGGATCCCTCTAAATAAAGGTAATATTTATTTAGAGGTGATATGAAAAGGTACATGAAGAAAATAATTGGGCTGTCTGAATTTCAAACAAGTCAAATTGTTGGTGCATGTTTATCAGGGAGATACGTTTGTTTAATGTATCCAGAGCAACTGTCTCGAAAGTGATGTCTGCATTCACCAAGTATGATCTTTTTGTAAGGATTTGGTTGGTTGTTATTATCTTAATTTTTTAAGATAATATTATTTTTAAAAATATGATAGAGCGAACTGTGGCAGAAAATCGAAGCTGCCTGAAAGAGATCAATGGACACTGAAAGGATTGTCACCCGAAAACATAAAACTACTGCAGAACTTAATGTGACTCTCAGTAATTCCGTTTCTAGAAGAACAGTTCGGCAATAACTTCATAAAGCTGAAATTTACTGCAGAGCCGCTATTGACATGCCAGTCGTTACTGATGGTAATGCTAGAAAGATGATACAATGGTGTAAGGAGCACAAAATCTAGACACTTGATCAAAAGCATGTCATATTTTCAGACGAATATTAAAGAGTTAACGTTTGACGAATGCCAACACAACGGTATCATCCTGACTGTCTTGTGCCAACTGTCGAATATGGGAAACAATCAAAAATAATTAAGCCAACACTATCTTGGTATTCTTTTGGTACTATTATCATTCTGAACGGACGAATCACTGCCAATTATTCAAGTTCAGATAGTTCAATTGTTCAGACTGTTCAAGACATTACCTTGAAATTCTGAATGACCAGAATGGCGCAAAGGTTTCCTACAAACGATTCCATGTTTCAAGATGATAATGCTCCAACACACACACACAGGCAGATGTGTCCAAACTTGATGTGAGGAGTATGAAACTGAGGCTAAGCATTTCCCATGGCCTGTACAATCACTAAACGTTACTGTGAAACTGTGGACATTCTTGAAGAGGAAAGTGAGAAACAGATTTTCTCTACCTTCACCACTCAAGGTTTTTGAAACGTTCCTCCATGATGAATGGTCCAATAGTCCTCTTAAGACAGTTCAAAATTTATATGAATCTATTCTACATAAAATACAAGCTATTTTAAAAGCAAAGGATGGCTCAACACCATATCAGTGTATACCTGTAACTCTTACTGGTATGCACTAATCGCAGGTCATTATATATGTCACAAGTGTTGTCATTATTTTGTCTACCCCTGATATAATAATAACGTTAGACACGTATCTATTTCCATGGTCCTATTATAAGGATTTGGTCGTTATTATCTTAAAAACTATCTGAGAATAAAAACATGTGATAAGAAGAGATTATTTGATATAAATCAAGAGTGTTATATTCCTTAAAAAAATAGATCCCATCTTATCGTTAGAAAATATGATTTTGGTTCATGTTAACTCAATTGCATTCCATACAGTTTGTAAAAACTGGATGAGATCCAACCAGGTATTCCAACTGGACGGTTCTCTATTCGGAAGACCTAATCGCACAAGTGCTCAATTGGGCTGAAATCTGGTGACTGCAGTAGACTGAATCCAATCTCATATTCCTGTAACCAGTTCTGTACAATTCTGTCCTTGTGACATAGCTCATTATCCTGTTAGAAGAATCCATTCGCTGATTCATCCACTTCAATCATTAAGGGATGTGCCTGGAACAGTTTACAGACGCATTTCCATACACTGTCAGACACAATTTAGATAATCTGTTGCATCCAATTGTTGCTTCACTGTATTAAGGTGACCCAATGTGCAACAGGAAAACACTCCCTGCTCCATTTCACTGCCACCACAGGCCTACATTATTGACAACCGTCACGATGGGCCCATGGACTCATGCTGTTTTCGGTATATTCCGGTTTTTCCATTATCATGAAATGGAACAAGAATTCGTCGGATCAGGTAGCGTTTTACCAATCTTCTAATGGAGAGTTTAAAATTGGAAAAGCTTCTGTTGTATCAACGAGCTATTTTCTCTCATCATTTGATCACAGGATCACCGTTGGCTAGATGCTACTTGATGCACTCAAGGCACAGTCTCACGTGAAAACCTCAACAGGGTTGCAGTTTCCGAGATACTTATACAGTCGCGTTGGTGCCAACTACCATGTTGCTTAACCCTTTCGTCTGGCCCATATTCACATGTACTTGCCCATCTGTTTTATCTCGCATAGTACGAACAAGTGTTGATATTAAGCAAGGCGTGTTCCATTTCTCTAACGGCACGTGTACCTAACCAAGTGGGCACTCAAGTATGAAGAGGCAGATTTAATATGAATCAATATACCATCTTCCAGTTCTAAAGATTTTATTGAATAAAATAGCATCGCGAGCAGTAAACAATGTATGCAGTACGTTACATTTCATTCGCATTCAATTTTTTCTTAAATTAATTGAATTGCTTACAAGTTAGCGAAAATGCATTAGATCTGCATGCGGATAACTACAAAACAGTTGTAAGATTGGTATCATTATGTATATCTCATATTGCGAATAGCTTCACAACGAGTTGCCATGATATTGCACTACCTTGTAAGAATTTGCATTTGCACTAACTTGTAAGCATGTTAACTCACTACGCAACTTGAAGCTTTTGCCCTAAAATGAAACGTAATTCAAATTAATTGAATTGTTATTTTTTTATTTTTGATCAAGGTAACCCAATGTTATTCAAAGAGGGGAATGCCGGAAGTTTATCAAACTCTAACAGGGACCTAAGTAATTTTGTAATAACTGAGAGCAAAGTGGAGGAGAAATTGTTGAAGTTAAACATAAAAAAGGCACTTGGGGTGGATGGAATCTATCCAGTTATATTGAAGGAGGCAGCGAGGGAAGTTAGCAAACTCTTAGCCATAATTATGAAAACAGCCTTAGATTCGGGGGAGGTCCCTATGGACTGGAGATGTGCAAATGTATCCCCAATTCACAAAGGGGGTTCAAACGGTGATACAAATAATTATAGACCTGTTAATTTAACTTCTGTTCCAAGGAAAATAATGGAGTCGCTGGTTAAAGAAACATTGCAGGATCATCTAGACAACACTGCTCCAATAATTCAGACACAGCATGGGTTTGTTAAGGGGAAATCTTGTCTAACCAATTTGATTGGATACTACAATGTAGTCACAAGGGAAATGGATGCAAAAAATAATTTTTATATCCTATACTTGGATTTCAGGAAAGCTTTTGATATTGTTGCACATGGAAGACTGCTGTACAAATTGGAGCGGTATGACATTAAGAACAATGGATAAAGGAATGGTTGAGTGGGAGACGGCAGAGAGTGGTAATAAATAGACACTGCTCTACATGGACTAATGCTATTAGTGGATTTCCCCAGGGTTCGGTGCTGGGCCCATTGTTGTTTTGTGTATTTATCAATGATATCGATGAAGGTATATCAGGTTTAATGTCCAAGTTTGCAGATGATACAAAGGTTGGCAGGGTTGTTAATGACACTAAAGACAGTATGCTACTGCAACAGGATCCAGAAAAGTTAGGCACATGGGCTGAGAAGTGGCAACTGAAGTTTAACATTGACAAATGCAAAGTACTGCATATGGGTAGCAGTAACCCAAGAAAAACGTACCAACTGTGTGGTACTACACTCAGGGAGGTGGAGAATGAAAAAGACCTGGGGGTAATTGTGCAGTCAGCTATGAAGTTCTCTGAGCAGTGCAGACGGGCTGCCAGAGCAGGTCATATAGTTTTGTTAATGATATATAGGAATTTTGCTAGTAGAGACAAGGAGGTGATTGTTCCTTTGTATAAGGAAATAGTCAGGCCACACCTTGAGTACTGCGTACAGATCTGGAGGCCTCATTTTAGGAAGGATGTAGATTTTCTAGAACGAGTACAGAGAAGGGTAACAAGATTGGTCAGAAAAACGAAGGGGTTCGCTTACGAAGAAAGGCTTAAGTTCTGCAAGTTGCAGAATCTGGAGACTAGGCATCTGCAAGGTGATCTGATTGAGGTGTATAAGGCCTTGAATGGTTTGAGCAGGCTCAATGCTGGCGGGATATTTCTGCTTGCTCAGACTAAGAACCTGAGGGAGCATAGATTCAAATTGGGGAAAGACAGTTGTAGAATAGATGTGCGGAAATTTGCCTTTAACCAGCGGTAGTTGATTTCTGGAACAGACTTCCATTTGTTGTTGTGGAAGTTGATAGCTTAAATAAATTTAAGGCTGAACTAGACAAACATTTGGAGTGACCGAATGGACGAAATGGGAAGTTTTTTTTTTTTTTTTTTTTCTTGCATCATGTGCCTCTACTAATGCTAATGCTAATGTGCAATAGAAGTGGAAAGTATATATAGTAATCTTCTTATCAATTAATTACTAAGATATAAAACTATAGTTTTATATTCTCTAAACTTAGCTGTTCAATTTAATAACAACTGTATAATATTTATTACTCTTCTCCCATATACTTTTTAGTCTCTTTTTTGTATTTATTTATTATTAATATATAATATACACAACAGGCGTACACCTAGTTTAAATTGTATAACAGAACAGAAAATACATGACGATACAAAGGTTGTACATTAACATGTAAATAAATAAAAGAATACATACTATTTAATCATAACTTTCACCTTGAACTTGACTGTCAACTAGCCACATATATATATATATATATATATATATATATATATATATATATATATATATATTCGAACGCATCTAATGAAGTAATATTAGTATAAGATGATCAAAGAATACATTTCTCTAGAGTGGTAATATGAAGTCCACCTATACAGAGAGAATGGCTGGAAAAGAATAATCAAAGTATATTTTAAATAGAATTTGAATTTCTTCAAAGCCTATAAACGTAGCCGATTTATAGATTGTCAGCTTATTGCGTCACCCCCGCAACTGCTGCGGACCCGTCTTAACACATTGTATTGGGGAGAAGCTAAGATACTAGCAGCAATGCCTTTAGTGAGACAAGTTTCTGTAAATTCCAAGAATAATTATGCTATATACTGCTTTTTCAAATGGTGAATTAATGTGAGTAAGAACACTATGTAACAAAAAAAAGTTTACGTTTACATTTTACTATTTCTTATGTGTATTTTGTGTGCCGAATCCGTTGCTATTAGTTTTTCTCTAGTGTCTATAATTTGTGGTAATTGATGGTTTTACGTTTTTGTTATATTATATGCAAGTTTGTACACAAGTATGTACCTATGCTGTGATATTTATGAGTCTATAGTGTTTGTATAATAAGTTTATTTTTATTTTTTGTTTTTGTAGTTTGTTATGACTACCAAGCAAAAGTGTCAGTTATCCAGGTTCGTTCTACTATGTTTGTGGGTATTATATACCTACCGTTGATATCCGGGCACCTACCTTTAGACAAAAAAAAACCTTTTATTGTGTCATTTTGTGCTGAAACCTTTTGCTTTTATGATGACCTTCAATCTTCGCAGCATACTCTCAACCAGATTTTTATAAATGTCAGGTGATATGTTCCTCCACTCGGCCTTTAACGCAGCCACCAATTCGGCCTTGTTCTTTGGGCGATCTCGACGTGCACATATCCGACAATCCAATACATCCTAAAGATGATCGATAGGGTTCAGATCAGTACTCTGGGCTGGCCAATCCAACTTTTCCACACCCATGTTTTCAAACCACTCTGTTACGACCCGAGCAGTATGGCATTGCGCGTTGTCTTGCTGATACAGGTATGGGCCTTCCCCAAAGTAATATAATGTTGCCATAATGTTGGAAGTGCAGAATTGTCCAGGCTGTCCTGGTATTGCACAGCATTCATGGTTTTGTCTATAACGACTGATGGGCCCAAGCCAAACCATGAAAGAAGCCCCATACCATGACACTGCCTCCACCAAACTTCATTGTTGGGAGGATACAATTAGGAAGGAACTGTTCCCCTGGCATTCGCCACACCCAGGAACGGCCATCAGACTAGTAGAGAGTGCGAACCTCGATTCGTATATCCACAGGACTGTTTTCCACCGCTATACAGTCCAGGATTCGCGCTCCTTACACCTTGTTAATCGGCGTCTAGCATTTTTTCAGGTGATCAATTCTATTGAACATGTCATCTTGCATACCCACTTTTGCAATTGTCTGTTCGAAGCTTAGAGTGCATATTTATAGCAGGCTCTGTGAAGTGTTGCATGCATAGGACCTGTTTCCTCATCCACGGAGGGGTGTCCGCATATTAATGGTAGGCCAGTGTAGGTTCGAAGGAGGTAAAACCAAATTTTTCAGCACATATGAAGCCTTTTTGGAATGCCTATGATTGATCAAGGCAAGTTGTGAACACCTTATTTCTGGTGCGGTAGTTGCAGGTCAACATTAAAGGGATGGTTTTCTGGTAGTCCTAAGCTATATCTTTTTCTATCTCTCAAAGATGAAGAGAGCTCACAAATGATCATGACGACTGATACTTTTGTATGATGGATATATCAAAGTTTAAAAATCTGTAGCACAATCCATCTTCTATTGCACTGATGCTACGAAATGAACACCTGCCAATTCCCAATCCACCTACCATGGAAGAGTCCTCAGAACTAGATGATAAATTTGATGAACAGGATAATTGGGTTTGCACCTCGGAAGATTGTTCAAGTAAAGCGCCACATTTCCTTAATCGGCAAGAACTGGATGACTTAGTGAGGGATTTAGGTCTAACCAAATCCAGTGAAGAGCTCCTGACATCTTTTTCAAAAGAGTGGAATCTACTGGATCCCAGCTGCATGATTTCCACATTCGGAAAAGGATGTCACTTATGTACGTTTTCACACTACCGCAGAATCTCTGTGCTATTGTTTGAGTTTACTGGTGTTTATGAGGAAACTGGTATCAGTCACAATCTAGAAGAGTGGTCTTTTTTTCATTGACAGTTCGAGTAAAAGTTTGAAGGCTGTTGCCTCACAATGTGGATATACATCCATCAATTTCTGCTGTGCATTCTGTTCATATTAAGGAAGACTATGGAAATGTGAAGCATGAGGTGGAAAAGATCAAGTAAAACCAGTAAATAAGGATGTCTGTGGGGACCTCAAATGTTGGCGGTTCCAACGTAGTTTCGCTAAGTGCCCTTGATTTCTACCTCTAGGAAAGCAGGGCAGTAGATTAGCACTACTGTATAGGAAAAGAGAGAATGGTCTGCCAGGTTGAGTTCCAACCTAGTACAAATAATGTAGTAAAAAATCCATTGATTTCAAGAAACAGTCTTTCTTCTATCACTCCAAATCAAGATGAGGTTGGTCAAACAATTTCCTCAAGGTGACACTTTCAAGCATATACAATCTCTTTACAAAACTGTGCGATGAAAAAGTTAAAGATGGCATATTTATTGGTCCAAAAGGAAAGCAGATGTTGACTTTACAACAACTGGAAGATAAAATGACATGCTGAGCGAACTGTTAGGTAGCGATAAATGGCTTTATAGCCTTGTAGTGATGGTTTCTTGGTACCACTGAGTGAGAATTACAAAGAACTAGTTGACAAGTTAATTGAATGCAGATTGAATGCAAAAACTAAGGTTACATCTAAATTGGAATAGCTTAGTGGAAAATCTTTTTAAGTAAAAGTTTTTATAATAGGACCCAATAAAATAATAAAATTTTTATTCAAAGTTACTGGATCAACCATAAAAGGCAAAAATTGTGGATAGCAATGCTATTGTTTGGAGCATTTATCAATTTTCCTTTATCTCCTTTAGAGCATACTCTCGCATAATGTTCCATTTCCATTCCCATCCTGACCAAGTCACCAAGGCCCATGATCCCAAAATTAAGCCCATAATAAAAAAAAAAAAAAAAACCAACGTGATGTTATCGTTAACAGCTGCTTCTTGAAAAGCAGTGTTTTTAATAAATAAAATTACTTAAGTTAAAATTCAATATAAAAATTTAAACCAAAATTCTTAAAATTTTATGGCGGATGTGTTTTATCGTTTTTCGGCCTTATTTTTTCCTGCCAGGGTAAAACCTTTAATATTTGGTCTCGACAGATTAATATCTGATGAGCTATTATATGGGGTATATTAATATTAAATTGATTTTTGGAAGTGGGTGAATTAAAAGAGCTAACTCTTTTACTTTGTTGTAGATTAATTTAGCCTTTACGCCTCTGCCAGATGGGCTCCCATATTTAATTAAAGATAAATTATATTACCAAATAGCTGTTGCTATCCTTGGGCTAAGTATACACCTTTGACCAAAAAAAGCGAGGAGGAGATGATAACGCAGTAATGCTGGGCCGAGTGGGTAAAGTACCTGCCCGGCAACCCAAAGGTCGCGGGTTCGATTCCCGCCTCGGGCTTGGATCAAAGTACTGCAAAAAACCTTGGGAGGTGCAATATGGCCGCAGAAGCCGATGCGCCAACAACTACCAAATCAAAAAAAAAAAAAAAAAAGTAATGCTGGCTTGACGCTACCTTAGTCAATTTTTGGTATGTTTGCCAAAACGTCACTATCATATGATTACATTAACTGCTGACTGCAGTCTATCACGTGAACACTTCGTTTCCAGTCCATTTTACTTACCTTAGAAAACAAGAAAAAGGTGTCTAAATAAATTTCGATTTAGTAAACTATTAAAATTAAAAAAGTAAGTATGAATTTCAGGAAACAAACTTAAATTTATAACGTGTTGTGAGAATGATATTGCGCGACATTTCTTAAAGAACTATGGCTAAAAAGAAGAAACACTATTAAAAAAAAAGGAATTACTTTTAAGTGTAGAATTTACTGTGCTAAAATCACAGAAATCGTAACAGTGTGTATTGAAGTTCCTCCCAGCAGTCGCCTTTTCTTTGTACAGGGCTGATTGGCAAAATATTTCACAAGGAATCGTCGACAAATTTTTAACTGATGTGGAAATAAAAAGATGTTAATAAGTTGGATTTTTTGTTGGAGTGAGGACATATCAGGTAACTAAACAGTTCTTGCGGATCTTTAGGATAGAGTTAAAACATACGTAAAAATGAATGAAAACAAAAATTCGGAAGTGCCATAACAACTGCATTTCATCAGCCACACAGCAAAATCTTCTGTTGGAGACTTCTACATGTGTGGCACAGGTTCAGAGGATGATAACCGATAATGCTGTTTGATGTTGCTGTACATAAGCCGTTTTTCGTCGTACGTCAACTTAAGCAGTCCAAAAATGGCTCATTGCTGTGACGCAAAAGCAAATTGATAGTCTCTGGAGTTAGATAAGTTATAGAATATCTTAAATAGCGCAGTGACTGGACTAAGTTCAATAGCAAAGCTTAATTATACGGTACTCACCTTAGATGATCTGCAGTGGTTACTTGAGGAGGGTTGGAAGAATAATTTTGGGGTTTAAGTAATTTAGAGTTTACATGGGTTAATTAGTAAGGATACGGGATTAAATTAATTAAAAATTAAAACGGAATTAAAATATGCGCAAGGAAGTAGAAGTGCACGACTCCGTCCTTGGTTGTCATTGAAGAATTAATTGAATTAAGAACTCTAAAACTGGTTTTCACATATTTAGAATTCTTAATTCAATTAATTCTTCAATGACAACAAAGGACGGAGTCGTGCACTTCTACTTCCTTGCGCATATTTTAATTCCGTTTTAATTTTTAATTAATTTAATCCCGTATCCTTATTAATTAACCCATGTAAACTCTAAATTACTTAAACCCCAAAATTATTCTTCCAACCCTCCTCAAGCCACTGCAGATCATCTAAGGTGAGTACCGTATAATTAAGCTTTGCTATTGAACTTAGTCTCTGGAGTTTGTTGTGGCTGTGAATTTATGTGGAATTTGTATACCTTTCCCAATCGATGCAAACGCATTGTTTCGTCACTCGCATCGAATCTCTCTGCGAGAGCCTGGCATGTTTCGCTTGAGTTAAAATTAATGGTGATCGGTGGGTCTGATTTTAGATTTTTGTTAATTATTTTTCGGCTGTTTGGTTACTGACGATACCTTCTCGGAATACTGTGCATATCTTACTATTTGTATGGCGTTTATGCCTAATTTATGCTCATAAAATAAACATTCTCGAATAACTTTAATTGGAGCATCCATCTTTCATCACTTTTCACTCTTTTATTAAAGTGCACTTCACTTTCGAGGCATCAGTTAACTAAGTGTCACTTCTGCTTAAGTGTATTGACGGATAGTCACATAATTTTTGTCAAGATATCTTCTTCTTAGGATTTATTATACCGTTATTTAGCGGTTCTCCTCAACCTAACATCGAAAAGTCATTCCTTTATTCTTTTTTTTCCATTTTCTTCTAGCTTCCCAATCTCCGTCCACCAGTCCTGTTCTATTCATAGCTGCTCTCACACCCTCTATCCACGTCCTTCTTGGTCTTTCTCTCTTTTTTCTTCTCCATGGTATCCACTTCATGGCTCTTCTGTCAAGATATTAACCTTTAAAAAACCGCACGGACTTTTCTGGTCATCTGATATAGGCATTATGAAGAAAGCGCTCCTTAATAATAAGATATGAGTTCTTAATAATAGTAATAATCTTCACTGCACAACAGAATCTTGTATAATAACCCATCATGGTCAAACGGCCCATTATTTATTATTATTATTTTTTTAATGTACAATTCAAAAAAGACAGTTCTAAAACGTTTTTATTTGACCATTCCGAAAAATTTGTTATAAAACCATTTAGCAGTTCACACCACAGATCAGTTTACCAAAAATTACCACCTTTGTAGCCAAAAAAAAAAAAAAAAAAAAAAAAAAGGGGGATCTCAGCGCCCTCACAGGAATCGGGTTGAAACAGGCTATTCTAGTTGACAGCTTCATTCCTAATAATGCGCTTGTTTCGAAAACAATCGATATATTTTATTCACATCTGCTATGTGAAATTTTGATACATCTGAAGTGCAGGTTCCAAATTTAAATAAATATTCTGTTTATATTCCTGATGGCCACATCGTATCAGATGAAATTATGAGATAGGAAATATAATAACATTACCGTATTTTTGATACACGTAGATTTGAATACTCGTCATGAACTTTGTGCTGCTTTAAATAATTTTGCTACAAAACATTAAAATATTTTTATCCAATATTTTTCGTCCAAAAATTTGTTTTTTATATATTCAATTCTGGACTATTGTTGGGGGAGGATGTTCTGTTGACAAAAGCAAAACATCCCCTCGCCAAAACATATTGGAATTGTAAACTCCTCGGATCGTTTTGCTTTGTCAGAAAAACGATCCGAGGAGTTCACAAAATACTGTAGAAAGAATACAAGAAACAGCAGCGTGTTTAGCAGTCACGTAAACTCGAACCACGGTTACTCATGGTACGTGTATTTACGCACACTAGCTCATAACCACTGGGCTACGGCTATGCATGTTTTACTTTCACAAAAAATACTCGTAAATTTGTATATACCATCAATATTTTTTCGATTAATTTCATAACAGAAAAATTATTCTGATTTGCATAAAGGGAGGCGAGAAAATAACAGTTGGTGAAAGGAGGTGTTTGGCACAAAATGGCTGAGAACCACTGTTCTATAATATCCCATATTAATCGTAAATAAAAAATCATTATACATAGTGATTCAAAATTCGTGCAATCCAAATATCAATAATTCAAATTTTGGGTTGCTCGAATTTTGAAGCATCCTACTCGACGATTTTAGAATAAATATTACTATAAGATTTAATGTTATTTTGGAATCTCTCTCTCTCTCTCTCTCTCTCTCTCTCTCTCTCTCTCTCTGATTTATCTTCTTCTCATTCAGTTTTGTCGATAAATGTTTTAATGTTTTTTTTTTATCTTATATATAAAAGTTTTTTGAAATTAAAAAAAATTAAATAGAAAATATGCATATAGAAAATTTCTTTAAATAAATAAAATCTTTCTTTCTTTTTTTAAAAAAAAAGCGAACACGTTTTATTTTAAAATTCATGGTCGAGTAGAGCGAAAAAAAGGCTTTAGATTATTCATGCTTTGATATTTGCAAAGAGGAAGTCACTAATTAGAAATTGGAATTGCAAGTTAAAAAAAAAATTATGTTCTAATTTTCTTTTGAAAATTGTGTATATATTTTACGTGATTAATGAAAATCTTTAATTGTTAAAAGTTATTTATTTTCAAAGGCTCTTCACGTAAAATATATGTGAACTGAATGAATCTGTAACCATAAAGCTCTTTTTTCTTTTCTTCTTTTCTTTCTGTTATGTTCGGGTGAAGAGAAATGTAATCTTTTCACAATGAACACTTAGTGCTTTCATTATAAAAGCCTTTAACAGGAAATTAAATCTTCCAATGGCTGGTTAACTGTTCCTGTTGAGAGACTTTGTTGATGGCAGCGGATGTACCTCCTGCTGTCTGTTCTACGAGGGAGGATTTAAAAGGAAAAAAAAAAAAGAAAGTACAAAAAACAGCACATTTCTAAATATTAGAGAGCACAAAGACGCTCAGACTTTTATGGTGGGAGAAGGGGAAGAATCCAAGTCAGTCTTAAAGCAACTTACTGGGGCCAAAAAGGAGGGGGAGGAGGCAACTATTGGGTCTCTTTATTAACTTTAAACAAGATTTATGCAGCCACAGATTTAATATGATTTAATTTGATTTGCAATCAACTTATATTTATTTATAAAAGCAAATGAATAATCCAGAGAAAGAAATATGCGTTTCATTTGCTATTTATGAAAATACGTCTACATGACAGTAGAGAATATCACTTCTCCCTCGACTAGAAAATGTACAGAAGTTTTTTTTTTGTTTTTCAACCCACACACAGGAAGCCAGACAACAAAATTGCCTTATCACGCAATTCCTAACAGACAAACCTAGAGATAAAAACTGTCACTTGAGCTGAGCTACAAACCGTTTCACAAATTTGACGCCGACCGGGCTAGCCGAGTGGGTAAAGTACCTGCCCGGCAACCCAAAGGTCGCGGGTTCGATTCTCGCCTCGGGCTTGGATCAAAGTACTGCAAAAAAACCTTGGGAGGTGCAATATGGCCACAGAAGCCGATGCGCCAACAACTACCAAATCAAAAAAAAAAAAAAAAAAACAAATTTGACTATGCTAATATGCAGAGAATAACTGCATAGCTTTGTAAAAAGTAAACGGGTTTGGTTTGATAATGTTTCCCCCCTTTAACTGTAGCAGCGGCTGCCAAACATAATCGTCAAAGCATGCCTCAGTCCATCGTTAGTGTCATAATCCTTTGGATATAAAGGGGAGTTCCTAAATTATCTACCTTGAATATAACTGTGCTTGATATATTCAAAAACCGTGTTTTTATCACACTCTCATAAATGAATCTTATTTGTTCTGGTGCATCTCAAAGTAGTGAAATTCAAAAGAACAGAAGAGGTTAAAGTAGCAATCCAAAGGAAAACGTGGCTGTCACGAAACTGGAACATCGGGTCATAATCAAATTACTTGCAAAAAAAAGGGAATGCGCAAAGTTATTCACGAACGCACGAAAGCTGTACATGGTAAATACAGGCCTTTCTGAATACCAGAAAAAATCTTGGTCTAGGCAGTGTTTAAATAGGATCGAGAATCTATAGAGATAGTGCCACTTGGGATAACCCATGGAATTGATTACTCCATAAAGGTGCCAAAAAACTTAAGACCTTGTTATGCAGATTACGTGTATAACACAGTACAATGAATGTCACACTAGAATATGCATTCATCTGCCCAAGTGTATTACGTTCGTGAATTGAGCATGTTTTCTGGTCTATTTGCATGTTTGCTGGACAAAAACCTTGCTACCTACGCCTGAGACCGAATAACTCAGCCACGAAATTATAAAAGTTCCTAAAAGCTTCTCGCGTCATTGATGGGATTCGAACCTGGACCTTTGCTATCCGGTGTAAGAAGAACGGTAACGGTGCCACCGTGCTACGCATGCAAACAGGTTACGTATATTAAAGGAACTGGATGCAAAAAATTATTTTGATATCATATAGTTGGTTTTTAGGAAAGCTTTTGATAATGTTGCACATAAAAGGCTGCTGTACAAATTGGAGCAGTGTTGCATTAAGGGCAAGTTACTGCTATGGATAAAGCGATGGTTGAGTGGGAGAAGACCCTGCTTCTTCATGACAGTGTTTCTGTACATAAGTCCCATAAAGCAATTGCTGCTCCGAGAGATTGCAGATTCCAGGAGTTAAGCCACCGGCAATACCAGAGTTCCTGAAAAGTAGTCATAAATAGTTTTAAGTGTTTGGCATTGAGGTGGCTCAATTCCTTTAAATTGTATAATTTCTATAATAAATTACTCAATCTACCATGTGATATAATAGTGCAGTGTCCCACAATTCATTAACATAATAATAACGAACAATCACGTAGACCCCTCTTCTGTAAATTATTTTTTTTTCATTTAAAAGTGTTTCGAAAACTGATATTACTGCAATTGATATTAGTGCAATTGAGTTAGTGCAATTGCATCATTTCAGTACATAGCCAACTACTTAAGTAGTTATAAATTGACATCATTAAGTATATCTTATATTGTGAATAGTTTCACAACGAGTTGCCATGATATTGCACTACCTCGAATAAGTAACACTTCACCATAGGAGAAGGCTATTGTTACTTACTAGGTTGTCATCATTGCAACACCAGGGTACCTGCCTGCCCAACCACTGATGAGAAGCCAATAAACTCCGAAACGGTGCCGTATGGATGATGATATCCGCTGAGAATAAGTAACAATAGTCTTCTCCTATAAACACCGAAAATAAACTCCTTACGTAACCTGAGGCTTTAGCTTTAAACTATATCGTGTTTAAAGGTTTTTATTAATTTTAGTAAATAAAACAAAATACATATTTTAAAAATTCAACAAGAGGCTATGCCCCGACATGTACAACGACTTATGGCTTTCATAGGTTGAGCCTTTCGCTATAGCCTTAATTCTATAAACTTCGTATCTCTCCCTTTTGCAATAAACCATTGCAAAAAGAGATATACACTCACTGGCCAAAAAATTAGAAACCTTTTGCAACTGGCTTTAACAGATAATTAAACGGACGGTATGCAAATGTAACTTTTCACAGTATGATCACAAGTTCCATAGTATCAGGTAGATATTGAACGCTTTCCTGGGGTTTCTTAGTCAATCCATTCATAGGGAAAGACAGGTGATCGTTCTGATTTCAGAATGGTGTTATTGTTGGATCATATTTATCAGGAGCCACAATTGAGAAAGCAAAGGAAATCACTGGTGTGTCCAAAGCAACCATCTTCTAAGTATACAATGAGCGGAAGACGAAAGGAGAATGCATCTCTAAAATGAAGAAATGTAGCAGAAAGTCGGTACTCCAAGAAGGAGACCGCAGGGATGCAAAGCATATTGCGTCCAAATAGAAGGTTCAGTGAGCAGTGAATGATGAAAAAATCAATTTAGCCAAAGGAAGACCCGTTTTCAAGCAGGAGTTGAAGAATCTGGGATTTCGTGCTCTCGTGGGTAGCACAGTTGGTAGAATCGCCGTCCTCCCCGCGTCGAGTGGAAGGATCTCAGTTCAAGTCCCGTCAATGATGTGAGGAATTTTTATAGGTTCTTTTCACAACATGGCTGAGTTAGTCGGTCTCAGGCGAGAGTATCATGGTTTTTTCTCTCGGAAGCTCGGGT
Source organism: Mastigoproctus giganteus (assembly GCF_048544385.1). Taxonomy (NCBI): domain Eukaryota; kingdom Metazoa; phylum Arthropoda; class Arachnida; order Uropygi; family Thelyphonidae; genus Mastigoproctus; species Mastigoproctus giganteus. The sequence goes on along the minus strand of NC_143577.1, from coordinate 30,514,365 downwards.
TTTTCGTCCGGTAAACAAAAAATTTACCCTAGAACACGCAATTTACAGAAAGTACATATGTAACAATATGACAAAAGTTACTGATGTTCTTAAAACCCTACAACAAAAACAACTGGGATTTCGTAGTCGTGTGCCTATACAAAAGCCATTTCTTTCTGTGAAGCACCGAAATATTCGACTGGAGTGGTGCCGACAACGCCAAGACTGGACTGTGGAACAGTGGAAAAAGAAGATCATGTGGACTGCATAAGTGGTCTTGATTTATAGTTTGTTAGCTTGAAGATCATGAAGTGATGCATCCATACTGTCTCGTGTTCACCACTCAAGCGGCTGGCGGTGGTATCATGGTATGAGGTATGTTCTATTGGTACGGATTGGGTCCGCTCATACCGTTAGAAGGTTGTGTTACCTCGAATGAATATATGTATGTTGTATAGTAAAGGATCAACTTCACTCTGCAGTGCTTCATTTTCAACCGGATCGCGATGGATCAAGACGACAGCGCAACTATCCACAGTTCAAAAATTATACTTGAATGGTTCGAGGAACATTCCGAAGATTTCCAGCATGCAATCTGGTCGCCTAATTCTCCAGATCTGAATCCAGTTGAGAATGTCTGGGATAGGCCGAAGAGGACAGTTCGGCTTCGCAATTCTCTACCGACCACAATACAGAAGTTGACAAATAACTTGATGGGAGAGTGGTCAAATCTGGAGCTGGACTTCCTTAGACACCTAGTGGAATTCCATGCACGTGTACAGACTGTAATTCGAGCAAATGATAACCCTACTAGATATTAAATAATAGTTTATAATTTTTTTGCCAGTGAGTGTATAATAAGTGCGAGATAGTTCTCTATTTGTTGTATTTAAAATTTCTAATGCTTTTTTAATTAAGTCTTTTAAAATAAACCTATTATTCGCGTTTACGAGAAAATGCTGCTTCTATTAACTCACTATATAAGAAAAAGCAATCTATCTACGAGCATTAACAGTAAAAATGAGAGGCGGGGTTTGCTCTTGCTTAGAAAAATACCGGGACAACGCCCTGGTGAATCCTAGCTCTACTTCATCCTCGTCAGTTTATTGCCATCATCATTACCTAAAGCCATTCATAATTCAATTACTTAAGTCTTCGTAAATCTAGAATAAATACGTTGCTGTGTGGATAATTGCTCAACTTTATCAGATTTTCTGTTTGACCTGTTTTGTCATCCCTTTAATCTGTTATTGTAGCATCCCAACTGGTCCAGTAATACGAGATAGGATGATCTCATCTTTCATTTTGATTTATGGGTCTTGCGCAAACGACGTTGTCCTACTTCCTCTGCCCTACACCTCAAGAATTACAAATTAAATTACAGCCGCTCAGAGAAGAGAATATTACATCATTAAGAAGACGTGCGTGCACATATTCTTAATGGTGATCTCATTGTGTTTTCACGCAAGTTAAAGAAATAATGGAAAGTGGACATTGGTAGACAATAAAAATACATTGACTGATGCTATTTAATAGCAAACATTGTGTCACCGTTGGAAAAAGTTATCGATTTTTTTTTTTTTTTTGTAATTTTTAGTACTAATTTAAAGTCACTATGATTACACGGAAATTATTAGCCTAAATACAACTTTTTGGGTAGATGACCTCAATTCAGTGATTCAAATCCACCCGGTATGGGAGGATGATGATTATAACTACTGTACTGTGTTAAGTCATGGCATAACGGAAGGCCCTTACTCTTAGGTAAGGCCCATACTTAGAAGAGTCCCATTTTGAAGAGACCCTTTCAGCCACAACAGTGTCTCAAAGGATAGATCTGAATCGCATTACCTGATCAACATGAGTCCTTTAAAACATCACATTTTGCACCATATCATAAATTTTATAAACCACGTAGTCAGGAAGCATCAGGTTTGGAATATTGTTACTGGAAAATTCTTTTAGCGGCCCTTTTAACCCTTAAACGAATCTATAACAAAATGATAACATGTATTTAGATAGGTTTGTATTAGAAATACACCTACCTAATACCTGGTTGTAATACCTTTAGCGAGCAGCATGGCTTATATTCTTCGGCGCATAGTCTAAACGAGATGCTGGAGGGTGCCGTTAGGTGTGGTAACCCATGTCGAATACAATGCATCCCACAGTTGCCAAGTATTCGACGGTACCGGTTCCAGGCACCGATTATCCTGTTCCATGATGCTCCACATATGTTTAGTTGCACTGAGATCGCAAGGACGAAGAACTTACTGAAATGCACATCAATCCAGTCGAACACTGTTGCAGCCCGATAAACCTCGAGCGTTGTGTCGTTGAAAGATAGTGGTCTGGGAAGACAGTCACCATGAACTGGTACACATGGTGGATCTGTAAGACTCCAATGAAGAGCTGACAGTCCGTCTGCATGGTGTAGTTGACAGTGCGATTCATCGAACCAAGTATACCGTTTCCATTTATCACTATCCAATGACTTCTCTGAGAGCACATCGGTTCTTCTCCTTTAGCCAATGTTGTGGCTGGCCTGCACAGGACTTCTAGTTGATGTTTCTTCCATGATTGGTTTACTCTTGATATGTATACGAAATACTAGTGATATTAATACTGGTAGTGAGGAAAAATTGGAGTAGAAACACTAGCGTTCTGCTATTGAAGAAACGCCAAAGTTTCATATGCATGCTTTGTAAAATAGTGAGCGGCTCAATAGTCTTTTGAATTAAATTATCGACAACAGTCCCTGTTTTTGGATTTTAATTGCTCGTAATCAATAAAATTTTGTTTGCACGCAATGCCGAGATGACTCTTTTTGTGAGCAAGACATTTGTTTTTGTTTTTGGACCAAGGTAATTAAGGCTAACAGAATCAATATATTGTGTCGACGGTCAGTTATGCCTGTTTTCCATGAAAACCAGTTTCCGGGATTGGGAGGCCAGTGAAACCTTCGCCCCAGACCACATATTTCAGCATCGGTGTGAAAAAAAAGCTCATGAAAAAAATTCACTGTTTTCAAGACGATGTGTGAAGTTCTAAAGACGTGGAAGGACAGTGGTCATTGTTGTTGTTGTGGGGTTTTAAGAGCATCAGCGACTAAGGCCATATGGGTCGATGTATTCTGTGGTCGATTTTCTGTTTGCTGGACGAAAAATCCAAGTTTCCGGGAGAATAAACTCTGCTACCCTCGCTCGCCTGAGACGAACTAACTCAGCTACGTTGTGAAAAAAGGCCCATTAAAATTATTCATGTCATCGACAGGACTCGAACTCAGCTCTTTTCCACCTGGTATGGGGAGAAGAGCGATTCTACCAAAAGCATGAAATTCTTGCGATATTAAAAAAATAAAAAAAAATTAATATAAAATCGGAACAAAACACGCTTTTTTATGTACGAAAATATGCTTTCCCAAAGAGGAATGAGTTTAATTAAAGATCGCCTCACCCTGCATAATTTTCATTTTTATGAGTTAAAGGTCTAGGTTACTTTTATTTAAATATTTGCATTATAATGATACCCGTTAAGAACGTGTTTAAGGAAGAAATTATACAAATGACTCATACGCGGCCTTGCGATAATAACAAACAACTGAATGGATCAAATACTTTAAATAAAAGGAAAAATAGGTTCATATATTTAAGGGTTAAAGAGCGCTTGATTAACGAGTGAAATACAAGGTCAACTGTCAACAAAACTCACGTTTACTCATAGCGGTTAACAGCAGAGGTGTAGAATTATAAACAAGTTGTACCGTTTGGCCTTTCTTAGCTGCATGTCACGACTTTGATATTTAAATGATGCAAAAAAACACGTGGTAATATTATGAAAGGTATCTATTGAACATTAGTTTTGCTATTGTTAGAGGTCATATGCTCCCAACCAGAGTGGCTCTATGTTAACATGCAACAAAGATTTTAAAGTGATTATGCGAGACCTGGGAAAATACATGTAATTCCATTCAGCTGGATTATAACCATATTTTGGGGGTCCTCGAGTATATATGATCTTATGCTACCCTGAACATAGAAAACTTGAGTTTGGGTTCTCGTACAACGAATTTTTTACGTAGCGTTCTCACTTTTCTCTTTTCATTTTCGTCCCTCAAAGCTCCTGAGCTCAGCTCAGGGTCCTCAGTGAAGCTGTACCACCTGCATCATAGGATGTAATGCTGCTATCTACAGAACTAATATGCTGTCTCAAATTAGTCTTTATTTACAGCATCAACTATTTTCTCTAATTTAAGAACCAACTAAGTGTTTGATAGTCATGGTGACTATACCCACAGTGCTACTTGAGAAGGTTTGATATAAGGGAGGTTCTAAATTGAATGATTTGACCCTGAGTCACTGAGTTTGACTGTATACGCAAGATAGCTCATTCAGTAAAGTTAGTGTCGTAGTGTGAATTTTTATAAAGTGTTAGTTAATTTCCTGGTGGGAGTAGGGAATTTTCAGTTTTTCAACATGGTTTTGTAATTAAAATTGCGACAAAATATTTTTAAAATTTTATTTAATTCGTTTTACTCACTCTATTTTATATTATTTGTTTATGAAAGTGTTAGCTAGCTAACATTTTTAACATGGATTTTTTTGAGTTTCTTTGAGTTTCACTGATAAATATATCAAAAAAAAACTCACTAATCCTCGCTTGAGATCGATTAACTCAAGTTACAAAAAAAAAGCCAATAAAAATTCCTTGCGTCATTGACAGGATTCGAAGCTAGACCTTTTTCATCAGGTGTAGGTAGGACGGCGATTATATCCACCGTGCTACCCGCGAGGGCAATATGGATGCGCCTGCTCTTCATAACATTCCATGACATGGTCCAATGGCAGAGAGACACGGTATGAGCTCTTTGAGTTTCACTGATAAATATATCAAAATTACACAGTTAAATACTGTGCCATGTACGGTAAATGCTGTAATCTGCAACAAGTAATCATCATCATCATCATCGTTATCACCTTTTCTAAGCTAATGCGGCTGCCAGGGCCCAAGGCCATCCTTACTTATCTCTTTTAAAAATTTCTCTTTAGTATCTCTTAAAAATTTATAAAATGAATTGAGCACAGAAAATCCTCGCAGCTTAAACTAGTCAAGCATAAACTTTCTAGTGCATAATACAATTTTCATCTTGAAATTTTTTCCTTTCTTTCCTTAAATCCGCATTCCCATACTCTCTTTTTAGTCTTGGGCAGGACCTAATACCATGATCATATACTGATTACGATAATTTCTTTGCTACTATTAGATCAATGCGTTCAAGCCCAGCTAACACCTGGAGAGCATCATCCGAGAGGTCCTGCAGGCCTGGATCACTCCAAGAAGGGTAAATCTCTGAAGGGACACCAGCACTCTTATTAATACGTTATTCATCTTTTGCCCACCACAAGCGTATGTAACTATTGGTAAGAATATACACACATTATTCATTCCAGTAATATGTATACATGTATTATTAATGATGCGCACAATTAAACAGTGTAGTACCACATACAGAAACTGCTGCAATCTGCAACAAGTAATGTTGTATCACAATTAATTCGCATCTTTAATGTGATATATAGGGATCATGTCTTAATAATAAAATAATATAATTTATTATTGGCACATAAATTAAATCTTGTAACTGTAGCTAAAAGGCAGTTCCTCCAAAGAACATATGATATTGTCAGTGGCTCTTCAAATTGTAGCTATGGTGATCTCAAGTGGCCAATGTAAGCCTATACAAGAGGGCTAACAATGGTTTGTGTTGAGCTGGCCTGATGAACTACAAAAATCATATCTTTTCCCCCTAACATACTGAGTAAAAGACATTACTTAGAATATTAGTAACTTGAATATAATATATAAAGAAGTCGTATGATAATAGCCTTTACATTCATATTTTTCGTTTGACAGTGTTTAGATGAGCTAACTGTTTAACATGGATGCACTGTCCTATGGTCCAATGGCACAAAAACACTGTATGAGTGATTAATTGTGGTAAAGATGGGTGTGCAGCATGCAAATGAGCCAATCACAGGCAGAGGGAGCAAAAGTCCCGCAGTTTTACAATTGTGGAGAACGTCCCAGGAGACAGGAGAAATATCTCAGAGCTGCATAAGGCAGAGCTGAGATAAGGTATTCTGCGCTCGAGGCGCTACCCCTTTCGTCCTAGACTATACTAACTATTCATATGAACTTACACCATTAAATCATTAACTCTTGCGCGCCTTGCAACCTTGCCCAGAGCAAGTTGTCTGTCACTACACCCTCGTTTCGTCACTAGAGCAAGGTCGATCATAAGTCGCAATATTAGCATATAGCCGACATCAAGCCCTAACTTCTATATCAATGTGGAGATGATAGCAGAGAAATTATCTTAGGAGTTTAACCTCAGGACGGAATATCCCTTCCCTGGGTTACTCCCCCTCGTCAGATTCAGGCTGCAGCCTGAATCTGGAGAGAGGGAGAAACCCGAAGCCAACTCATAAATATCAGAGAAAAGATGTACTATAGAGGAGGTGGTCTGATGGTTTGGGTATGTATAATGTTCTCCTTACTAAAGAGCAAAAGTGGTGGAAATTTCATCAGCTAGATACTTCTCGAATGGAATAGTTTAATGAGGTCTTCAGACCTGAATTTTTTGAATATGTATAGATAAATCGGATACTCTGGACAGACAAAGTTCAAGTTTGTTAATCACCCTATCCCCTCCATCAGCATTTTATATGAATAACAAACTACTCTCCTAGAAGAATTGTCTTAGATACCATGAACATTCATTAATAGCATAAAAGCTCATTGCGAATTTTGTTTGAGACTATAGGGGTAATTATATATCTATTAAGGTCCATAACGTTCGTAACATAACGCATTTGAACACTAGATTTTATTGACTAGTTTCGATTAATGCACTTTTGTCACTTATACCTTAACTTTTGTATGTCAGTATGATTAGTTCAGCTTTAATTTAATAATGGCAGTATTGTCTAAACAAAACCGCCATAACCAAAACACTTCCTTCCTTCATTAACACTGCAGCGTTATAATAAGAGGTTCCGCTTTGAACTCCAGAACACCCAGTCACATTAAGCTCATTTAGTGTGTGAATGCGCTAACTGTATTAAATTACAAATAAAAATATAAATTGATCGAATCATATAGGAATATTCCATTGTACATACAGCTTGCACTATATGGCGTTGAGTGGTAGGCACTCAATAACGCCATAAGTTGAGTGCCTACTAGGCACTCAATTAACTCAAATTAGGTTTAATACAAGCAGTTATTAACCCCCCCCCCCCAAAAAAAAAAGAATATTTTGCACAAACTCTTTTTTTTGTTTGGTTTTTAAGTATTTTATTTGGTTTTTAAGTAAACGTTTGAAGCCATTGATTTTTAACAGTAGATGCTCCTGTCGTATTGGAGTTTATTAAAAATGAAAGTTAATCTGTCAAAGTCAAAAGGCAGAAAAAAGAAATTCTCCTCAGTACTTTCTAGAGTCATCTAGACGCTGCATTCATCAACAGGAAGAAATCGCCGCCACTTCTAGGGAGTAGCACTATAAATAGAAGAACACCAACCTCTGGATATTATGGTTACCGAAATACGTCATGAGTGCCTAATAAAGGGGCAATATTCTCTCTCTCTAATTCCTATTTCTAGAATTTTTCGCTATATGAATTTAACCTTTTTGTTCTCTCTTTCTCTCTCTTTGAAAAATATTATAAAAATAACATCTTATAACCAATTTTACTTCTTAATTCTATTAAATTAAAATTAAGCGTATTCATTTAAATAATTAATTCTGAAAATTCGTGTAACGTGAGAATTTTAATTATTTACAATGTGTGCTGAAGTAAACAAATAATCCTTTAGTTATTTATTTATTTATTTTAAAATAGACCTATAATCAATCAAATAGGCCTATAGACGTATACAGGAGTCAGAATGATGTCATCACAATCCCACAATACATCGGTGCAAAACATTTGACGTAAGCTTAGAACCAAATGCTTGAGCATTTTATTATTTGTTTTTTCTTTCCTCTTTCTTATCGTTCTGTTGTACACAGAAAATATCTTAATTATGTAGACAAGACGTATAAACATTATGGATAAACAAGAATTCTTCACAGGAGAGCTGTTTATTTAGTAAGAAATAAAAAAAAAAAACATCAGTTGGTAGCATTATAGGTACATATGTATAGTAACTTTGTGTAAAATTTATTGTATTCTGCAAAAGAAAAATGTGAAAAATAAGTCTTACAATTTTGTAAAATTATTTTTAACACGTCACTTAAGACTTAAAATTCGAAAGGCAAGTGCGTAGAACGGAGAAATTGGCCACCACATTTTAAATGTCTTGGCGGAAAATCAAATAATAAAGACATAAATACTATTTTTCAAATAATAAAGACGTAAATACTATTTTTCAAATAATAATAACATAAATATTTTTTCCCAACGTAAAACAATTTCTTAAAAGTTACCACTTCAAAGATGCTGATGATAAAATGAATAAAATTTAAGGCAAAGGCCTCATACTAATTAGTGCATTCCTATTGTGGAGGTTGCCATCTTGATGTTGCACTAAGCTAAATAAAAAGTACTACTCCAATGGAGAAGTGCACTGCCCTGCCATTAATATCCGGACACCTGCATATCTACAAATAACGTTTATTTACAAAAAAAAAAAAAAAAAAAAAAAAAAAAACGAATAACGCGTACTGAAACCTTCTGAGTTTATGTCAGTCTCTAATCTCCGTGCAAAACCCTACACCCGTTTTTTGTAAATGTCCCTTATTCGGCCGTCAAAGCGGAGACAAGTTGAGCTCTGTTTTTTGGGCGATCTCTTCTCACACTCACCTGACGATCCAATTAATCCCAGAGGATCCGTATAGAACTGAGATCAGAGCTCAAGGCTTACCAGTCCAACTTTTAGACGCTCATGTCCTCAAACAACTCAGTCACAACGCGAGCATTATGACATGGAGCATTGTACTGTTTATACAGTTATGGGCCTTTCCCAGACGAGCTGCCACAATGTAGATAATACATGATTGTCCAGGGCGTCTTACTATACCTTAGCATTTGTGGTTTTGTCCAAAAAAAAAAAAAAAAAACCAATGGTCCCAGGCCAAACCACAAAACTAGCCCCAAACCGACACGATGCCTCCCCCGAACTTCATTGTAGGCACTATATAGTCCTGCAAGTAGCTTTTTCTGGGCATTCGCCACATTTATCGCAACCGTCGGATTGGTAGACCGTGTACCGTGACTCGTTACTCCAAAGCACAGTGTTCCATTGGTCTATGGTCCAAGAATGACGAACCTTACACCAAGCCAGACGGCATCTGGAATTACTCGTGTGATTAGTGGCTTGTGACTGACTGCACAACCGTAGTAACCCAAATCATGCAGAGTCCTGCACCCTGTACGGGTGTCCCAACGTCTCAAAAAGGTTCTGTGTGTGTGCTGCAACAACGTCGACTGCGTTTCGGGTGGACGATCCTTTATAGAGCTTTCCTGTCACGTTCCATCAGCTTTGGAGGCTTTCTGAGTTGTTTCTTGACGATTTCTGTACCTGTTCACTTCCATTTGCAGATCTCATCCCCAATCGTAGACCTAGAGATCGTCAGTGAGTGCCGTTGAAATATCATATACAGCCCGATTTCTTATGTGGCATCCTATTATCATTCCAGCTAAGCCTATTAACTCTATTGATCGCAGCATATTGCATTCAGAATCGTATTGCTGTCACCTCGAAGACCTCCAAAATAGGTATAGTTGTGTGTGGCACATGATGTTTGGGTAGGAGGTGACCAACTATCAACAGAAATGGTCCTGATATTAAAATTATAGGGCAGTGGTATACACTTGAACTAAAACTGCAATGTACTACTCTATGGAGCAGTGCTTTTTATTTGGATTAGCGCAATACCAAGGCAATTCGTGGCGAAGTGCCTCCACAATATGAGATCCATGTACTAAGTAACTAACTTAGTTTACTGACGTACAGAATGAGGCTATGCCCTTCGTGCACAAAAATGAATTATTAAATCAAAGAAGAACGTAAGCTTAATTTTAATTCAATCGTCTTTAAACATGAAACTGAAAATGATGCTGTTTAAATAAGGCCATTTAAAAAAAAAATGGTATTTACAGGTACACATTCACTAATTTTTGAGGGATGAATCATATGCAATAGTGAAAACATTGAATAAGACCTAATTACAGATACAAGGCATAAACTCTGTGGCCATCAACATTCTTTGTGAATATCTAATGCAAAATTAAATTACTCTAAAAGATAAGTCAAATCTAAGCTTAATTTAATTTTTTCAGAGTGATTTCATTCGTGTATTACTTGAACAGAATCAAGAACCCAAATTTACTCTAACAGTGAAGAAGGAACCGCAGAAGTAAAATTACTCAGAGAAATATTTTTCCTTTAATTTTCTTTGTAAAAAGGATTAAATAAATCTCTACGATTCTTCTCTTTATTATATTGTATTTAGCAGCAGAAGGTTCTCCAGTACGTAATGTTTATAAATAAAATAAATAAATTTCCTGTTTATGCTCTGGGACGGCCACATGGAATTAGAATTAGCACCATATTTAGCAACATGAGGGCTAGAACTACAGTTGGTTGAATGGTTGTTGTAGAGTTTTAGGCGCATTGGCAACTTAGGCCGTATTGTGCCATACAGAAATATAATATGTCTGTAAATTGCGTGTGTACTGTGGTCGAGTTGAACATTGGTGGATGAAAAGCCCAAGTTTCAGGGAGAAAAACAATGCTACCCTCGCCTGAGACCGACTAACTCCGCCACGTTATGAAAAATACCCATAAAAATACCTCGCAGCGTTTACGGGATTCGAATTCAGGTTTTTTTCCATCATGTGTGAGGAGGATGGCGATTATACCAACTGTGCTACACACGAAGGCCAAAACTATGGTCAGCTCAAAAACTTGTATAAAAGATAAAAGAAAACTTGAAGGTTGGGTAAGTTATTCAAGTAAAAAGTTCTTTTAGATACTGGGTGGTCAGTACGTGAAAGAACTGTTTACTTTTTAACCAGGGCTGATCCTAGAGTTCAAGGGAATTAATGTTTGGGAAAATGGCAGCAAGGAACGGGGAGAGGGTTTACCTTACCCGGATTAAGGTTCTCCTTTTGTTAGAAATTTGGGGCCTTTTCAGTCCAGGATACACTGCACAAGTTGCTCTCCTCACTCTCCAAGGACCGGTCCTGCAGTTCGCACAGTAACGATTCTTGTGGCTATAAACACCCTTCTCCCGAAAGTTCAATATATAAATTTTAATATATAATATTATATTATAATAATATTATGCAAAAATACATAGTTTTGGAGCTGTATGTACTGTTTATTTTCGTATTTATAAAATGTTATGTTATGCTCAATCCTGATTTTGATTGTATATATAATTTTTTATTTTATTTTATTAATTTACCTTTGTGGTCCTTGTCTGAAAACATTTATTGAATTTTGAATGGAAGCACCGACCATAGAAGGTTACAGCTGTATAGGTTTTAATATGGAATTATTGCACTAAAATGAAAAGAAAAAAAAATCAATCTTTCCCAACAAAGCGCTAGATCATCTAATTATAATAAAAAGTTTCTAAGCGTAATGGATTTCAGTCCAGTTGAAGTTTTTGAAGCAGTTCCTCGTAGTTGACATGAATGATACTGCTTGCTTTGAATTTTATTGCAGGTCCTGGTCTATAAAAATTGTTGTCCGATTTTCGGTTCTAATGGAAAGGCTGAGCTGAAAAACCATTGCGGTATTTATTACCGCAGTGGTTCGTCTTACTCTGTTAACGTAGAAGAGCAAAAGAATCAAACCATCCCTCGAGAAATTTATGGATCGCAAGAAACTTTCACGTCGAATACTTCTGAAAAATCCTGTATACACTCCAAGGATAGAGTGTAGAAATGTGAAGTAATAGCCTACTTGAAAGTGACTGTGAGTACACTGGTGTCCGAAAGTTAAGTTGCAGCCATAAAATCGGAGATGTAAAAAAAAACCTTGTATTTATGGAATTCTATTAAAGATTGGCGTAGCCGTGCTTTGCTTTCACACACACACACACATACAATGAATGCCATACCACATTAATGGTTCCTTTTCCTGATGTTAGCTTATGAAAGCATGTTCTCTCTATCCAGTTTCGAAACTGAATCTTGACGCTTTTGTCTTGTTGTCTGCATCAAGTCAGATGTGGGCTGTCCTGAGGGAAGGAGCAAGGAAATGCATATCATGAGTCGTCTCTCACAGAGTTCCATTTACAAAAGCCACAAATATATAGTTTTCTTAGAACAGTTGTTTCTGTGCGGAAGTTTGAGAGACAGAGAAAAAGAGCTGCCTGGCTGTTATCTCCTTACGGCATCTGACTTTTAGAGCCAGACAGCGATCATCCTGAAATGTAACTCTTTTCCAAACTACAACTTTCTTTCAAGATATCTCTTCTATCCCTGATGTTGTTGCCATAGGCTTAAAATTATAATTCTTTTCAGGTTAGGGTCTGGCCACCTCATGTTCAGAATATCCTTCAATATGTTGTGGAAGACTTTCTAATTTATAGTAAAAAGCTCTGCTTTAGGAATTTCTTTGCAGGGAAATAGTACTGCGATCCATAAATATGCCTAAATTTCATGATCTGTTACAGTAATGAATATGCGTGAAATTAGCCTACTACAATAAATCAAATTTCTCCATTCTCAATTAATTGTAATACTGTATAAGCAAGTTTTGTTTATGTTTATCGAATATGGCAGGTTTAACAAAAAAATCCACGAGCGTTGAAAAGACTATGTGTATTGAGTGTCAGAATAGTAAAATATGTTAGACACTTGGCTGTTCTGAGACAGGTGGATAGAATTCTAACAAATAATGAAGTGAATAGCCATATTATTCCTGATCTGTTTAACCTCCCAGAGAGCCCAGGAGTTTGTGACGTTGAAATATATTGTGTGATTACCATGGACACGATGTGCGATAGAGGCGCCACCAACTGTGATACAGAATGACAGTAAATCATTATTTATTTATATTGAATTCTGTTCTCTGAAAATAATGTCCACTATATTGGCCTGCGCTAATTGCATAATCTTATCTATTACTGCTTTTGTCTCCTTGTGTCATTAGCGGTTTATAGCTGTCTCTTTGACCGGTTAATTCCTGTGATAAATAAATAACGGTAATGGTTGTTATTATGATTATTATATGACGCAGTCGCAATATCAATTATCGTAGAGTGCATCTGTGAATAATTAACCTTTTATATTTAGGATTACCGGAACGTTCTTTTATTAAAAAAAGTTACTTCCGTTCTAGGAACGGTATAATTTATAATTTTAAAACGAAAGTTAGCGTTTAATTACTATTAATGAGTTAATAATAAATAATTTACTGTATTTATGAATATTTTTCAATATGGTACGAGAATAAATTAGTCAGATTATTTAATCGACCAATTTTATTATTATGACAAAACATAATATTAATAATGATATTAATATTAGGCCATTTAGTGCAAGGAAGCCACAGACTGCACCGGCAAAAAAGGGGGGGGGGGAGGAAATAGATAAAAATAGAAATTATGCTCTTCTCTCCTCACGTCTTCTTCCAGTCACATAGCTCCTTGAGGAGCTGTTGTGGCACCAACAAAATCCTCCAACTGCATCGATCGTGTGCTATACGAGCAGCATCGCAAAGTGTCATGCCCAGAAGTTCACTGATCTCATCCTTCCACCTAGTTGCAGGTCTTCCTCTGCACGTCTTCCCTTCGGTTTTTCTTTTTCTTTTGTTGATGCTATGAAGAAGAATTTTAGGCCTGCCAATTTTATTCAATACCCACTCATTTGTTCTCCTCACGTAGAGGAGGGATATATATATATATATATATATAGTTTGTGTACCTAATTGTTTTGCTGTAAATTTTCCTATAATTTCGGAGTTTGGACATCGACTGTTCTTGACAAATTGTGACAGTTCCTATATTCAATTCATGTCACTTTTATCAGGTATCATTTTGATAACCTCTGTTGCCGGGCCTGAGGTAGCCCAGTGGTCAGGAGCGAGAGTGTATAGAACGCATTCCTTGAGTGGACTGGGGTTCACGCCCGTGGCTACTAAATACGATAAATATTTGTAATTACGATTTATTGTAAACTCTACTGAGTTGGTTGTTGTGCCGGAGTATAAACAGAAATTTAACTTAATTAATTAAATTTGGTTGACTACAATTTTGGTTAACGATACCTTTAAGAATGCCTAAAATTTCTTACTCTATTTGAAGAGAAACCTCTTTTCAAATGCAGTTAGTTACACATGATGAACTGCTACACCCTCAAAGGCATAACGTGTGTCTACTGTGAGAGACTGCCTTGCCATCGTTTGGGTTTCAGGTTATATTTTCGTTGTAGACCAAAGGAATGTATAGAGTATTGTTGTATTTATACATTACTGCAGAAGCGGGCCATCCAGAGGGTAAAGGGGTGCCAACGTTCAAGGGACACCTGAAACTTACATACACATATGAATAAAATTTGAAACGGGGCGCCAAATTTCAATTGGCACCCGAGCGCCACATACCATAGGAAAGCCCCTACCTTACTGCATTTTTCAAAATAAAGTTTGTATTGTATCATTATTATTTTCATTCGAGGTTGCATTTTTTTTTTTTTTTTTTTTGGTTTCGGAAGTATAGGGTTCCGCATCCCAAGTGCATTCAAATTGGCTTAAAATATGAGTACATCAATTCGCAGACATGATATACTGACGGTTACCTTAGTCTCCTGGGTGTTCAACAAGAAAATTCGATATTTTTTTTAAATAGGTGTTATAATAAAGCCGCACATTTCTAGCTATCTGGATTACAGATCAAGAATAGAGGTAGAGCGCAATGCTAGTTGCTTAAAAATTGTATCGGGCTGAATCTCTCTCTCGCTTTCTCTCTCTCTGTCCGGATTACATCCGTGTGTGATATAAAAATCTTTTGTTCCTACCAGAACGAGCAGTTCTGTATCGGTGTTTATAATAAAACCGCACATTTCTAAAATAGTATTAACGATTTTCATTGGTTTGTTGACTTCAGGAAGCCATATTTCGTATCATTGTCTAGGGTACTATGGACGAAATCGATTGTTATAGCTAAAATTAGAAACGATGTTGCAGAAGCGTGCTTTTAAATGCGGAGGGAGAGAGATAGAGCGAGAGAGAGAGAGAGTATTGAATAAATGGGTGTTCTTTGAAGTCCCGAATAATACTGTGGAGAAAGAGCATTGCACTCTTAGTGGACCACGACCAGCTCAAGGGACGAGCTAACGTGGCAATAGCTTATGCTGCCGAACCTTAAGGAAGGATACCAAAAATCGATATAGCAATAATAAAAAAATAATAATAATATTAAAAAAAAAAAAAATCACTCAATCAACAAGAAACAATTGACAGTTTAAAAACAGGAATTCTATATAGAAAATTAGAGCAAGAATTTTTGACCGTTGGAAAAAAAAAAAAAACTATTACAAGTAAAACAAATATATGTGGGGGTGGAATTTAATGCTTTGATAATTTTATTTCTTTTAATGCATTAAATAAATATTTTCTCATTTATTTAATGCATGTGTCTTGTTCAATTATTCCCTGTACTCTACTGTGCCCCCCGTTTAGTCCCCTCCCACTTTACACCTGACTTGTTTGTCTCCCAGAAGATTCTAGACTCGAAGGGGGTCTCAATATTTTAGGTATTTCTCTGGATTGGCTGAAGTTCAAAATGACTGACTGACACTTAAGTACTAAAACATAATAATATTTATTGACATTATATATACATTTCCAATCTATAGCTACGATTAACTGTGAACTTTATTATGTGTGGCTTTGTTAGACTGCTAGGCCTTATCTGTGTAATTATCCTTGTAATTCAAACTACAGAATTTTCATACATATATACATATCATCATGTTCTACGTGTGTTTCATCCTCGGGTTGTAACAGATCTAAGAGTTCATTACATCTCATAATCCTTACATCAGCTTTCCTACCAATCAACTGTCCTAGTAGGTTTACAAGTGGCTTTCAGCGTGGTAATAAACAATTTCAAGTAGCCATATATACATATTTATATCCCTTTCCAAAATTATCACATACACACATATATATATATCTCAGTTAGAAAAACCTTTCCTCAACTACAGACCTGTTCATCATTCATAATCAACAATTGTAATTAACCGTCTTCCCGTATCTAATCCTATAATTCTTTAATTAGCAGGGCACTCAATCAGTGTTTTATCCGTTTAAACAATTACTATCACACTAAGTTATACTCTCTATAAATCCAAATTCACTATAATATCATATTCAACTACAATCCTTTGTTACCTAATTAGTCATTCCCCCAAAATTAACTATTATCTCAAAGTATCCTTTCTACCCATTAATAAACCTTTACCATAAGGTCCTACTCTTAATTTTACTACAATTCTGTGTACATGGGTACAATTACATTTAGCTTTCTCCCGTAGGTTAACTATTTCCCCTGGAGTCCTTCCTTCACTAACTTAAGATTTTTCCTTACTGAACTATCATTTACTGGTTTTCCAAGTGATTTTTCTATTCAGGGCTGCCATAACCATCAGCGTAACGGCGTAGACTAGAAGGCGGGCGGTTGCTCATCCTTGGAATACATCAATCTACCTGAGGTTCGCTCTGTTGAGTTGAATAAGGATCCTTTTCTTATGTCATTCTCTAGATTTCTCCTTGGGCGCTCTCCTTCCTTCACTATGAATTGCATAGGCTTCTCACACTGTTGTTGTATACATTGGCTGCTGCTGTATCTTCTTTCTTCCACATGGACACATTCTTTCCCCAACTTTAGACTTACGAAATTTCTCACAAGGAAAATTTCCTTCCCATTACTAAACCATCTCCCCAAAACTCAGCAACGAGTCTCCCACACGACTGTCTTCCTCTACGCACTTCCAAAGACTCTTTCACACGACTGTCTTCCTATACGCACTTCCAAAGACTCTCCCAAAAAACTTTTCTTTCTCCTCACTCTGAATTTCAAAATTTCCTATGCTTTTCACTCTGGCCAATCGCTGACCTGTACATCCCTTCCCTGTAATTCCCATTCGTCTCCTATACTCCTCCGTGGGCGTGTCTTCCATCCTTTATATGAGGACTTCCGGTTTTCCAGCAATTTCTGGAACTTTCTAGAAAGGTAAACGGAAGTTCCGGTCAGCCAAGAAGTTTCCAGATCTTCTTTGTGACCTCACATCCACACCCATCTACGCCCTGTATTTGCCTGGCTACACCTGTCGTTAATTGCCCCCGTGAAATTTTAAAGTGTGTACTTAAATTTCTTGAGTATCTCCATTACTGAGCGCCATCTCTATCTTAATTGTTTTTGTTTCGGCTCATTGTTCTTTAGGGGCGAAATGTTTACTCTGATCTGTTCTCATTAGCTACGGTCGGCTCCGTCAGTGTTTCGTATTGAATCGCGTGTTCGAAAAGCTTCCCATCCGTTGCTATGTTAATCTTCCTCTTGCTTAAAGGTAATAGGCAAAACGAGCACAATTAAACCTGGGACTTATCTGAACTATTGTATACAAATTCTGTTATTAGTTTTGACCATATATATTTCAAATGGTTGTCTGTATTAATATTCCTTAATAATTTTTCAATATCAATAACTCTCATTATTAAATAATAGTTGTAAGGACAGGTCCTTACATATACTTGCTGGCTTGTTTGGTATGATGTTTTGAGCCAAATAAATATTACAGGGAAAAGCCACTAAGAGGTCAGTTTGAAAATACCATCAGCTGTTTCCATGCTTTCAATTTGTGGTGTAACCTGCCACATTGTTTCTGGAGTCCATATAATAGTTTTGATGACCTGAAAATCTACTTGTCAATCAAAAATCTAGAGGATGCTTTAAAGCTCCAACTCGAGGCTATTCTACTATTCTCTATCTAATGGATATTTTCTTTTTTCAATCTATGAACTTCCTGATTAGAAGCATAATTCTTCCTCCACTTCTTCAATGCCTGTCTTTTCTGTACACAATGCACTTTTCAAATGCTACATCCAATATATCAGAATGGCAGCTTGTCTCCGATTTCGACATCCTGATTCATTTAGTAATTCAAATTCATCAAATTTATTAACTGTACTTCTAGCATCAGTATGTGAGCGATTGTCTTTTCATTTTTTTTTTTTTCTCACACATCTCAAGCAGTTACTTATGGCAATGCTTACCCAAGAGTTTCTCAAACTGATATTTGATTAGTTGTAGCATTTTATGAACAACACTTCAATGACTCTTCAATTAACGTGGATCTTAGGTCTCGGAATCAGATCGTTCTCGGGTGGTCATATTAGGACCACCCGAGAACGATCTCATCTAACCATGAGTGTTCTCCGGTCGATTTGCCTATTTTACTAGACGAAAAACCCGAATTTCCGTGGTTCCTTAGCCACGTGTATCATCTCTTATCTTTTCAAGTTACTGTAATCCAAAAGGATAAGAATCTTGGTTCATGTGTGAAAAATATTTTCATTTTCAGCCCTTTCACTTACTTTCAAGAGGTATTTGGCCTAATAATGCCTGATATATTTTTCACGGCCTGTACAACTAAATTATATAACGATAGCGTCACTTGAGCTAAGCTTTTACTTTCGCTTTCAAATCACCCCAGGGGTGCGGTCGCCGTAAGGGGACACCACAGTGACGTCACCCGTTCTCCTGAGCGGACAAGAATGTTGATCGAACGCAAAGGTCCGAAGAACGGTGAAAATTGTTATATGAGTACAAATTACCAGAACAAGACACAGCAGGTCTTGCATAACAAGACCTTTATAAAGATATTAATTGTCACTACGAGGCCGTGCATGGTACAGTATCAATTTATTTCTCACCCCCCCCCCCCCGAAGTGATGCAGGGATAGATATATTTGAAAGGGGAGGGACAGAAACACAGACGGACACACAGTAAACTTTGAGCAAGACATGACAAGAAAAGAGTAGTGATAGTTTTGGCCGATTTTGTCATTATGTGAAGAAGAGGTTAATTAATAGGAAAAGATGAGAAAAGAATCGTATTGATGTCTGATACAGATTCCCCCCCCCCCCCGAGGCGTTGCAGAATATTTTCGGGTAAGACAACCCTTATTGTTTAATAACAAACTGTATTAAATCACCCAAAAGCCAATCCTATTACCTGCATACGTTTTAATGCATTTATAAGACACCTTTCCTCACATAAATATACCCCGACAACTGTATTATTTTCTTAGTATTTAACTTTAATAATAATGCGACTTATTAATTTAATTGTCAATTACTAATTACACTATTAAGATAATATAATTACCTGTTTCATATTTTGAACAGTGGTATGTTATGACAAACACTAATTATTTTGTACTTGCTAAGGAATTAGTGGAAAAACCATATGAAGAATATTACAACATTGTAATATAGCTAACAGCAAGATAATGCTTGCATTCAATTAATTTGTCTAACAATTAAATACCAATTAATCTAACTTATTTACCAGTTATATTGTACTCATTTGTATACATATATGTTAAATAAACCTTATTTTGTTTGTTATAATTATGTCGTGACCATTCTTTTTAAATACATGCAAATCACTAACAATCATTTTTTTTAAGAATCATTAATTGCGGCATTTCGGGTCAGCCCTTAGCTAAGAGGTGTCCCGGGATGAAAAACACAACGCGTCTAGATGTTGCCATTCGCTCATTACTTCTCAGAGTAAATGTAGAACACTAGATATATTGTCCTAACTTAAACTGCTAGAGAGATCATTCAAAACCCAGGGTTTTCTGGAATCCACATGATATTGTGCTTCTTGCTGTAGAGAGTGATTCACGAGTATATTGATAGGCAAGAGCATAATATGACGGAAAAGCCTGTGGAACACTGTTGCTAATCGTGACCAGGATGAAATGTGCTTTTGCGGGATGAAAAACCTTTTTTTTTTATATATGAAAGCTTGTGAGTTATGAGGATTACTGTAAACTGAAGAGCAAAGCACAACAAGAGTAACTAGTGAATAGAAGACAAATAAAGGGATTAATGTGGTAATAGAATAAAAGGGAAACGTCTAACACTAGTGATTTTGTGTGTATACAGAGAATGGTAGAGGCATTTTCATTAATTTTCTTTTTCTTTTTCAGCAATACAAATAACACAGTCCTCAAGTACATATATAATAGTAACACATTGCAACTAGAAGTAGTTAATTGATTTGTCAAAACAAATAATAATAACAAATTTAAAAAAAAAAAAAAAAAAAAAAAACCTCTAGTTGCTATACATGTTAGAAACTCATTTTGATTTTAGCATTGCTCAGTACTAACAGTTTAGTTCTGTTTCAGCTACGTAAAGGTAAGTACACTATTTTGGAGGGACCTTCCCACCCCAAATTTTACTCAAATATTATTAGAGTCATCTAATTTAACATAGACACTTATAAATCCAACATGGAAGAACAAATCCCACAAACTTCAACCGACCTTTCTGCTGCATTGTTTGATACGCAACAAACACAATCCCCGCCCGAAACAGGCAGGCTGCGTGTGGCTAATATCGCAGGTCACCTAAGTTTGGTGCCTACTTTTTTTGGTACAGATGAAGGCCCATCTGTACAATATTTTTTTGAAACTTTAGAAAGCGTAGGGAAATTAGCGGCTTGGCAGAGCTCAGAAATGATCGCCATTTCAAGATCTAAATTTCGTTCTTTGGCATCAGAATTTCTAGCACAGTCCACTGAATTGCGTAAGGAAGAAAATTATAACGTGTTCAAAAATGCTTTCTTAGCTCACTTTGAAAAAACGGAACCCATAGTCACTTGTTTAAGCGAATTCGCTAATACTGTGCAAAAACCTGACGAAAATGTCGCCAGCTTTGGAGCCCGAATTCAAAACCTGGCAAGAAAGGCATTTAAGATACAGAATGAAACCCCTGAAGCAAAGTCGATTTTAGATCAGGCAATGTTAGCCCAGTTTCTTAGGGGTGTTTCAAATAAAATTAAAAGGATAGTCTTGTCACAAAACCCCCTCACTTTCCATCAGGCAATTGTTATCTCGAAAAGGGAGGAGACAAATGAACTTCTTACAGAAACAAAACATAGATCTGTTAACACCCTTTGTGGGCCAACTAACAAGGAGGGAGAAATGCTGAATCAACAAGAAAACTATTTTAAAGAATTTTTAAAGCCGTTACAAGAACAGATACGAGACCTACAACAATCGTTATATACACTATCGGTAAATAATGTTATGCAAAATAAGTTAGAAATGCAAGGTCCCGCTAATAATGGAAATAATCCATGTCAAAAATGGAGCACTACAGATTATGCATCTTCCCCTTCTAGTGACCGCGAAGCGTTCCCTGTAAGGCTCTTACAGTTGAACAGAGCGTTGCTAAGCGACGCTTGCAATGAACTCGCCCGAAGTGAGAGACGCGAGTGTGCTCCGTGCTATGCTAGGAAGCACGTATACTGTAACCCTACGTACGAAGCAAAAGCAAGACAGTCGGGAGGACGCTATGTGCTTGGCGGTCGCGGCTGCAGCTCCCGACCGACGCCAAATTATCCTAACCGTCCGTGCACGAGTCGCGGAGTGCGTGAATACACTGCGTTACCAAAATATCGGACGCCTTATGTTAATACACAAAGTGGTAATTTTAATGGAAATGGGGTTAAAAATGCAAGTAAAATGTATTATAATAATCGAAATAGGACTAATATGAACTCTTATACAGGGGTAAGAAAAGAAATACCTAGAAATGAGTTTAATCAGGTACAAACTCACCCTAAAGCGATTTTTGGTAGGCAAATTAATCAGGTAGATATGTAAGTTACAGACAAGGTAGAGATAGGTATTTCTGACATAAACGGATGCCTGAAGGAAATAGAAGGGACTATCAGCGTCATAGAAATGTGTTACCAGGTCAAAATTATTATAGAGGAGCTAAATCGTATGCCAACCACAAAAATGTGCAACATGGAGTTTATATTTTAGATAACGATTCTCAATTGCCGTTGATCATGGGATCAGTTCAAAATGTTGAGGCTAAATTTTTGGTAGATTCAGGCGCTAGCGTAACTTTAATTAGTACAGATTTATTTAATAAAATTAAGAATGATAAATCTCTAAATCCAAGAACTCCAAACTTGACGGTAACGGGTGTTTCAGGTTATGTTGTACCGATCCATACTGAAATTACAGTAAACATTAAACTGGATAATGCATGTTTTCAAGATAATGTTTTGGTAGCTAATGGAAATTTCACCGGACAATATAATGTTATATTAGGATTGAATGTTTTGAGACGTTTTTCGTTCATAATTGACTTAGGTAAAAAAATGGTTCGCTCAATCCCATTGAATATTTGTTTAAGAGAAGTAGGTGATAGGGAACGAATTATGAGTTCTAAATCCGTGGTAGCTAAGCTCACATGCAAACATGTGCTACCTGGATATTCCGAAAGGGTGGTGACAGCATATTGTAACCAGCTTGCTGTTTCCACAGAACAACTTGTGTTAACAGAGCCTAATTATAACCTTGGTCATGAAGATTTAGCTGTCCGTTGTTCAGTGGACAAAGTACAGGCCGATGGATTAGTGTCAGTCCTGGTGGCAAATTTGTCAACTGAGCCTTTATATCTTCCAAAGGGAATGGGAATTGCTAGTTTGGAAAGCTTGGAAAAGGTTGAAATTAATCCAGTTACTTTTGCAGGTAAGCAAGTAGAAGAAAATAAGACATCTCCTGTGACTTTAAAAGATTTTAATCTTGATCATTTGACTGGTGATCAGAAATGAAAACTATCAGACTTGTTGTATGAATATAGGGATATTTTTGCTAAGTGTCCAGCTCCGCTAGGAAATTCAAAGGTATTTAAACATAGAATTAAATTGACGGACAGCATACCGGTTAAGCAGACAGCTTATAGAGTTCCTTTCTTGTTGAAAGATGAAGTTCGGAGGCAGGTGAATGAACTTTTGGAATCCAACATCATACAACCAAGCCATTCCCCATATGCAGCGCCAATTGTTTTAGTCAAGAAACGAGATGCTAGTTATAAACTCTGTGTGGATTTTCGAAAATTAAATTCTAAAACTCTCTCTGATAATTATTCTCTCCCTAATGTGAGTGAGGTACTTCAACATTTGGCACAAGCACGTTATTTTACTTCACTTGATTTAGGAAGCGGATTCCATCAAATTGAGGTGCACCCAGCTGATCGTCACAAAACCGCCTTCACTACTGGAGAAGCCCTATTTGAGTTTTCTCGAATGCCACATGGATTAAAAAATGGATTTTCGTCACTCTTGAAAGCCTTATCATTAGTGCTTCATGGACTTGGGGAAGAATCGATTTTCGCTTACCTTGAATATATAATTATTGCATCACCCAACCTTGATTTACATCTCTTGAGGTTGCGTAAGGTTTTCCAGCGTCTGAGAGAATACGACCTTAAGCTAAAACCTAAGAAATGTGAGTTCCTGAAAGAACAATTAAAATATGTTGGGCATTTAGTCAGTTCAGAAGGCATTCGTCCTGATCCCGAAAACTTAGTCGCCATTCGAGACGCACGCCCCCCCCCGGACCGTAAAACAAGTCCGATCATTTCTTGGAATGGCAGGTTTCTATAGGAAATTTATTCCCAATTATGCAGAGATAGCAAGACCTCTCACTTCGCTAACAAAAAAAGAAAAACCTTTTGTTTGGGACTGTTCCACGCAGCATGCTTTCGATCAACTGAAAACTGCCTTGACAACTGAACCTCTGTTGGTTTTTCCTGACTTTACAAAACCATTTCTCTTATCAACTGATGCCTCAGCATACTGCGTAGGGGCCTGTCTCGAGCTTCAGATGGATGAAGATACAAGACAGCCAGTTGCCTATGCTTCTAGGCTATTAAAGAAGTCAGAATTGAATTATAGTACGACAGAGAAAGAAGCTTTGGCTATTGTTTTCGCAGTCACAAAGTTTAGACCTTTTTTAGTGTCCAATCATTTCACCCTGATAACAGATCACCAACCCTTGAGTTATTTGCTCAATTTGAAGAACCCTTCCCCCCGCTTAGCGAGATGGAGCATGCTTTTGCAAGAATACGACTTCCAAATTCAGTACCGTCCTGGTAAAGTACATTCAAATGCTGATTTTCTTTCAAGGCCAGTGTTAGAAGAGGATGAAAAGAAAAAAAGGCCAAGAAAGGCTAAAACAACTGAGTTAGTGGCTCCCATATCAGCTGATTTAACCATGGAGTCATTGGTGATGCCCCAGCAACAAACCAGGAATTTAATTAAAACCCTGCAAAGAGAAGATCCAATTTTGCAAAACTTAATTGAACAATTGGAAGAAATACCCCAGGCATCAGCAAAAATCCCAGATTCCTTCTATTTATCTAAAGAGGGAATACTATATCATTACACTTTATCTGACCCTGGAGCGACAAGAGAAGAGCCAACACAACAATTAGTGGTCCCCGTTGGCCTAAAGACAGAAGTATTGAAAGCATCCCACGAGAACGCTCTTTCTGGCGGCCATCTTGGGCTACAGAAGACGTTAGAGAAGGTAAAAAAGAATTTTTTCTGGATTGGGATTTACAGCGACATTAAGAATTATATTGAGTCATGTCCATCATGTTTGGAACGAAAAGGGTACAATCCAAAAGCTAAAGCAGCTCTGATGAGAGTTCCCAGTGAAAGTTCACCTTGGGTGCGAGTATCATTAGATATCCTAGGACCACTTCCTATGTCCTTGAGAGGACACAAATATTTATTGTTAGCAGTGGATAATTTCACGCGTTATGTTGAAGCAGTTCCACTCAAAACTCAGAAGGCAGATGAAGTAGCCACAGCATTTATAAACAATGTGATAGCGAGACATGGAATTCCTAAATACATACTCACAGATCAAGGTACTAATTTCATGTCCTCATTGTTGCGACAAGTACGTGAAAAATTGAACATTCACCAAATTCATACCTCTCCGTTTCATGCGCAGTGCAACGCAAAAGTCGAACGTTTAAACCGTACCTTAGCGAACATATTATCTCATGTCGTAAATCAGACCCAGTCAGATTGGGATGAGATGGTTCCACTGGCTGTGGCTGTATATCATGCTGCAACTCACAGTTCTACTCAAGAAACACCCAACTTTTTAATCTATGGCAGAGATTTAGTGTTACCTTCAGATTTATGGCATGCAAAATTAAGGCCAAGTTACGCATCCTTAGAGAACTATTCAGAAGAAATGTGTGCACGACTCCGTAGAGCTTATGAAATGGTCTCTGAACATTTGGAGGAAGCAGTGCAGAAACAAGAACAACGTAGAGCAGCAGTGGCTGTGGATAAGAATATTCGAGTAGGAAGTCTTGTTTACCTTTTCACTCCTAAGGTGAAAGCCGGTACCACGAAGAAACTGGCTCGATTGAGTACAGGACCTTACCGTGTGATCAATCAGACCTCTCCAGTCAATTTTGAAATACAGAATATAAATAAACCTAAGGACAAGCAGTTAGTGCATGTTGACAGATTGACAAAGGTGGTAAATAGAAAAGTGTTTCCTGAACTTAGAGTAGAAGAGTCAGAAGAATCAGAGGATGGTGAAATACAAGATCAATCTGGTACAGAGATGGTGCCAAAAGTGCCAAAAGAAACATGGATCTTTGATGACCCCATAATAGAAGAATGTGATTTAATCCCACCCATAGACCCCCAACCTGTGTATTTGCAGCCAACCAGAACTGCACCTATTTCAGAACCTATGATGATGTCTCCAAAAGAGAACCAAAATAGGCCATCAGTGAGAAAACAGTCTGAGGAGACAGTTGAATCTACCCATAGGCCAGCACAGACACATGACTATAATTTGCGCAGTCGTAGTCGTGTAACTCACACACCATATGTGGTAACCCTCAATCCACCGTCACAAAATGAAGTGAGAATTCCCGAATCAGCTTCTGACAGTAGAGTAGGAACAGAACATGGAAGCTCCTCTCATGAAACAGAGATGCAGAGAGGCGAACCTTCAGATCAAAATACAGAAGAACATGGAAGTGCTGATCACGCTGATCAACCCAGTGGATTAGATAGGACTATTCAGTGGATGTTGGGAGGTCCACTTACCGCGAGGTTAAATACACCAAATGATGACAGAGGCCTTGATTTGGCAGGTCTTATAAGAGATGCGTGGAGAGATTAAAACTATAAAGAAGCAAAATTGAAATTTGTGAGAAAGAGAAAACAGTATGAGGACAGTTTTGTTATTGTTTCCTCCGTCTTTAAAGAAAAGAAGTCCGTTCTTGGAAAGGGAAAGTTATATAAGAATAATGATTCCAGTATCATGCTAAATTGATGCATAGTGTCATGAGATGAATATTGCATTCGGTTGAAGATGATTTGATTATAAGCTAAGAGATACATTAAATGAAGTTTCTGATTAATTAGAGTATCAGACCCATGAAGTTTTTACTTATAAAGGGAACAGAAAGGTTAGTTCTCATCAAACTCTATCATTGTGTTTATCAGCAGTTATGTTAGGGATGATGTAGTGAGCACAGAGAATTAAAGGATACAGGTAGAGAACATGGAAAGAGAATCTGGATTTCAAATAAAAACAAGAGTTATTTTCAGGAGTTGTTTTAAAAAAAAAAAAAAGAGAAGGTAAAAGAAGATAAATACTAGAACTCTTATTCAAATTTGACCATTGAGGAAAATATTTTCTTATGGAACCTATATTATCACCCTCTTTCCACAAAAATATGTTGCAATTGTATAGGCCAATTTTGAGAGGAAGGTTGCAGTGGATACTAGGGCCTTATGGGCGCGCCCCCTAGTTTCTTTTGTTTTCTCTCTCTCTCATTGTATGACTGAAATTACAGTATAAGAGAAAAGATTCTGAAGATATGAATATGTCTATATATATATTTAGGCTTTTCTTTTGAAGATCGGATGAAATAAGTGGACTGAGGACGGCTGGTTCCGCCCAGTCACTGCTTGTTTTGTCGTTCCTCCGAAGAGAAGAGTAGAGTGTAATAAATAGTAACACCTGTGTTTCTAGATGAAGAGAAGAGAATCTTTCCTTGTACCATTTTGAAAAAGAATACTCAGCCTCATCCTGAGTTAAAGTTTTGATACCATATAAATCAGAGTTCTAGTTCCACAAATATTTTTTTGTTTGGAAAGAAATTTATCCACCAATTGGAACTTTATCATGTATGACATTAGAAATGTAAATGATATTGGATTAATGTAAAGAGAGTTTGAATAGTACTCATACTTAGACAATATCAACTGCAATAATGAAAAGAAAACAGAAATCAAACTGTTGAAATATCGTTCTTGTGCTCTTGCCTTTGATAATCCAGATAGCTGATGATTAAAATAGTGCACTGATTGAGAAGATCAGAGCTCATTTTTTCAAGTTTAGAGATTGGTTACCAATTCCTTTTATGGGAATCTTGTTAATCTGTCATGAGTAACTTGTGTGTTTCTGTTTTGAAAATAAAGAGAAAAATCCATTTTTGAAAAGAAATGAAAAGAAATAAGGAGGTGACAGTTTTGGAATGTGATCAAGTACAAGAAAAGTGAGTGGAAAGTGTATAGATGAAGGGTAAATGGCATGAGACCTCACCCCCTCTCCTACAAGTCAAAACAAATCTGAAAAGATGAATAAAGTTTGTGAACCTATCAGTTGAACAAATTGTCCAGAAAGAAAAAAAAAGAAAGACAAAAAGAGAAAATGAGATCCACTTAACATTTTACTATCTTCTTGCTCAGTTGCTTAGAGGATATTTTTTTTAGGATGTCTCAGTTTTATGTGCATGATGGTTGTCCTTCCTCTGAAGGCATGCAAAAAGTTCTCCCATTCAGAACTGTAGTGAACATTTAGTCTTTCTCATGCTCTGACATGGTGTTCCAGTTAATAGTGAAGGACTATCTCCATGAAATTACTCAAGGAATATGATGCAGTCTTCACAGCTGACAAGTGTACTCAGTGGCCTTAAACTTTAAGGATTTGTGGACCCAAGAACTCTCTCTATGTCTGGAGAGTTAGTGAGATATTCTCCACAGATGATGGTTGCACCATCAGAAGGTGCTGAACAGTTAAACTATACAATTGGTCAGTTGATATAACTGCCTAAATTTTACAGTTCAGTTGGTAGTCTTATAACTTTGCAAGAATAAGTTAGTACTTGTAGTCATATTTATTCAATGTATTCTTTGATTTTTTTGTTCTTATTGCAAATTCTGTATATTAGTTGCAGGAATTTAATTATATTTGAGGATTTATATTATATAATCATTTAATGTTTGATGTTTGCTATGTTTTTCTTTTTAAAAAAAAAAAAAAAAGGGGTAAATAAATAAATAAATAAGATAGAATAAGTAAAATAAATGTTCACCTGTTAGAAGAATATTTTTTTTTGCTGTTTACTTGATATATTTTTAAATACATTTATTATAAAAGGATGTCATATGTATTGGATAGTTGTGTTGTCTCAGTTGTTAATTGTCATAATGAATAGTATATCTACTGTCATATTATACTAATTTTGTTAAAAAGAATAGATACAGATTCTTTGATTTTTTTTGTTGCATGTAATACTATTGTGTGGAGTCAATGCTGATATAAAGGAAATGTGACCAAAGAATTCTTTGAGAAGAAGTTCCAGTATTTTTCCCTGACCAACAATGAACAATCCTATCAGTATTCCAGTGCTTCAAATGTCCAGTTCAGACGTTTGTGTAGAGAACATTCAGTGCAACATACTACAACAATTTGTGTTAATACAAAAATAAACATATATATAACATTGTTACATCATACCTTGGACATAACACCATTTAATTCGTATGGAAATATATTTTCTAATGTGTGATTTTGTTTAAGGTCTGCAGACCAAGTTGCGGATCAACCAAGGTAGGGTTGTTGAATGTGAAAATTTACATAAAATTATCGTTGTTGTTATTAGAGGACTCAGAAGATTTTGAAAATTGTTATGTAGACACATTATTTCTTTTTTTTTTTGGTACCATTTATCATAGTGGAGAATAATCCGAATTCTGTAAGAGGAAAGATGTCTGTCACTTCATTTTTTTTTACACCGGTAGAATTCATGTTACACGTTTTTTTTTAAAAAAAAAAGAAACTTGAGAAATTTTGAGCTTGTGAAATTCTTATCGCTCAGAATTTCTTATCCGTAGGGGGAAGGTGTGTGAAAAATATTTTCATTTTCAGCCCTTTCACTTACTTTCAAGAGGTATTTGGCCTAATAATGCCTGATATATTTTTCACGGCCTGTACAACTAAATTATATAACGATAGCGTCACTTGAGCTAAGCTTTTACTTTCGCTTTCAAATCACCCCAGGGGTGCGGTCGCCGTAAGGGGACACCACAGTGACGTCACCCGTTCTCCTGAGCGGACAAGAATGTTGATCGAACGCAAAGGTCCGAAGAACGGTGAAAATTGTTATATGAGTAGAAATTACCAGAACAAGACACAGCAGGTCTTGCATAACAAGACCTTTATAAAGATATTAATTGTCACTACGAGGCCGTGCATGGTACAGTATCAATTTATTTCTCACCTCCCCCCCCCCGAAGCGATGCAGGGATAGATATATTTGAAAGGGGAGGGACAGAAACACAGACGGACACACAGTAAACTTTGAGCAAGACATGACAAGAAAAGAGTAGTGATAGTTTTGGCCGATTTTGTCATTATGTGAAGAAGAGGTTAATTAATAGGAAAAGATGAGAAAAGAATCGTATTGATGTCTGATACAGATTTCCCCCCCCCCCCCGAGGCATTGCAGAATATTTTCGGGTAAGACAACCCTTATTGTTTAATAACAAACTGTATTAAATCACCCAAAAGCCAATCCTATTACCTGCATACGTTTTAATGCATTTATAAGACACCTTTCCTCACATAAATATACCCCGACAACTGTATTATTTTCTTAGTATTTAACTTTAATAATAATGCGACTTATTAATTTAATTGTCAATTACTAATTACACTATTAAGATAATATAATTACCTGTTTCATATTTTGAACAGTGGTATGTTATGACAAACACTAATTATTTTGTACTTGCTAAGGAATTAGTGGAAAAACCATATGAAGAATATTACAACATTGTAATATAGCTAACAGCAAGATAATGCTTGCATTCAATTAATTTGTCTAACAATTAAATACCAATTAATCTAACTTATTTACCAGTTATATTGTACTCATTTGTATACATATATGTTAAATAAACCTTATTTTGTTTGTTATAATTATGTCGTGACCATTCTTTTTAAATACATGCAAATCACTAACAATCATTTTTTTTAAGAATCATTAATTGCGGCATTTCGGGTCAGCCCTTAGCTAAGAGGTGTCCCGGGATGAAAAACACAACGCGTCTAGATGTTGCCATTCGCTCATTACTTCTCAGAGTAAATGTAGAACACTAGATATATTGTCCTAACTTAAACTGCTAGAGAGATCATTCAAAACCCAGGGTTTTCTGGAATCCACATGATATTGTGCTTCTTGCTGTAGAGAGTGATTCACGAGTATATTGATAGGCAAGAGCATAATATGACGGAAAAGCCTGTGGAACACATGCTACTAATATGCATCTTTTCAATAACTTCCTCCTCCTGCTAATTAGCAGTTTCTTGAATCCTTAAGGCTGATTTTATGAGATGAGTCAAGACCCTTGCACTTCCTCTGTTCAGTTTAATCCCATTTTTAATAAACAGTTCCTTTCAACTAGCGCAGGTGCTCATTAAACCGTCTCTCATGAATCTTGCTGAGCCCCCTCAGACCTTATGTTAATCCACAAGATTTTCGTCTTATAATCTCTCCTACCTTGTTTTTGTTGTGGTAGGGTAGCCATATTTTTCCGTGTATACTGTCTGTAAATTTCGCGTGTTCTGAGTCGATTTTCTGTTTTTTTGTTGGAGGGAAAACCATGCTACCCTCGCCCGAGACCGACTAACTCAGCCACGTTGTGAAAAAGAAGGCCCATAAAAATTCCTCCCCGTCATCGACGGGACTCTAACTCAAGTATTTTCCACCTCGTGTGAGGGGGATGGCGATCCTATTAACTGTGCCGATGGAGATATCAATAGAAAACGGAATTACAAATAATCGCACTGTTCTTCTGAACCGTGCCGATTATCTGTAATTCTGTTAGTTGCTTCCAAACCAGTCCAAATAAGTGCCTCAACATTCATTCATTATCCAGCTCCAAACTCAAAGAACTAGCTCTTCCTTTTCTCACTTATTCGCTCGACTTCTGCTATTTGGAACAATTTTCCTTAACATGTACAGGGCATTCATTTTAAAACGCAACCGGAATTTCACTTCGTAATGTTCATTATGAAGTGAAATTCCGGTTGCGTTTTAAAATGTTTATTGCAGCGCCTGGAGAGTTAGCAAGCTGAATGCTGATGGGATTCTTCCTCTTGCTCAGATTAAGAACAGACAGAATCAAATTGAGGAAAGACAGTTGTAGAATAGATGTGCAGAAATTTGCCTTTAGCCAGCGGATAGTTGATTGGTGGAACAGACTTCTATCTTTTGTTGTGGAAGTTGATAGCCTAAATAAATATAAGGCTGAGCTGGATAGGCATTTGGAACAAATGGAGGGGTGAAATGGGGTGTTTTTTTTTTTTTTTTCTGGATGATGCTATATAATCTTGTTTTCTTGCATCGTATGTCTCTACTAGTGCTAATGCTAATTATAATGACTACCAAATATGTAAAATCCAATGAAATAACTACTTGAATATAGTTCACAAAAGATGCTAGAAGTGCTGACCATTCTGCTGAATGCAAACATTTACTCGTTTCACCATATTCTTTGCCATTCGATGAAGAGTTTGATTTATTCTTGCAGTAGCCTCTGGAATGTTTTATTATTATTATTATTATTGTTGTTGTTGTTGCTCTTATATTATTTCTCCCTCCATAGGGGATTCCACTCCGTGACAAGTACTGCTCCAAGTACACAGGGTGGTGGTAATGTCTGGTGTTACTGTTGATTGAGGAACTCTCTGACTATCCTACAGGTGTTCATGATTGAAACTTTCTGGAGTTTCTTGTAGGTGTTCTCTGGGAGACCTATTGCTGCTAGGCTGCTACTTAGGGTCTTTGGCACAATACCGGTGGTTGACATGATGATCGCGATGGTCGTTATCTCTTGCATATGCCACATCTCCTTGACCTCATGTCTCAGATTCATGTACTTCCTAATTTTTTACTCATGGGTTTTCTGAACATTGCTAGTGTTGGGCACTACTATGTCAATCAGGTAGATAGACTTTTCCATCTTTTTCAAAAGGGTTATATCCGGTCTGTTGTGCGGGATAGTCTTATCCGTTATTATGGCGCGTTCCCAGTACAGCTTGTGGGTTGGGGTCTCTAGTACTGCCTGGGGTTCATACTTGTAGTATGGTACACTTTCTTTGGTCAACTGGTATTTCCTCGCTAGCTTCTGATGTATTATCCTGGCTACGTAGTCGTGTCTACGAGTGTACTCAGTCTGGGTGATCACCTTGCATCCCCCTATGATGTGTTGGATCGTTTCTGAGGCCAGGGGGCATCGTCGACATGTGTCATCTGACATTCCGGGCTCCTTTGCGATGTATTTTCTATAGTTTCTGGTGTTGATTACCTGGTCTTGGATAGCCAGCATGAATCCTTCAATCTCGGGGAAGAGCGTCCCACTTGTGAGCCATGCATTAGAAACAATGTTATCGATGTGATCTTGATGGAGGTGATTGTAGTGTTTGCCATGGAGTGTCTTCTTTGCCCATTTTTATAGCTTCGTTTGTGCTGCCTCTTGGTTGGGAGGGAACTCTTCGCGTAGGTTGAGTGTGGTATACCGCTTGTCTATCTTCCTTATGGCCAGGTGGAGTGCTGCTGTGTGTTTCTGGAAGTAATCCTTCAGGTTAGCAATCGCTGTCTTCTGTTGCTCAATGAGGTCTATCAGACCTTTCCGGGCAATTGTCAGTCTCTCCACGGCTGATTTCGGGTGGTGTTGGCGGCTCTTGGTCATCATTGTCCTTGTCTTTCTCTGATATCCTCCAGTTCGGTGTTAGTCCCATCTATGACCCCGAAAGCGTATGTTAGCACTGCGACTGCATAGGTGTTTATGGCTTTAACTGTGTTCCCTCCGTTCAATTTTGCTTTCAGCAGGCTTCTGAATCGCTGATGATATTTTTTTGGTCAGGCACTTCTTGATTTCCTTGTGCTCTAACTGATGAGCCTGCATCATCCCTAGATATTTGTAGGTCTCTCCTTCTGTCATAGATTCGATCTCTTTACCAGTCAGCAGCTGGTAGTTTCGGCCGAATAATTTTCCCTGGTGCAGTGTGTGCAGTGTCTTGCATTTGTCTAGAACAAATTCCATCCTGATGTTCTTGCTGAATTCTTCGTTGATCCGCAGTAGTTGCTTCTCGGTTTCCGCGTAGAGCTTGATGTCATCCATGTACATCAGGTGGGTAAGGATGTACAGGTTCTTCCTTCCTTCTTTGAGATTATATCCATACTTGCTGCCGTTAAGCATGGTAGATAGCGGGTTGAGTGCTAGACAGAACCACAGTGGGCTCCGAGCATCTCCCTGAAAGATTCCTCTTCTGATAGGGATTGGTCTGGTTGTGATGTTCTCGACCTTAATGGTTGTACTCCATTTCGCCATTGTTGTTCCTAGGAATTTTATCACTATCAGATTGACTCTGTAGATCTTCAGGGTTTCTATTAGCCAGCTATGAGGTACGGAGTCGAAGGCCTTGCGGTAATCGATGTAGGCCGCGTATAGGTTGCGGTGTTTCTTGTAGGCTTGCTCCATAACTGCGGCATCTATGGTTAATTGCTCTTTGCATCCTTTGCTCCTCCGCTTGCATCCTTTCTGCTGTTCGGCCATTATGTTCTGACTCTCTAGGTGGTCTGATATCTTCTTGGTTGTGCAGCTGGTCACGATCATGTACATCGTTGGGAGTTAGGTGATTGGCCTGCATTTCGCCGGCTTTCTTGTATCTTCGTCTTAAACTTCAGATATGTGACCCCTTCAGTGAGAAACTTCGGGATTGTCTCCGGGTGCCTTACCATTTGAATGAACTGCTCTGCTAGGTGCTTGTGTGCGCAAGTGAGCTTCTTGTACTAGTAGTTGTGGATGTTATCAATTCCTGGGGTTCGCCAGTTGTGGGTGTTCTTGATCGACTGTTTTACTTCTTCTTCTCGAATCTCCCACTCTCTCATCTCTTGTACGTCCTTGGTTTTCTTCCGTTCTACTTCTATCCTGAGGGCTCGGCTGTTATGTTTTACTTCACTGTTCCAGATATTTCCCCAGAACTCCTCAATCGTCTTCTTCTCGGGTGATCTGTTTCCTGTTTTCTCATCTTCTCCTAGTTTCCTGTAGAAGGTTCTTTGTATGGGCATAATCTCTTGCTGAGTGCGAGGAAGTTCTGCTTCAGCGTCCCCAAGTATTCTCTGATTTCTGGTCTCAGGTTTTCTGTGGATGCTGTCTCTCTTGAGGATGCTCTTCACCTTTCCAATCAATTTCTTACTTCTATTACCCTGTTGGTACTGGGTCAACTGACCTATCTTGATGCTTAATTCTTCTTTCCCAAGCTGGCGGTTCCTTCTGTTTTCGGTTCTTCTGCTTCTAGTCTCTCATTTCTTTTCCGTTAATCCTAATGTCTGCGGGGCCTCGGTAGCCAGGCGGGCAGGAGCAGCAGTGCGCAGCACACGCTTCTTGATTAAACCGGAGTTCGAGCCCGTTACCACCAAATACGGAGGATGCGGAAAGGTCAAGGAATGACCACCGCATATCACCGGAGCAATATGGCCTTAGTTGCTAATGCTCCTAAAAACTGAACAACAAACAAACAAATTAATGTAAAATGGTATTTTACATTAATAACTAGCATCACAAATAGAAATATAAACGAAAGATATTTATTAATAGTTAAGGCAAAGTTAAGTAATATTTGACAGGTGCCCTCAAAATATTCCAAAATGAGCATTTGCAACCTTTATACAGCAATTTTGGTAAACAAGACAATTAAGGCTGAAATGTTATCAGAAGCCCTCAATTTTCTTCAGTTCATCATTTTAAATGGAAAACAAAATGAAAAGTTCACCGGGTGCAAAGTAAACCTGATGACATCAGCACACCGTCGAGGCATTGACGAGATCAATTTCTGAAGATAATCAACTGATAGTTCCTGGTTCCAAACACGAATTATGGCTTCCTGACAGAGGCGGCTTTAAGGGCGGGCGCACCGGGCGCACGCCCTGGGCCCCGACTTCTGAAGGGCCTACGCAAAACCCCAACTTTATACGCAAAACCACAACAAATTAGTTGAACTAATATGTCCAACTATTAGTTCAAAACTTTGTGATTATTATTATGCTATTATTAATTATATTATACATATATTATATTCAAATTTTATTGGAAATAAAACATTAATAGTACATAATATTTTTTATTTATTTAAAAAAATTATTAACATGTATTTTTATTTTCCCTGTCTCTCTCTTTTTTTTAAGGGGCCCA
Organism: Mastigoproctus giganteus; assembly: GCF_048544385.1. Classification (NCBI taxonomy): domain Eukaryota; kingdom Metazoa; phylum Arthropoda; class Arachnida; order Uropygi; family Thelyphonidae; genus Mastigoproctus; species Mastigoproctus giganteus. Next base: position 30,478,738 of record NC_143577.1, on the reverse strand, counting down.
ATATTTTCATCTGCGCCTGGGGCCTCAACCGATCTTAATCCGCTACTGCTTCCTGAAGTTCACGAAGGGTCTTTGGTTTCTTTCTGGCACCTGCAGATTCCACACGATGCCAACAGTTCTCTGTAGGATTCAGGTCCAGGCTGTTTTCTGGCCAGTTAACAGTTGTAATGGACCATTCTTCCAACCATTTTTTCACCTGTAACAAATGTAAACAGATTACTGTCGAACCTCTAATGCAGAAATGAAGCTAAAGTAACTACAGAAGTGCCTACTTACATTTTCCGCCCAATGACAAGGAGCAGAGTCGTCCTGAAAGATGCGGTTACTTGGCAGGTTGAAATGGTCTCTAATAGTTGGCAGCAATTTGCCTTCCAATATAGCCAGGTATCCATTGTCATTTACGGAACCTTTTATAAACTGCAAGTGACCTACTCCGCGATACGAAATGCACCCACATATCATTTGGTTGATAGGGATTTCACTGTAGACACCGCACAGTCCTTCACCACGTCTACAGAGAATCGTTTGTCTCCCATCAGGCTGAATTTCTTCTCATCCGAGAAAATAACTGACTTCCACTGTGCGGGGTTCCATTTGGCATGCTCCTTACACCAAATTAATCGGGCCTTTTTCATTATTTGTGTGAGAAGGGGCTTCTTCTTAGGACGACGGGCTACAAGTCCATTTTTGAAGAGGCGTCTTCTGACTGTTACTGCACTTGCTACCACTCCTCTTTGTTCTTCCCATTTCTCTTTTTACTCTTGTCGCAGCGCAGCCGCTAGACTTTTCTAGTGAAAATTCCCGCAGTTACGTTTTGGGGAGCATAGTGCATGTGTCGAATTCTTATTTAGATTACTTAGTATTAATAACTGGACGGTACTTATACATCAATTTAATACCCTTTGATTTAAAATGAATACTACGAAAAAGAGTAAAACGTATCATTTTCATGAAGAGTGGGAACTAGAATACTTTTTTGTAATGATAAAAAAAAAAAAATGTTGTTATTTGATTAGCAATGCTTCCGTGACTACACCCAAAAAAGGAAATTTAGAAAGGCACCTTAACCCATTCCATGGTAAATACCAATCTGATTTTGTGCCTAATAGAGACCTTAGAAAAAAAAATAAATTAAAATAGCTTAAATCCAGATTATTCGCACAACAAAATTTCATCGTGACACCTAATTTACAATCTACAGCAGTAACTGTAAAAAAAAAAAAAAAAAAAAAAATGTAAACTGCAGCCATTATCAACCCACTGCAGGACGGAAGCCTCCTCAACAACTCATACTGAGGGAAATAGACCGTAATCTGCCACGCTGGTCCAGTGCGGGTTGGCAGATCGACCGTATTTAGCAATTTTCACAAAGGGGGATCAAAGGGTGTTGTTGTTGTTATTTGGCTTTTAGGAGCATTAGCAACTAAGGCCACGTTGCTCCGGAGATATGCGGTGGTCATTCCCTGACCTTTCCGCATCCTCCGTATTTGGTGGTCACGGGTTCGAACCCCAGTTTAATCAAGAAGCATGTGCTACGCACTGCTGCTCTTGCCCACCTGGCTACGGAGGCGCCCCAAAGGGTGACACGAGTAATTACAGGCCAGTTAGTTTAACTTCTGTTCCGGGTAAAATAATGGAGTCACTGGTTAAAGATGCATTGCAGGATCATCTAGACAAGACTGCAGCAATAATTCAGACACAGCAAGGGTTTGTTAAGGGAAAGTCTTGTCTGACAAATTTGATAGGATATTATGATGTGGTTACAAAAGAACTGGATGCAAAAATAATTTTGATATCATATATTTGGATTTCAGGAAAGCTTTTGACACTGTTGCGCATGGAAGACTACTGTACAAATTGGAGCAGAATGGTATTAAGGGTAAGTTGCTACAATGGATAAAAGGATGGTTAAGTGGGAGAAGACAGAGGGTGGTAATCAATGGGTGCTGCTGTTCGTGTACTAATGTTATTAGTGGAGTCCCACAGGGTTCGGTGTTGGGTCCACTGCTGTTTTGTATATTTCATCAATGATATTGATGAAGGTAAAGCAGGCTTAGTGTAAAAGTTTGCAGATGATACAAAGGTTGGCAGGGTTGTTAATGATAGTAAAAGACGTAGCCGAGTGGTTAAGTGCGAGAGTGCTTAGCACGCGTTCCTTGAGTGGACCGGAGTTCAAGCTCGTGACTACTAAATACGATAAATATTTCCATTGACGATTTATTCTAAACTCTACTGACTTGGTTGTTATGCCGGAGTATAAACAGAAAATTAAATTAAATTAACAGCAGTGTACTACTGCAACAGGATCTAGAAAATTTGGGCAGGTGGGCTAAGAAGTGGCAACTGAAGTTTAACCTTGACAAATGCAAAGTACTGCATATGGGTAGAAGTAAACCCAGAGAAACGTACCAGCTGTGTGGTACTACACTTAAGGTGGTAGAAAATTAAAAAGACCTGGGAGTAATTGTGCAGTAAGATATGAAGTTTTCTGAGCAAGCAGACAGGCTGCCAGGGCAAGTCATAGGGTTTTGTCAATGATATATAGGAATTTTGCTAGCAGGGAAAAGGAGGCGATTGTTCCTCTGTATAAGGCAATGGTCAGGCCACGCCTTGAGTACCGCGTACAGGTCTGGAGGCCTCATTTTAGGAATGATGTAGATTTGCTTGAGCGTGTACAGAGAAGGGCAACAAGATTGGTGAGGGGAATGAAGGGATCCTCTTACCAAGAGAGGCTTAAGTTCTGCAAATTGCAGTGGCTGGAGACTGGGCACCTGCGCGGTGATCTGATTGAGGTGTATAAGGCCTTGAATGTGTTGAGCACGCTGAATTCTGATGGAATCCTTCCACTTGTTCATATTACGAACCTAAGGGGGCATAAATTCAAATTTAGGAAAGACAGATGCAGAATAGATGTGCGGAAATTTGCCTTTAGCCAGCGGGTGGTTAATTGCTGGAACAAAGTTCCATCTGTCGTTGTGGAAGTTGATATGTTAAATAAAAAGGAGGAACTGGACAGGCATTTGGAGGAAATGGTGTGTTTTTTTTTTTTTTTTTTGGCTGATGCTGCATAAGCTCATACACTTGCTTTCTTGCATCACATGCCACTACTACTACTACTACTACTACTACTATTAGGAGCCTGAATCCTGGTCCACTCAAAGAGCGTGTGCTACTGCACTCCCGCTCCTGACCACTCTGCTACGGAGGCCGTTAACTGTAACATCATTTAAAGTGAATCAACTTGGAAAAAAATGCAAATCATTTCCTGATGGTAAATTCATCAAAGACGCATTTTTAAAAATAACAGATTCTGTTTTTTTAAATTTTAAGAAGAAAAATGAAATTAAAAGTGCTCTTCAAGAACTGCAATTATGTCGAAATACTGGGATACGACGCATTGAAAAATGAGTAAAAATGCGAGCGAACAATTGCGTGCTGATATTGCTAATTGTGTGTCCTTGTCTTTACAACTGGATGAATCTGCAGACGAATATCATACTGTAGTTACGTTTACCTCAACATTTCATCTCACTTTCCCCCTACGTAATTTCTGAATGGCAATTAAGAAAGATATATCAAAAGCTATAAAAATAAAAAAAAGAGAAATATATGAAAATTAAAAAATAAGAAATAAAAGACAGCAGATTAAGTCGCGAGTCAGATGTGTGGAGATACCGTTGTTGTAGGCGATTTTATCTCTACTACTAAACAAAACGAATTGTTTCTTTTCACTTATAAAAGGGAGTTCAAAACCTGGACTCAAAAGCTTGAACATTGTCCTTCCCTCCCCCAACCTCTTTCTACCAATTTCTAAGACCAAGGCAGTTTCCACGAAGTTGATCGTCCTTGCAGTCATTACATAATTTTATTGACAAGACAAGCGAGTAGAGTGCCATCTGGTGTTATAATATAAAACTACTTCTATATAATAACATAGTTGAGTTATTATTATTATTAGCCGTATGGTGCAAGGAAGCCTGAGGCTTATGCTGTAACACCCAAAAAAAAAAAAAAAAAAAAAAATCCCGAGTTATCCTGAGAGAGAGAAGAATCACAAAGAAAGAGAATAATGATGAGATCCAGCTCAGGGCCATGGATGTGCCAAGCGCATACTCACCAGACGGCCTGGACTACTGCCTGAAGTGGACTGGAAAATTCTGTATTTTCAGGGACTCAGATTCACAAAGGGATCCGCTTTAAAATTACAATGAGCTACGATTCTCATTTACAACCATCAGGCACGATTTCTGAACGGTCAGGGGCGTAGCTACCGTATAGCAAAAGTAGGCAAAGCCTAGGGGGCCTTATTCAACAGGGGCCCTGGTGAATAGCCCCAAGTGAATTGAATCTGAAAATGCGGAAAAATGCTGCCGGTGTAAATATATCTGCTGATCATTTAAATCAAGTAGGGTCATCAAACGAAAACAATTCAACAATCATAGATATGCCTTCGTCGGAAATTAGTGTTGAACGCACTGCACCGTTTATTCCCTCAAGTTATCTTGAAGAATATGTGGACATCGACATTTCCGATGAAACAAAAAGAAACATTTTTTTATGAGTTTGTCACCTCAGAGACCATTTCCAATGGATCCTGAACAACAAAATAGAAGTTTTGGTGACACGTACTACTATTCTACTTCAACGTATGGTCCAGTTCCTCGTTTGTGGCTGTGCTACTCTGGACTACTAGGTTGGAAAAATCTATCTTTTCGGAGAAAAACTCAGTGTTCCTCAACATCATATCGAGGCATGTGCTATACATGAAATGTGACAAAGAATGCAACGATTGATAAAGATCTTGAGCAACAAGAAAGATACAGATCCCCATTTTGGAAAATGGTACTAGAACGGTTATTTCGGATAGCGTTTATGTTGGCTAAAAATTCTTTAGCATTTCGTGGTCATCGGAAAGGAGCAGTATTGGAGGTCAGTTTTAATCGATTTTACCACAGAATCCTTTGCGCAGGAGGTAAACATGAGGGAGGAAAAAAATCGGTTTATATTTCTCTGGCATTCGTTTGTTTTTTTCTCAATAGATGGCGCTAGTGGTAATTTCAGAATTATAATTTATTTTTCCGGGGCTCGACCCGGAGTTGTAATGCTTAGCGAGTGGCGAACTTACCTCGCGACTTTGCGGGTTCCCACGTTAGATTTGTGGTTAGATGTTGGTTTTGAATGTATCAATTGTGACGTCATAGTGAATTTTTGTGAATATTTTTAGCGTTAATTAGTGACAATGCATTGTGGATGTTAATTGGAAGAGTTTATTTTGGAGTGTTTATGTTGTGGGGGAGGGAAGACGCGGCACCTTGTGCGCGGGATGAAAAACTTTTTTTTTTTTTTTTTTTTCTTGAAAGATTCAAAAATTCCTAGCTATTTCCATCTGTTGTTGAGACCTGAAAATAAAAATCTGTATCCTTAAAGTTTCTTCCTTCCAAAGTTCCATCTGTTCTTGAAAAGCTGAAATGCGACGCGGCACCTTGTGTGCAGGATGAAAAACTATTTATTTGTCTGAAAGAGAAAAACACGTTGTTTCCAACTGTTGTTGAGACCTGGAAATAAAATTATCTGTATTCTTAGTTTTTGTTGTCCCAAGTTCCACCTGTTCTTGAAAAGCTGAAAAATTAAACCTGTGTGTGTGTGCTCTTATCAAGTTTTATCTGCAATGATTATGTTATTTTCTCAAAAATTGTAATTTGTGAATATCGAGAAATAGACAATTCGATTTTATTCTGTTTATATTGTTCTTTTTTGGAATTAAAATGGATATTTTCCCTTGACCTATACAGGACATATATTTCTATCGTCAACATTTTATTTTTCTTTGTTTATTTTCACTGGTTATTTTTGAATATCATCAGATTTCATCTTCACAAAACACGTCTGTACATGCCACCAACTCCAGTTAATGCAGCTGACCATTTCCGCTTGGAAAGAGAAGTACCGAACATCGCTTTTGGGAGGTACCAATCCATACGGGGAAGGGGGACATTTCCTGTCTGAAGTGAACATAATCACTCGTTTTATGTTCAAGATGTGAATACGATTTCTGATGGATCCAAATTGCAAAAAAGTTTTAAAAGTACAAAACGTGTGTGTGTCTGAAAAACGTTTTAATGGCTGATTCAACTGTACCTGCAAACGATTTCTGATTGGTTGAAAATATAACCTGATATTTATTTCCCTTCTTTGAAATAAAATATATTTTGTTTTTTTCCACGTCCGTTTGTGTTCATTTTTCGCAAAACTATTTCTCAGTGACTGCAGCTAGTTTTTCCTTAAGATTGTAATTTTGCCGTTTTAGTTGTTAGCACAAGATGTTAATGAGAAAATTGCCAAATTTAAGTTCGACGTTTTAGCTGTCAAACAACAATAAAAGTGAAAATTACCAACGTTAAAAAGGTTGTCATTTTAGGTTATTTTCGATGTTACCTCACGAATAAAAACTCTAACCATGACAAAACTCCATGACCTGCCCTGCTCAGCAAACTTGGCAGCCCATCTGCACTGCTCAACAAACTTCATATTTGACCGCACAATTACCCCCAAGTCTTTTTCACTTCCCTGAGTGTAGTGCCACACAGTTGGTACGTTTCCCTTGGGTTATTATAAAAGCTTTGACAGAAATAAATCTTAAATCAACCAAAAAAGGAGACCGAGACGAAGCGCGTAGAATAATGAAGCTTGTTGTTGTTGTTATTTGGTTTTTAGGAGCATTAGCAACTAAGGCCATATTGCTCCGGGAATATGCGGTGGTCATTTCCTGACCTTTCCGCATCCTCCGTATTTGGTGGTGAATAATGAAGCAAATGATTTTATTTTCATTTGTATATTTTTGAATAACGTGATGTGCGAATTTAATTATGCTTCAAAAACTCTACAGAAGCATGATATAGACCTCGATGAATGTACTTCTGTATTGGACCAAGTCAGTAAAAATAAAAAAAGTTCGAAATTCATACGAACAAATTAAATACGAATCTGAGCAAATTGCCAAGGAGTTCGGGGTAGATCCCAAATTTGAAGACAAACGACAACGTAGAACTGAAAGACAGTACGATGAATTAGCTTCAGATTTTTTGATTGATAATAGAGATTAGTTTTTTTTTTAAATCAGTGTTTTTTACAGTTTTATACAAAAAGGTAAACGGCAGCCATTATCAACCCACTGCAGGATGGAAGCCTCCTCAACAATTCATGCTGAGGAAAATGGGACATAATCTGCCACGCTGGTCCAGTGCGGGTTGGCAGATCGACCGTATTTAGCAGTCAGGGGCTTGAACCCCGGTCTACTCAAAGAGCGTGTGCTACTGCACTCCCGCTGCTGACCAAATTAAAAATTGTTTCAAAAGTATGAAATTAGTAAAAAATTATTTTGCAATACTAGAACCGAAAAAAATTATTAATATGTCAAATGGTGATATATTAAGTGAGTGTGAAAATCTCATAAAAAAGTATTCATCTGTACTCTCTCTCTCTCTCTCCCCAACTGCCGATTCAATATTGTAATTTAATCGCACTTATTAAACAAGATTTATCAGCAGACATGTCTATCAGACAATTTTTTTATTTGACTTTTGGAATTTTTACTTTATTCATGTTATTTCTTACCCTGCCAGTTGCCTCTGTCGAAAGAAGATCATTTAGTAAATTACGAATAATAAAATGCTATTGGTCAAACTAGACTGTGCAATCTTGCAATGTTGGCTATTGAGCATAAATATGCCAGTAAAATGGATTTTATTAATGTTTTCGCAAATGTAAAAGCGCTAATAGTAATATTTTAATTTTTTTCGTAAATTTATTAGTTATAATTTTTTATGTTTGTAAAATTGTATTTAATAAGTAGTATATTGTAATATTAATTTTCATGTTTTTGATGTTTGTAAAATCATAAAAGAAATCGTAAATAAAATACATATTTATGTTATTAAAATGATTCAACCTTTTTTTTTATATTATACCTAATTAAAATTTATTTTAATAAAAATGAGGGGCCCAAAATGATTTCTTGCCTGAGGACCCAAAAAACTTAGCTACGCCACTGTCAGCAGTGGTAAAATAAATAGTAACAATAGGATGGAAGTAGTGAGTGACGTGTTTCTATTCTGGTGTGGCGCACTATGGCCATAGTTGCCGATGTGCCTAATAAATCCATAAACCAACAACAACAACAACAGCAACAATCTATTCTGGTGCTTAAAAGTCAGGGAGTGAAATTATTAGAGACTAACTGTACGATGAGCGACCATTAAGCCATGAAACAGGTTGTATTAGCAGTGTCGCATCTTTGAAGTGAGCCCTCGTGGGTAGCACAGTGGTTATAATCATTGTCTTCCTACAGGAGGGCGGTGGTGGTGTGAAAAAGGCGTCAGTTTGAATTCTGTCAATTAAACGAGGAATTTTTCCCCCACACTGCCAGATTTAGTCGGTCTCAGGCGAAGGTTGCATGATTTTTTCTCCCGGAAACTCGGCTTTTATATTCAGCAAATAGCAAACCGACCAAAGAATACAAGCAATTTACGGACACAATATACTGAATCCTCATAGTCTTAGTTGCTTTGGCCTTTAACACACACATAATTGGCACAAGGATATGTCACACACACCCACACACACGGTGTCATCTACAATACTGGCATAATTAAAAGGCCTTAATTAAATCGGCCATAATAATTTGACAGTTAATCTACTATTTACTGAAGTAAATTACAAATTAACATTTTGGTGATGCCATTTTTTTAAAAATGGCACAATACCGTGGCAACTTCTGATAAAAAGAAGAGTTATCTACTTGAAAAAAAAAAAAAAAAAAATTAAAGGCCCGGGAACTGCGTTGGATTAGTACCCATGCCTATATTCGGACGTTCATTTCGACAGTCGTCCCATCATCTTGGCAATTGAACAGTTGATATTACCACGAAATGGCAATTTCAACTCAGATGAGGTCGGCAGAAGGGTATGCTGTATACTGGGAAAGTCCTTTTTTTTTTTTTTTTTTTTGTTAGTTGTTGACGCATCGGTTTCTGTGGCCATATTGCACTTCCCAAATTTTTGCATTTTGTACTCTGATCCAAGCTCGAGGCGGGATTCAAACCGCGACCGACCTTGGGGTGCCAGGCAGGCACTTTACCCACTCGGCTAGCCCGGTCGGTAGGGAAAGTCCTTATATGTGCACTACTAGTGAGTGTTGGTAGGCGAAATGATTGGTAGGTTGGTTGTAACGAAATGTTTTGATAAGTGCTATGATGTCGCTTTAATAAAACGTTCTTCCCGAACAAAGTTATATATACAGGGTGATTCACTACCAGTGCGACAAACTTGCAGGAGGTGTAGGGGGCACAAGGACGAATCGGAATCATATAGCATTACAGGGTCCGAAATGCCTTCGTCATGCGGTAGAGGACGTTGAACGGAAGGTCGCGTGAACAGCGATCCCGCTGGAAGTCAGCATTTGCGAACCGTTTCTGTTGAAGAAACCAAGTAACAAAAGTCCTCTGGAGTGGATAATCCGCAGGCTCCAATGATTGGACGCGTTGCAGACGGTATGAACTCATTTGGTTTGTTGACAGTATCCTCCATACAGTGGATTGGAAAATACCCAATAATTGGCCTATCGCTCGAGTACTCGTACTCGGATTGCCTTCTGCAAGACAGGACATTCTCCTCACTGTCTGGCGTCCTCGTCGTTCGCTCTCGATTCATGGTACCTCTCGTGAAACAACCAGTCTCACGTAATCTTCTGTGCACACGTGCGAAAATCGTATGATGAGGAGCACGCCTGTACGGGAAACGTTCCTGGTACAAGCGCAGAGAGGCGCGCCCGTTACAGTCCGCAGCTCCATACGCGTGGTGCATGTCGGCCAGTTCAACGTTTGAATACTCGTCCATCCTACTGCCCCGGGAACCGGTTCGCAAATGCTGACTTCCAGCGGGATCGCTGTTCACGCGACCTCCCGTTCAACGTTCTCTAGCGCATGACGAAGGCATTTCGGACCCTGCAATGCTATGTGATTCCGATTCGTCTTTGTGCCCCCTACACCTCCTGCAAGTTTGTCGCACTGGTAGTTAATCACCCTGTATATATATATTTTTTATATAATTCTCATCAAGCACAAACATTCTTCACTTCATTAAGTTTTCGTATTTTTATTTATATTAGGCAATCACCTAAGATACATTGGGTAGTGCGGGCCCTGAATCTTGAGTATAGTTTTGTAAACTCACATGTAACAGGTTTATCATAATTCTTTTAATTTGTAAACTCGTTTCCAAGTTCCTATGCATTCGTAAGCAATAATGCATTTGTAAAAGCCTTTGTAACAACCGACTTTTGGTCCACTTTGAACGAGCTTTCGTCTTTCTTTTTTAATAGCCAATACCACACTATTTATCTACATGCAAACAATCCTCATCCATGTGCTCCTTCCATCTTTGCTTTTCAGTCTGACATTCTGACTATGTGCTCAATCCAGAACTTGCAGAATTTATATACAGTATTTGAATAAATAAATATCATTATATGTTAATTATTATTAATTCCCCCCCTTCCCGATGAATTATAATTTTGATCCAGCGCAATGAATTTTGTCCTTTTCTTAAGTCTTCGTTTAAGATAATAAGTTTACGATTTTATTATCACGGCAGCCAAGTACAGCTACACTTCTTTTTTTTTTTTGTGGCCTTTAGCATTCGTACACATAACTTCCTTACGTTCGAAGAAACAAACGACCACAGTCATGGTAAGGTCGTTAGATATTCTTTCCATCTAATGTGAAAGACTGAAATTGCAACAGTTCTTTGAAGACTATTTCTGAAAAATTGAACGAGGATATGACTTAGCTGTGGGAAGACCACGAGGAAAGTGGCAGTTTTTTAGACAGTGCAAGTTCACCATTGGAACAGATAACTTTCAAGGCCGTTTGCCTATGATTGGGCAATGGAATGCATTGCTTATATAAGCATATCTGTAACGTAATCATCAATGTAAACAGTTTTACACTTCTAAGTGTTCTTTAGTAGAAGAGAACACAAGGTAAGTCCATGTAGTTATTATTTTAAAAACTACTAAATCTTTAGACTGTTCCCCCGCTGAATTAATTTCTTTATTCCCCTTTTTAAATCACTGCATTTCTTGACTTTTGGCCTTGATTTCTTAGGATATTGACGCTTATAATAGATCAACATATAGGTCAAGGTTTATTATTTTTTGACTTATATAATAGGTCAAATGTGACGTATTATTGAAATAATAGGTCAAAAGTGACGTATTATTGAAATAATAGGTCAAAAGTATATATTATTGACAGAATATATATTCTTGACATAACAATGTGTGACACATTCTGGATGAAAGGGCGGACGGGGTGGGAGTGATAACCGGATAATTATTCTCCCCCCCCCCGTAAGATAAACGATTGCCGTAGCCGAGTGGTCAAAGCCAGGGTACATTTTGTATAGGCGCTTTAGCTAAGCGTGGTTTAACCTCGCGTGATTGCTCAATACGCTGACGTTATTGTATTTTCTCGTGTTGTATCCTCCTCTGACTCTGTGTGGTCTTTCCAGTTGTATAAAAAGAAAAAAAAAAGGAAAAATAAAAAACGTTCTTGCATGTTATCTGTGACAGAACAACTTTCATGATGTATCGCTTTAGAATTTCTAATTGTTTCAATATCTTTTGCCAGATGCCGCCACTATCGTGTACATTTATAGTTGAAAGCTGGTTATAACTTATATGAATCATACAAACCAATGCTGAGTTGGAGGGGATTCGCAGGGGTTGATAAAATATCTTTGGTGCAGAAGTTTTAGTTTCAAGGAAAAATACAAATACATTTTTTTTTTTTTTTTTTTTTTCTGCTTGCCAAGTCGTTTTTGACAAAAATGATCAAAACCATTTATCAAAAACTAGCAGCTTATCACTGATACTAACACTAAATGAACTTCATTTTTATTTTCATATTCCGTAAAATTGCTACAAATTTTGTTTATATATAAATTCAAAGAAAAAGAACTAAGAAATTTCCTTTAACTGCAAAATACGTATTTGACTTAAGTAAACACAAAACTACCGCAGAAACGTACAGTTCTTACTGATGAAGGCGGTAAAAAGAAAAAAAATAATATATATATTCAGGTACAATGCAGCATGCTATAATGCACTTCGTACAAATGCACCAAGGTCCTGAATTTGGGTCTGAGGAAACAAAAAAAAAAAACGAGGTTACGTTAAAAAAAAAAAAAAAAAAAAATTGTTACTTTACGTCAAGCTGGATCATATGCCAGCTGTCATACTTGTTCATAAGATCGAAAACAGGAAATTAGAATATATCACAAAATATAAATAAAGAATATATTAAAATAAATCACAAAAGAAGGCCTTGTAGTTTTTCCTTCCTAATAAATAACATCTAATGATATTTGTTAGAGAGTAATCTAAAAATTGGCAGATTACGTTAAAAAGTTTCAGGATTGTCTCCCCCTCGCCCGAAAAAAAAAACATCTTCGGGTCAAACCATCTTCGATTTTGAAAAGTTAGCAAAAATATGCCCATGTATTTTCCAAATGATGGTTGTGAACTTTAGCATTATTAGGATGCATGACCATAAATGAATTCCGGATTTCATCAATATTGTCATGTCATACATAAAGTACACTGAGTAGTCAGAAATTATGGGATACCTACCTAGTAACAGGTTGGCCCACCTTTCGTACGGATGAGGGCAGTCACATGGCGAGGCATTGAGTCCACTAGTTCACAAAAGCGTTCCACAGGTATTTTCATCCATGCTTTCTGCACCACTGCCCATAATTCCGTCGCATTCCTGGGTGGAAGATCCAAAGCTCGAATGGACATTTCCACAACATCCCAAAGATGCTCCAGAAGGTTCATGTCTGGTGAACGGGGAGGCCATTCCGTAGTGGTAAAATCTGCAGAATGCTCTTTGAACCATGTTCTAGTTGCCACGGCTCTGTGGGAAAGCGCATTGTCTTGCTGGAAGAGTCTATTTCCCTATGGGTGCACGATGAATATGAAGGGATGCAGATGGTCTGCAAGGATTGACACATAACCTGGACTGTTCAGAGATGTGTCTAGACATACCAGAGGTCCCAACATGTGCCAGTTGAACAAGCCAAGACCATTACCGACCATCCACCTGCCTGAGCAGTTGACATGATGGGTGCATAGCTTCGTGCAGTTTCTGCCAGATATGCACCCTCCCATCCACACGAAATAACTGGAAACTGGACTCATCGGACCAGGAGACCGTCTCCAATCATCCAAGGTCCAGTGATAATGTTCTTTTATCCAGTTGAGGCATAGAGTCCTGTGCCATTGTGTTAGCAATAGGATTCTGGTGGGTTGGCAGCTCTCATAAGCTATCGTGGCTAATGATTGCCTTGTGGTCTTGGTGGAGACGTTTCTGGCACCTCCTTTGTTGAAGTGGGCAAAAAATAATTATTATTTTTAGGCCATCCGAATAATTAAATTCATCTGCTGTGCTGTGTCTTATGTCTGTTAATTCCATGAGTTCTATAGTTGATTTGTCTGTTTTTCTGGATGAGAAACCCCAATTCCTAGGGGCAAACCTTGCTATCTACGCCCAAGACTGATTAACTCAGTCACAGAGTAAAAAAAGAAAAGCCTATTAAAGTTCCTTGCGTCATCGACGGAATTTGAACTTGAGCCTTTTCCACCTGATGTAGGGAGGACGGTAACAATACCACTGTGCTATGCATGCATCGTTGAAGTGGGCAGTGATTTGTGCCACCGTTGCTCCAGTTGGATGAAACAATGTGAGAAAGACGTCTTGGGCCACGTTCATCCATCCCCTTTCTCCGCCCACAGCAATATCCATGATGAGATGTTTTTTCGGAAATGGCATATTCTCGATACACTCTTGATACTGTTGAATGGGGATAGTGCAATTTTTGTACCACCTCTCCGATAGAGTGACCCATGCTTTGGGCACCCACTGTCATTCCTCTTTCAAAGTCAGTTAACTCACTACCTTTATCCATACTGACATCGAATTACTGTCTACGTGAATACAGTGATGTAGTGTACCTACACCGATGAGCCAAAACATTATGACTACCTACCTAATATGATGTCGGTCCTCCACGTGAAGCCAAAACAGCTCGTACCCGGTGAGGCATGAATGCTACAAGATTTCTAAATGTGTATTGTGGTATCTGGTACCAACACATAACCAGCAGATCCTTTAACTGCTGTAAGATCCATGGTTGAGACGCCGCAGATCGGAGTTTCTTTTCTAACATGTTCTGCGAACCAGTCTCAAACAATCCAGGCGGTGTGGCATGGTGCATTATGGTGCTGAAAGATGGCACTGCCAGAGGAGACCATTGTCATTAAAGGGTGTACCTGGTCAGCAATAATATTTAAGTAGGTGGTTGACGTCGGAGTGCCTGGCACATGGATGACTGGCCCAGGGTATTCCACCAGAACATCAACCAAAGCATGACACCACTGACTTATTTTCATCCCACGGTGCATCCAGGTGCCATCACTTCCCCAGTTAAATGATGTACACGTACCCGGTCGTCCACATGGTGTAATAGGAAACGTGATTCATTGGCCCAGATGACCTTCTTCCAATCATTCAAGGTCCAGTTTCGATGCTGACGTTTCCATTGTAGGCACTATCGCTGGTGAACCGTGGTTAGCATGGGTACTCGGAGCTACACAGCCCCATTTTCAGGAGGCCTGTGGTTACACAGCCCTGTTTTCAGCAGGGTTTGATGTACTGTGTTGTGACACATTACTCCCATCACCAGCATTCCAATTACTGGTGAGTTGCGGCACAGTTGCCCTTCTGTTGCCTCGTACCATCCGGGAGAGCCTTCACTCACCTCGAGCATCAATGAGCTGTGGTCGTCCAATACCTTGCCAGTGGTTTGTGGGTTCTAAATACCTTGTAGTATCTGGTACCAACATGTAATCAACAGATCCTTTAACTCCTCTAAGGTCCGTGGTTGAGATGCTGCAGATTGGAGTTGCTGTTCCAACACAAAACACAGATGCTTGATGAGGTTCATATCTGAGGAATTTGGAGGTCAGAGCAATACCTGGAAGTCTTCCTCATGTTCCGCGAACCAGTCTCAAACAATCTAGATGATGTGGCGTGTCGCATTATCCTGCTGAAAGAGGGGAAGTCCGTTGCCATGAAAGGGTGTACCTCATCAGCAATGATGTTAAGGTAGGTGGTAGACATCAGATTGCCCAGCACATGGATGACTAGACCCAGGGTATCCCAGCAGAACATCGCCCAAAGCATGACACCACCGACTAGTTTTCGTCCGATGGTGCATCCAGGCGGCATCACTTCCCCAGGTAAACAACACACACGCACCCAGCCGTCCAGATGGTGCAACAGGAAACGTGATTCATTGGACCAGACGACATTCTTCCAATCACTCAAGGTATAGTTTTGATTCTCGCGTACCCATTGTAGGTACTGTCGATGGTGAATTGTGGTTAGCATGGGCAGTCAGAGCAGCCTGCGGCCACGCAGCCCCGTTTTCAGCAGGGTTCGATGTATTGTGTGTGTTGTGACACATTACTCTCATCACCAGCATTCCAATTACTGGTGAGTTGTTCCACAGTTGCCCTTCTGTTGCCTCGTACCATCTGGGAGAGCCTTCGCTCACCTCGAGCATCGATGAGCTGTGGTCATCCAACACCTCGCTGGCGATTTATGGGTTTTCCCTCCTCGGATCACTTTCAGTAGTTACTAACCACGGCTGACCGTGAGCTCCCACCACCCTTTCGGACATGCTCTGACCCAGTCATCTGGCCATTACAATTTGACTTTTGTCAAATTGGCTTGAGTCTGCTGCCTTTCCCATCTGAAGAACAAGAGTAACACTGATTAACGGAGCTCAATATCGGGTGTTTTTTATACGGTGTCTTGACCCGCGTACACACGCCGAAGTTCACCTGTAGTTGCTCTGATTTGCATAACGACTGGTTGGTCATAATGTTTTGGCTCCTTGGTGTATATAAGCTTGCTTTCTTGTATCATGCACTTTTGCTAATGCCAATGTCCAGTTCCTTTCATTATTTGGGCTTACTAATGGTAATACTATGAAATTGAAATTTCTTGACATTTAGAACATTATTTTAATTTAAAAATTTGAGATACACTCTACTGTGTAAGAGAACATAAATTGAATACAATTAAATTATTTAAAATCACAAACCATTAACTCCAGTAAAACAAATTTCACAAGAAAACTTGAACTTATGCCTATTGAAATCCAATTCTTAATGCATTGCATTTCCAACCACTCCCGAAATCAGAATATGTGGTAGAACAATATATTAGTGAATTTGAAACATAATATCAATGATGGCTCGTGGCCAGGTTGCAGGTTTTTGTAATAATGTTTTTTTTTTATTACTATGGGAATTTCAGGGGTTATATACAGTAGTTGAAATAAATGAAAGGAAATCAAAGAAAATCAAAATTTGTACACATTACCTTCATTCAGTTTTGATTATGAGGAGACTTTCTCTCTGACTGACGATCAAATGCTGAGTTCTTGGTCCTAACACTTTGGTTTATGTTCAACTTAAAGACAAATTCCATTATCCACAATTCTGACTGCTTGCTAATTGTATTTTTAAACTGTATAGCATCACCTGAACAGGTGAATCTGCTATACATTTAAAAATCTGAGACACTGACAGGGCAGCTGTCTTGAGGATTCTCATCAGCTGGCTTTAGTCTCTATTAGCGAATGAATAATGTATTTTGTTTAAGTGAACAACCAAGTGGTTTATGGAAGTAAACTTTCATTTAAAAAAATAACTGTTATGTTTACCTTTAATCCCTAGAATTGGGCCACATTTTCACTATGCAGTACAAGGAATTGAAGGATATTACAGCATAGTAGTTGAAATAAAATCAAAATTTGTATGCGTACCTTCACTAAATTTTTATCATAGAGTGAGAGAGACTTTCTGCTTTTACTGATGTCCTCAGTGCTCAGGTTTGGGCTTATATTCAACTTAGAGACATACTGTTATCCAGGGTTCTGTCACATTTCTAATAGCTTTTTAAATTGTATAATATCACTTGAATAGGTGAATTTGCTATATATTCAAAAATTTCAGACACTGCCATGAGAGCTGTTTTGAAGCTTACTGGTTTCCCATCAGCTGGTGTGTGGTTTTTGCTAATGAATGTATGGTGAACTGTGAATAACGTATTTTGTCTAATTTAACAGGCAAGCAACATGGAAGTAAAACTTCCATTTAAATACAAGAAAACATAACTGATATGTTTAACCCCTAGAATTGGGTTGCATTTTCCCTGTGTTGTACAATACCATGGGAATTGCAGGGGCTTTTAAATATGTAATGAATTCACTTATTCGGGTGATGCTATAGAATTTAAAAAGATATTATTATTATTAGCCATATGGTGCAAGGAAGCCTGAGGCTTATGCTGCACCAGCCAAAAAAAAAAAAAAAAAAAATTCTGAATTACCCCTAGAGAGAGAGAGAGAGAGAGAGAAAAGTAGAAGGTATTCACCAAGAAAGAGAAGAATGATGATATCCAGCTGGGGACCCTGGGTGTGCCAAACCAATACTCACCAGATGTGAGCCCCTGGGGAATTAACTACTTAAGAAGAACTGTAAATAATAGTATTTGTCTCTATGTTGAACATAAGCCCAAACTTTAGTGCTGAGGACCGGGGCTCGATCTTTCAGAAGGTCTCTTCATGATCAAAATTAAAAACCAAGTTACAAACACTGATTTCTTATACAATGAGCTCCCGCTGATCATCATTAACAATATTTTTAACATAGTTCATTTTTAATGAAATATTTTCCAGAAAAAAAAAAGTCTGAACTTTGTTTATTTCAAGCATGAAGGAAAAAGTCATATTAGCATACAGTGGAGGCCTTGATACATCATGTATTTTGGTATGGATGATTGAGAAGGGATATGATGTTATTGCCTTTATGGTATGTATTACTGTAATTAAATAGACTTAAAATTGATAATAAAAAAATACTGATTAATAAAGTTAGAAACAGTTTATATATATACACACGAGGGGTTTCCAAAACATGAGATAACACATTTTTTCTCTCGATGATGTTTAATAATACGAAGTTGAAATTACACACCAAGAAATAAATGAACATGCACTACTTCTCCACAAAGTCTCCAGTTTTATTGATGTACTTGTCCCAGCGATGGATCAGTTTATCAATGCCAGTACTGAAGAAGTCCATGCCCACATGCAGTAACCAACATCGCACCACCTGATGAACTTCCTCATCTGTGGTGAAATGCTTCCTGAAAGGTGTTTTTTCAGAGGGCCGAACAAATGGAAGTCTGAAGGCACTTCCCAACGATTACAGCACAACCACTCGTGAATGGTGTGGGCAGTGTGTGGAGTTGTGTTGGCATGCAACAAAATCACTTCACTTGTCAGGAGTCCTGGTCATTTGCGTAAAATGTTGGCTTTCAGTTTTTCCAACTTTGTACAGTAAAGCTGTGCATTGATTGTTCCTCCTTTGGCAAGAAATCCACCAACAGAACTCCTTGGTGATCCCAGAACACTGTGGCCATGAATTTTCGGACACTGGGAACGGTTTTGAATTTTTTGCGCACAGGAGATTGTGGATGTTTCCAGGTCATGGAGTCTTGTTTGCTCTCCAGGGTAAAGTGATGAACCCACGTTTCATCTGCTGTGACTAGGCGAGTGAGAAAATCCTCTCCTTCGTTGCTGTATCACAACAGGTTCTCTAGATACACACACACACACACACACACACACACACACACACACACACACACACACACACACACACACACACACACACACACACACACACACACACACACACACACACACACACGTGTGTGTGTGTGTCAAGGCTGATGGAGATCACCTCAAACATCTTTTCAAATTGAGTGCACTCTAAATGAATGCTTTGGATTGTAATGGTCATAGTATTCACCCTATAGTGCAAGAAAGCCACAGGCTTTTGCTGCACTAGAAAAAAAAAAACTCCAAGTAGATAAGAAAATACAAATTATATGCTTCCCTCCTCACACAGGTAAGTATCCAGTTGACCTTTGAATTTATTCAAACTGTCAGCCTCAACTACCTGCGAGGGCAACTTGTTTCAACAATCAATAACTTGCTGGCTAAAAGAAAACTTCCTACAATCTAGTGTAAACCTTTGCCTCTGTAATTTGAATTTATGACCCCTAGTCTGCAATTCTTTATAACAGTGAGAATTCCACCTTCATTCACTTTACTAATCCCTCTCAGAACCTTGTAAATCTCAATCAGGTCACCTCTGAGGTGCCTGGTTGCCAAGCTCTGTAGCCCACATAATTGGAGTCTTTCCTCATATGGTCGTCCTTCTGCCAATCTCACCATTTGAGTTTCCTGTCTTTGGACCCTTTCAAGAAGCTCAATATCTTTTTTCAGATGAGGTCTCCATACTCGAACACACTATTCCAAATGTGATCTTACAATTGCCTTATATAGTGGGATTATGACCTCCCTATTTCTACGTGATAATGTTCGATAAATCATTGATAGAACAACATAGGCTTTCCTAGTTGCCTGTTTACACTGTTCAGAAAACTTCATATCTACCTGTATTATAACTCCCAGATTCCTTTCTTCCTCCCTGTTTTTAATTCACCCCACTAAGTGTATAATTTATTTGTGGGTTGCTATTCCCCAAGTGTAAGACCCCAAGTGCGATCATATATACTTCATTGAAATCAGTGTTTTGAATAATTTTTATTTCTTTTATTGTTTATGTTATATTGATTGGCTGCCATATGTCTGAGTAGAATTAATGAATTAAATTTAAAGAATTTAAAGCAGCATTTTTAATCCAAAGAATGTCTCTATACTTTTTTATTTGTGTATCGAGCATCGTCATGAATTACTGAGCTCCATTTTTGAATCACTGTATTATTTGTATGTTGTATCCAATATAATCTTAAAATAAGAATGACATGAACTGATGTGACACACATAATAATACAACTTGACATTCTTGGTCATGCAAGGAAATTTTGTAGATGAAAAGTAAAATTTTGATGATCATTTGATGTCGAAAATAATAACATCAAATGATTGGGCTGCTATGCTGTGGCATAAGATAGGAATGGATACATAATACCATCCTGGTTCAAAATGAAGTGAAAATGGAGGGAAACTTAAACCAAATCAATGTCACGTGCAAACTGATGGGAGCAATAGAACTTTCCATAACAGTTTCTTTGTTCCCATCAGTTTTTCATTTTTCTACTAAGTTTGCATGTGTCACCCTGTTCATTTTAGTCCATATTTCAGATATGAGGTTTTATTAATGACTTCTGTACTTTTCCTTTCTACTGTCAGGTTACTTGGTCTCTTCAGAAGGCATTATTCTCCTCTCTGTATTCCATTGGATTTACAGATTTTCTCCATTTTCTCTTCTATTTCGGACCAATAGGTACTGTACATTTCTGTCTTGTAGTATAGTATAGTGGCCATGATTATCCAATTTCGTATTTTCTACATAAAGTGATCATTGAAATGCTATGGATTTGCCTATTGCTGGTGTTCCAAGACTTTTCTGGTTTTCATCCTTTTCTTCTCATTTTATGGAGTGGATGCTCATAGAACAGTTCATGTTTCTAACAATTCATATATTTTTGTGTTTGATTTCCCTTTACCATCCAGGCATTGAATCTTACACTTCAAAAATTGAAGACTATTTCAGCATGTTATTGTGGTTTCTGCTTATGTGAGAGGATACATCTCCAATATTAATATATTCTCTTTTATTTTCATAAAAATTTCATTCTGTTGCCTGAAAACCTCATTTGCAATCTGCTTAAAGAAACAGATCATTTTGACAGACTTGTGGCTTTCTACTTCCTTTGGCACATATATATATTTCCTCTTAATAATTTCAATATTCTGTTGACTTCTAGTTGGTGACTACTGGTAACCAGAAGTTGAAGTGGAAAATTTTATGAAATGGGATGGTTGTTAATAAAATATCTTATTTTTAATAAGCAAGTATGTAAATGACATTATTTGTGTGAGACAAACTGGAACAGAGTTCCATTACATTGCAGTCCATTCTGAGCCCTACTTTTGACTGTATCTTATATTAATATAAACTTTAATCCATCTATAAGAGCCAGAGGACTACAGTTTACATGAGGTTACAAGCAAGAAAACAGTTTGAGGCCTCATTGGATTTTGAAGAACTACAGCAGAATGATCTATTATTTGTATATGCTATGCACAGTGTTACTATATAGTTATGGTCTGCAAAATTTTAATTTTAAAGTTTTTTTTTTTTTTCCTATTTAAAAATATGATTTTGTTAATATAAAACTAATTGCATCACCTTTTTTACAATTTACATTTTCACACAGTACAAGACGCCTGGTGTGAGTTTTGTTTTCTTGTGCTTTAATATATACTGGCAAGAGCTGATAGTCATACTGTAATGCAGGAATTCCCAAACTGTGGGTTGCAGTTCCTCCCTCCCCCCGGATCGCAAACAATTCAGAGGAGTGGGGGGAGAGAGAATGTTTCTTCAAAATGTTTTTAAATTTTGTGACCTCAGATTTTAAATTTGTTTGTTTTTTGTTTATTTCCAATGGAACAGTTTTATTTTATAACTGTATAAGGCTCTATCATTGTGTTAGTTGATATGCAGATTAAAATTTAATTATTAAAAGTAAGTGATATATTTATTTTTACCACACGCTAACCAAAATGAAATCATTAGTTTTATTCTTTGTGGGGTTGTACAAATTCATTTATCGTTTCAGGGAATTTAGGTATTGCAAAGTTTGGAAACCTCTGTTGTAATATATTGAATCATCACTGTTATTGATTTGGTAACAGTCACAGGTGCTCTGAAACGCTACATCCATTTTTTTTTTTTTTTTCTATCATTTTACCTTACAAGTTGTGTTTTAAAATACAAAATAAATAAGCTAAATTTTTATAGGCAAACATTGGGCAGGATGAAGATTTTAAAGAAGCAAGTGAGAAAGCATTAGTCCTTGGTGCAACAAAGGTATTGTAGATTTTAAAAAAATTTGTGTAGTTTCATTTTTTTGGTATAATACTGTATAACACTTGACTTCCTCCTTAGTGCAAAGCTGGCCAATTTTAAATTGTTTGGAGAGTGCCAAGCAAAGTCTTTGTGGCCAATTGTTGCATGACACAAAAAACCTCCCTTGACCATTTGTCAAGTGGTTGTTGTATCATACACTTATTGGTCAAAAAATTGCCATATTATATTTAGCAGCCTACCTTATGACTTTTTTTACTGCTTGCAATATGTTATTTTTGATCTTTGTTTAGTAGTTCTTTGGTGTGCTGCAGAAACAGTGATCTATTTAATGTCATGTGTAATGTCTTGAAAGCGTGTTAATAATCCTGATTCATTCAGTTTTGTGTGTGAATGGTGAGGTGGGGGAAGAGAAGTGACCTGCAAATTCCATAAACAGTTTTTATTCTATTGATTAAGAAGATGTATCTCTAGCCTTGCATCTGAAGTATAATACATAAAAAATCTTCTGTTGTATCCCTGATTGTGCCAGATTACAAACAGAATATTTTTATTATTATATTTCAGGTATAAGGCTAGAGATCAGAAATACATGCTGTTCCTACAAAAGAATGCTTTGAAAATATGCAGGAGCTTTTAAAAAGTATTGTCTATGATAAATACTTGTGGAATATTTGTGATGAGCTGAAAGTGAGTGAATGTCTAGGGATGCAGTTAGGCTAGACCAGAGCTTCCCTAATTTTTATACCTTATACCCCCCCTCTCCCTCAAAATATTTTATAAATTTTATGTCCCCTTCCAGGACAAGTGCAAATAAACAGATTTAACAATTTAGCTGACATAAAAAATACATATTTTTATACATCAATATATATTTCAATAGACTTCTTCAACATCTTCACGACACTGTACTTCAGCATGCTTGAAATGGCATTTGTAATTCTCCCCACTCTCTTCCAAACCATTCCAAACATTTGGCACAATCAGTCAGCATCCATTCACTGTCCAACTCCAAACTCACAGAACCAACTTTTCTTTCCCTTGTTTACCCCTTCTTACTTCTGTTTTCTGGAATGACTTTATTATTATTATTATTATTATTACTAGACATATAGTGCAAGGAAGCCTGAGGCTTATGCTGCACTAGCCAAAAAAAAATTCCGAGTTACCCTGAGAGAGAGAGAGAGAGAGAGAGAGAGAGAGAGAGAGAGAGAGAGAGAGAGAGAGAGAAGAATGATGATATCCATCTCAGGACTCTGGATGTGCCAAGCCCATACTCACCAGATGTAAGCCCCTGTGCTTTCCTTCATATATATTTCCCAAAAATTATATCTACATAAATTGAAGTTGGGGGTTTCATTAAAAAAAAAACAAAAAAAAAAAACCAACTTATAATCTCTAAGATTGACATAAAATATGCTTCATACCTGGATTGTTGTTGTTGTTATTTGGTTTTTAGGAGCATTAGCAACTAAATCCATATTGCTCCGGGAATATGCGGTAGTCATTCCCTGACCTTTCCACGGGCTCGAACCCAGTCTAATCAAGAAGCATATGCTACACACTGCTGCTCCTTCCCACCTGGCTACGGAGGTGCCTTCATACCTGGATTAGTTGGACAGATGCAGCTACCTCTTGGAATTTAACTTATCATATTGAGGTTTGAATTTTTAAATGGGCACTAAGTACTGTATGATAACTGAATTATATCAATCAAGCAAAGGATTTAAAAAAAAGTTTGTCCATCATGCAAACAATGTGTTCCCCAGAAAATTAAGTGAACCCTGCAGGGGGGAGCACATCACACACTTTTCAAACCTCTGGAGAGAGCCTAATTCCAGAGGAGAAAAATGTGGTGAATGCAAACAGAGAAATTATGGCAAACAGGAAAAAAGCCTCCTCTCCACTTTAAATTGGACCTAATGAAAAACTTTGTAAAAGCCACAAATATAGACAACTTGTGAATTTTTATATTGAAAAAATAAATTAAAATATATTGAAAAAATAAATTAAAATAAATAATTGAAGAAAAATCAAAGAGTATACTTTCATTAGCCAACAAACTAGAAAATTTATGCAGGACAGCACATTTTAAACTACATTAAATCTAACTGAATTAAATAGCATAGAACTCTTTTAAAAGTCACTAGACAACGAATTAAAAATTTAAATGCAAATGAAGAAATATATCTTTAATAATATATTTCCTGTATATGCATTTAGATTTTTTTTCCATCATATCTGTGTGCTGTTGGCAGTGAACACTGCAAATGGTTTTCATGGAATATCTGATATGAGAAAAGCTTTACCAGGGAAGGATGAATCGAGATATGCTGCCAACTGTTATTGGGTGCTAATCAGAGTAGCTCCAGCCATCAGTTATAAAAGGAAAAAATGATCAAAAATATTTTGCATTTAATTTGCTTACATTATTACTTGCAATAAAATTTTAAGTTTAGTTTATTTATTTACAGGTACATCAAAAATCTCAGAGGAAAAAAATTTCGGAATACAAAATTATATCCAATTTAAATGGAAACTTTTCCCTGGCCTTTTTTCATGGCAGTTATATCTTACTACCAGTGTTCATTCATTTAATTGGCCTATTAATTTAAAATTCTTCTTAAGGCATACCATTAAGTAAAAGAATAGTAAAATGAGACTACTACATAAATTAATATTAGAACAGTTGGTAGCACTTTGCAGCAACTCACCATTGCATGAGAATCTGATTACAATATATATTGTATCTACATGTATTGCCATACTAATACATTGCTATATATTTTTATGAGAGAACTATTACCAGAGGTATATTTCATTAAATTAAAATGACTGAAGTCATTTTAATTTAATGAAATATATATAGTATATATGAATACTATATATATATAAAATTAATTTAAATAAGTTCATGACCTACACAGACATGAATAATAATATTTTCCCAGTTCTCAGTTAAGATGGTGATTACCATCTTAACTGATTACCCACAGACTGGAGATGTGCAAATGTGACCCCAATTCACAAAGGAGGATCAAAGGCTGACACAAGTAATTATAGACCTGTGAGTTTAACTTCTGTTCCAGGAAAATTAATGGGGGCACTGGTTAAAGAAGCACTGCAGGATCATCTAGACAAGACTTCAGTTATAGCTGGGACACAGCATGGTTTTGTTAAGGGGAAGTCTTGCCTGACCAATTTGATTGGATACTATGATGCAGTCACAAAAGAACTGGATGCAAGGAATAACTTTGATATTATATACTTGGATCTTAGAAAGGCTTTTGATACTGTTGCCCATGGAAGACTGCTGCACAAATTGGAGCAGTGTGGCATTGGAGGCAAATTGCTGCTATGGATAAAGGGGTGGTTGAGGGGGAGAAGACAGAGAGTGCTAATCAATGGACACTGCTCATCGTGGACTAATGTTATTAGTGGAGTTCCTCAGGGTTCAGTATTGGTCGATACGAAGGTTGGCAGGGTTGTCAAGGACACTACTGACACTATGCTGCTGCAACAGGATCTGGAACAGTTGAGCAGATGGGCTCAGAGGTGGCAAATGAAGTTTAACATTGACAAATGTAAAGTACTACATATGGGAAACAGCAACCCCAGAGCAACGTATCAACTCTGTGGTACTACACTGATAATGGTAGAGAATGAAAGGGACCTGGGGGTGGTTGTTCAGGCAGATATGAAGTTCTCTAAGTTCTCTGAGCAGTGCAGATGGGCTGCAAGAGTAGCTCATAGTGTATTGTCAATGATATATAGGAATTTTTCTAGCAGGGATAAGGAGGTGATTATTCCCTTGTATAAGGCAATGGTCAGGCCACACCTAGAGTACTGTATACAGGTCTGGAGGCTTCATTTCAAGAAGGATGTAGAGCTGCTGGAAAGAGTACAGAGAAGGGCAACAAGATTAGTGAATGGAACAAAGGGGTGCTCTTACGAAGAAAGGCTTAAGTTTTGCAAATTACAGTGTCTGGAGACTAGGCACCAGCGAGGTGATCTGATAGAGGTGTATAAAGCCTTGAATGGTTTGAGCATGCCCAATGCTGATGGGATTCTTCCTCTTGCTCAGAATAATCACCTGAGAGGGCATAGATTCAAATTGAGGAAAGACAGATGTAGGATAGACATGCAGAAATTTGCCTTTAGCCAGCAGGTGATTGGTTGGTGGAACAGACTTCCATCCCTTGTCGTGGAAGTTGATACCCTAAATAAGTTTAAGGCTCAGCTGGACAGGTATTTCGAACGAACAGAGGGGTGAAGTGGAAGTGGTTATTTTTATTTTATTTTTTTATTTTTTGGCGGATGCTGCATAAGCTTGCTTTCTTGCATCAAATGCCTCTACTAATGCTAATGCTAATGCTGATACAGTTGTAATTAAATTTACAAAATGAATGCAGGCCAAAGCATAACCAGGATGTACCAGCATTTAGAAAAATTAACATATAGAAAATATGAGTAAAATCACATACTACTGTTCAGCAATACTTGACAAAATTATCAATTAATTTAAATTTTTTTATTATTTTTATTTTTTATTTTTTTCTTTAATTTAATTTGTTCAATAGACTCAGTTTTAATAACTTGTGCTCCTTGTATAGAGAAATTAAAACAAAATGTTTGCACCAATCCCGATAATGTACAGGTTGAAATGATACACTTATCATTATACAAAAATTTCACTCTGCTCTTTTAAACTTTTTTAATAATATTTCTGAGCCCCATCCTTTCTGAAGACCAAACAAGGGATGCATAGTCAAAATCATATAATCATTTTATGCATATAGTCATTTTATATGCATTTTACATGAACTTAGTTTCTGTATATTGCTAAAAATTTCTTACTTGTTCCTAATTTCTGAAAGCTTTCTTGTATTAATTTTTATTATGTGATTCTTAAATGGTACCTATTTAGAAAAGCATATGACAATATAAATACATTCACCTGTCCTATTAATTAGGTTCCTAACATTACAACTGTAAGAAACTAATTTAATCCTATTAGTTAGTTAGTTATTTGGTTTTTAGGAGCATTAGCAACTAAGGCCATATTGCTCCGGGATATGTGGTGGTCATTCCCTGACCTTTCCACATCCTCTGTATTTGGTGGTGACAGGCTCGAACCCCGGTCTAATCAAGAAGCATGTGCTATGCACTGCTGCTCCTTCCCACCTGGCTACGGAGGCGCCTTTTTTAATCCTATGGTGATCTTTACAAGTTATATGTACATTTTTGTCATGATCTATTAGAAGCATTGCACAGATTCAGCTTATCAACCTATCTACAGATTCATGTAAGTACAAACAGTCTTGCATAGATTCAGTGCATCTACAGACTTTTAAATCATCTTCATAAGTTAGCAAGTAATTCTGAGTGATTTTTTTTTGGAATATTATATTACTATGGAAATTTTAATGCTATGTCACTGATGAAGATTACAAAACAATAGAGGTGCAAGACAAATTTTACTGAATTACTCATTCTCTCAAAAAAATCTTCTGATGTAGTTTTTACTTTATCTGCCACCTTTCTGTTTAAAGGCTAGTAAGCCATTTTAGACCATTTCTTTTAATATTGTACTGGCTAAAAGTTGGGATTACAACAGTGCCAAAGGCCTTTGAAAGGTTAAAATAAATTACATCAATTTGTAACCCTTTGTCCAAAGTATGCCTGATATAGGCCAAATTCAACTGTGATGGATATTTCCTTATATATTCTTAAAGAATGTTTGCAATAAATAAGACTTGCTTATTTTTTGCTTGAGAACATATTGGCCTAAAAGCCCAGAGTTGTTTTGCTTTTAATTACCTTTTTTGAATAATGTAATTATAAATATCTGATTTAATTTTATTGGTACGATTCCAGATTCAAAGGAAGTCCCAATTAAGTTTTAAAGGCAGAGAATATGAGTTGATGCTGAAAGGCTTATGTAAAAAAGACTCCATAATGAATTATACTGATTATATGTGATAAAATAATCAATAATTTAACTCGTCAGTATAATTTTTTTTGGTTATCTTGGCTATTTTCAATAAAAGGTTTTGAAATGATTTCATCAAAAATTGATAATAAAATTTCAAAACCTTTGTTTTCCTTTCATTTTTACTTAGACTGAAGTTAGATGAATAACATGAGTTCCTATTATAATGACGTCTGTAACTTCTTGTAAATTAATAATTTTCAAAATAATGTCAGTATTTCAAAATTGTTTCACAGATAGTCATAGAAGACATTAAAAAGCAATTTGTTGAGGAGTATATCTGGCCAGCAGTGCAAGGTGGTGCAATTTTTGAGGATCGTTATTTGTTAGGAACCTCTTTAGCCAGACCTTGTATTTCTCATGCTTTAGTGGAATTAGCTAAGAAAGAAAAAGCAGCTTATATTGCCCATGGAGCAACAGGAAAAGGAAATGATCAAATACGTTTTGAATTGTCTTGTTATGCACTTTTACCCTCAATTAAGGTAAGTATTATTATGAAAATATTAGAGATCCATTTTTCTTTCTTGAGTTGAGTTTCAAAGAAAATGTTCCTTAAAAATGCTATTTTAAAATATAAAAATGAAATTATTTATGTGTTTTGTGCATCAGTTTTTTTTTTTTTTTTTCTATCCGATGGTTGTTCATCTTAACTCTGAATTCTGTACATCTCTGGTTTTTGAATACATAGAAATTTGCCATTGTTATTTTCATTAGTATACTTTCTCCATTTTCTCTTCTTATTTCCATTTTCTGGACATGAAATCTGCTTTCGACTCAGTCCAAATAGCACCCCTTCTTGCCTTACTTGAGAGATTCTACGGGATATCTGGAAATATGCTCGAGATCCTCAATAATTTGCTATCTAGGAGAATGCTTCACTTCAAAGGCGATGGCATTACAGTCACTAAAAGTGTCGAAGTAGGGATCCCACAAGGTGGTTCTCTCTCAGCCTTGCTATTTTCAGCAATATTTGTTCCACTAATGGATCAAATTCCAGCTTTCCTATTGTATGCTGATGATATTGTATGCTACTTGCCATGCAAACGCCATGTTGGTGACTCACAAGAAAGACAAACCTCCTCTGAATCTGTAAACAGCTACCTAAATACATTCTGTAAGTATGCTAAATTTTTTGGCCTGTCAGTCAATCCAGAGAAGTCAAACTATCTCATCTTTACGCCAAGTCGGATGACTTCTACTGCATCTTCTCTACTTCTGGAATTGGCAGGAAATGTTCTGACTCCCACAGACAGTGTCAAATTCCTAGGAGTAATCCTTGATGCCAACCTCACTTATAAAAAACAAATCCAAGCTCAGTATTCCAAAGCCCTGAGAGCATTCTGGGGAATGAAAATTGATCTGTGCAAAACGCACAATAAGCAAATAATCAAGAAATACCTCGCAACTTACTTCTGTAGTGTGCTCTCCTATGCCATGGAAGTTTGGTCAGCGGCACCACCCACCAGCCTCAGGAAACTATGGGGCCTCGAATTCTGGGTGCTGAAGTGGGCCAACTTGTGGTCGCACCAGATCTACACAACATCTAAATCTACTCTCTGCTGCAACCTGCAATATACGCCCATAGTCCACAGAGCCCATGTGCTAAAAATAAAATCATTCCTTCATCTGTGCTCAGCTAAGCAGGATCACATCAACATCTGGAACACAGTTGGTTGGCGTTTGCCAGGCAGACATCTCCGTAGTACCCCTTCCTTGTGCTCAAGGCTCCAGCAGTTACAGAATTTCAAGAGATACTTCCCTAATGTGACTCTGGACACTCTCAACTTGCTCAACATCGACATCGACCTGTGGACTTTAGACAAGGCATATCGCGATGGCATCTTGTCCTATCTTGCTGTTTGTAAAGGACATTTATGTAAGTGCCGATCTTAGTTAACTGATGTCATTTCATGTTCTGCTCAACTTGTAGTCCTTTTTCGCTGTAATTACTATTTCATTCATTTTTACATTTTGATTATCATCTTTGCTTTGATCTATTAATTATTATTTAGTTATTATTATTATTTTTTTTTTTATAAATCAAAATCACTTGTATAAACAACAAATTGTAAGATTCCTCTGGCTTTCTGTGTAAGGAATCACTATTGTATAAATTTTATGTTAATAAAGAATCTTATTATTATTATTATTTTGAATCAACCTTCCTTATTTCTAAATGGTGATCTTCATACCTCTATACCATTGGTATTTTGTCTCATCTCTTTCATATCTGTGCTCATAATCTGTGCATGGATCCCATCATGAATACTGTGAATGTAAGAGTAAAGTATCAAAGACTGATGGACTATGGCAATGGATCTTCACCTTACAATGAGTCTTCACACTATTGTCCTATGCTATAAAAGGACAATAATATTACTTCTCATCACACTGTTGTGTATATATTTAATCATCTTCCTATGTAAATTTGTTAATGTTTCTGCTCTTTAATCACATGGTCGTCTAATTTTTAATAATACTGTGTTCTATTTTTTTATTTCTTTAGTTTTTATCATTGTTATTCATTGTATTATGTTATCTTTTCATGTAAACCCCTGGCTTGTAGCCATGAAGGGTGAAGGGTATTGTGGTGTATGGTGATGTGCCTTGCGTATATAATAAAGAGTTCTTTTTCTTATTTACTATACTTCTAGCATTAGTGTATAAGCAAGCAAATCTGTGTTTATTTGTAGTTTTAGTTGCTCTTACACAGCCCATGTAACTGCTGGTCCCATGTGGACCTCTGGCAGTTTGATGCTCCCTTCCTGCTTTTCAAGCTACTACTTGTTAAAATAGAAGCAATACAAGTATCAATTCAACCTCTGCCTATGGCTGACATTAAATTATTAGGCTGTGTATTCCACTCCAAAACTAACGGTTTCCAGTTTTCTGACTCACTCAACACTGCTTCAATAGAATGAGCAAATATCCTTGCATCCCTTCTCCCATCTCTGTAATAAAAGTTCTCTGGGGCCTCATCAATTCGTTGATGAGGCTCTCTTCATAAATTCTCTCTTATTGTATCATAGAAGGGAGTTTTCCATTCCTGCTATTGCAATGTTTATGTTGGCAATGGCCAACTTTACTTTTATATTTAACTTTATAAATATATAGATAAATACAAAAATAAGCAAGTCTGCATAATTAAGATGCTTAAAACTATTCCTTTACTACAGATTACAGTGTTCGTTAAGTAAAACTTCCAGATTGCTACAAAAAAATTGTGCATGTGCGGTAGATGGTTTTGTGTGAAACGTCCTTCGACTGCAACAATACATATATTTGTATTGTTGCAGTCATATGACAAATACTTGTATTGTTACAATCATACTATTCAATAAATGGCTACAATCAAATGGGCAATTAGGCTATTGGCTTGAATTTTGCTAACCTCTTCCTAAGTATGTCATACCGGTCATGAAAAATGCATCATGCACTCTAATTATACTACTAGTGAGTGCTCGGCACAAACTAGTAGTGGGAGAAGTGCCTCTGGTGGAAGCTGTGGATGATGTCACTTCCACGATGCATTTTTTGTGACCAATCAGATTTATTCGGTTGAGTAAATCCTGAGTAATGTCCTGAAATGGCCCTTTATTCCATTCATTAAGTAAATGAATGGAATATCATGGATATTCCATTCATTAAGTAAATGAATGGAATATCCATGATACCATTGAAATGTTTGGAATAAAGGAATTCAGTAATTCAATTTAAAACTGTACACTTTAAAAAAAGTTCAGCTTGTAAAATTTTTAAAATAATGTGTGGGCTATGAATAAAGCTCAAAAGTGAATGAATGAAATAAATTTTATATAGATTTGATGTCTTGCCACTTTCTTATCAAGTACTAGGTGTTTCTTTATTCAAAAAAGCTTGGAAAACACTGCTCTAGATGTTTGACTATTGACAGACACTTTTCAGTTTGTTTAGACACACACTGCAAAGCAGTCTGTCTAAACTGTTTAATTTTGGCATTTAATTTTGTTTTGAAAATTTTACAAGCTAAACTTTTTTTTTTCTTAAGAAGTGCCCAGTTTTAAATTATTGATTGTCTTTATTTCAAACATTTCACTGGTATCATGAAGTACCGAGATGTTCCTGTAGAGTGAAAATCATAAAACTAGCGATGTAGTAGCTAATTGGTCAGTAATGTGCACGCGCACACACACACACACACACCAATTTGTAATAACTGAGAGCAAAGTGAAGGAGAAATTGTTGAAGTTAAACATAAGAAAAGCACCTGGGGTGGATGGGATCTATCCAGTTATATTAAAGGAGGCGGCAAAGCAACTAAGCAAACTCTTAGCCATAATTATGAGCGCCTCCTTGGACTCAGGGGAGGTTCCCACAGACTGGAGATGTGCAAATGTATCCCCAATTCACAAAGGGGGATCGAAGGGTGACGCGAGTAATTATAAACCAGTTAGTTTAACTTCTGTTCTGGGTAAAATAATGGAGTCACTGGTTAAAGATGCATTGCAGGATCATCTAGACAAGACTGCAGCAATAATTCAGACACAGCATGGGTTTGTTAAGGGAAAGTCTTGTCTGACAAATTTGATTGGTTATTATGCTGTGGTTACAAAGGAACTGGATGCAAAAAATAATTTTGATATCATATATTTGGATTTCAGGAAAACTTTTGACACTGTTGTGCATGGAAGACTATTGTACAAATTGGAGCAGAATTGTATTAAGAGTAAGTTGCTACAATGGATAAAAGGATGGTTAAGTGGGAGAAGTCTGGTGCAGCATAAGCCATAGGCTTTCTTGCACCATGCGGCCGTTACTAATACTAATACTAAGACAGAGGGTGGTAATCAATGGGTGCTGCTCTTCGTGGACTAATGTTATTAGTGGAGTCCCACAGGGTTCGGTGTTGGGTCCACTGTTGTTTTGTATATTTATCAATGATATTGATGAAGATATATCAGGCTTAATGTCCAAGTTTGCAGATGATACAAAGGTTGGCAGGGTTGTTAATGACAGTAATGGCAGTGTGCTACTGCAACAGGATCTAGATAATTTGGGCAGATGGGCTAAGAAGTGGCAACTGAAGTGTAACCTTGAAAAATGCAAAGTACTGCATATGGGTAGAAGTAACCCCAGAGAAATGTACCAACTGTGTGGTACTACACTTAAGGTGGTAGAAAATGAAAAAGACCTGGGGGTAATTGTGCAGTCAGATATGAAGTTTTCTGAGCAATGCAGACAGGCTGCCAGGGCAGGTCATGGGGTTTTGTCAATGATATATAGAAATTTTGCTAGCAGGGAAAAGGAGGTGATTATCCCTCTGTATAAGGCAATGGTCAGGCCACACCTTGAGTACTGCATACAGGTCTGGAGGCCTCATTTTCGGAAGGATGTAGATTTACTTGAGCGTGTACAGAGAAGGGCAACAAGATTGGTGAGAGGAATGAAGGGATCCTCTTACCAAGAGAGGCTTAAGTTCTGCAAATTGCAGTGGCTGGAGACTAGGCACCTGCGCGGTGATCTGATTGAGGTGTATAAGGCCTTGAATGGGTTGAGCACCCTGAATTCTGATGGGATCCTTCCACTTGTTCAGATTACGAACCTAAGGGGGCATAAATTCAAATTAAGAAAAGACAGATGTAGAATAGATGTGTGGAAATTTGCCTTTAGCCAGCGGGTGGGTAATTGCTGGAACAAACTTCCATCTGTCGTTTTGGAAGTTGATAGGTTGAATAAATTTAAGGAGGAACTGGACAGGCATTTGGAGGGAATGGTGTGATTTTTTTTTTTTTTGGCTGATGCTGCATAAGCTCATACACATGCTTTCTTGCATCACATGCCACTACTACCCCTGCCCCCCCCCACCCCCCACACCATGGTTCATGACTACTAAATATGATTAATCATTGTATTCACTGTCAAAAATAATTGTAAATTCTTCTGACCTAATGGTTATTGTGGAATATAAACAAGAACATTACTAGTAAGAATTTGACTTTTTGTTTATACAAAAATTTTTTGAAAATGAGAATGTATTGCACTTATTACAACATAATAAATTTTATATCTTTAATAAAATTTAGATTCTGGCACCATGGCGGATGCCTGAATTTTATGAACACTTCCAAGGACGTCAAGATCTTATTAAATATGCGAAGGTATATTATATTTTTTTAATTCACGTTATATTTCTATTTTACATTATACATTTTACATTATATTTTTAACTTTACTATATTTTAGAGTTAAAATTCTTGTAGCCTTTTTAAATTTGTGTGTATGGTGCATGCAATTTTTATCATTATTATTATTTTGTATGTTTTTTTAGGACCATAAAATACCTGTTCCAGTAACGCCAAAAGCTCCATGGAGCATGGATGCTAACCTTATGCATATCAGGTAGTCTTTAAAACTTTCAGTTTAATAATTTTCGTTAGTTATAATTATGCTGTTTGTACTATGATTTAGAGGGACAAATTAATGGTGAACTAAGAGTTCAGGAAAAAAAAAATATGGGGATGAATATTCAAAGCTTTTACCTGATGGAAAAGAACAAAATGCTATTTATTGCATTCTTGCTGTAAAATTTAATGCTTAGCAATTATAGTACCAAAGTTAGGGAAAAAGAATAGGTATTTGTTGACTTTTTTTTTACAAGAAAAGATTGGAGTAATAATACAAAAGAAGTATTAGTATTAAAGTGGCAGGTAATGCAGAGAAGCAAAACTTATTGTAGTTTTTTTCCATAAAATCAAATGTTAAAGGCTAACTTTCTCATATCCAGTATACAAATTTCTTTCCTTAACCTGGCAATGGTTGTATCCCTGGTCACAACAAACACAGTCACATAACCCCTGATGGTGCCCAAGTTTGTTTTTTATTTCTGGAAATTTTTTTTTTTTTTAAATTCTGTTTTTTTTTTTTTTTTTAATTCTGACTATAAATGTTTTAATTTTAAGTTTTACTAATGGATTGCAATACTTATTAAATTCAAATTTTTATTTTTAATTGAAAAATTTGAAATGTTAAGAATGTTCTTTTTTTTTCATGTTATTGTCATCAAAGCAAAACTTTTATTAGTTCTGCTGAAAATGAAAAAAAAACAACTTAATCATATAAATCTAAACATGTCATTAGTAGACACTTTTATTTTTTAGTTTAGAAAGCTATTAAGAGTGCAAAAATTCCAACTTATGCATGTGCACATATTAATATGTTTTCTTAAAGAAATAAACAGATAAATAATAAAATCAAAACAAGAAACCATTTTACATTAATAATAATAATAGAATCCAGTGGCAAGTCATAGACCACCACCTCACTCAGCAAATAATAGCACATTATCTCGTCAACAGCAGTGCAATGCTTGGAGGCCATCCACACAGCATCCACATGCTTTGCTACTGTAATAGCCACTAGGATCAATGGAAAAGAAATGAGACACCAGAAGAAACAAAAAAAAAAAAAAGAAAAAGAAAAGAAAAGAAAAAAAAGGAACCGGTCACTTGGGAAAGAAGGCTTCAGCAGAAGATAGAAGAATTAAGAGTCAAGATAAGGCACCCAGAGACAATTCCAGAGTTTCTTACTCAAGGAATCGCATACCCGAAGGCTAAGGAACAAGAAAGATATAAGATACAGACAAAATACAGGCTGATCACCTGTCTACCAATGATCAGAGCCACTGCAAGGGAGTAGGCTAGGTAAGCGTCACTTATGGGCAGTAGTTCAAGAGGGGCCCAAAATTTTTTTGATATTGTTTTCTGATTGGTTAATGCTTATCAGTATTCAACATTTAGGGCAGCAAATTTTATTTTGCTTACTGGCAGAACATAGGAACGCAGCACTACTGTCAACGATGTATAAGGTCCTGACCAGCTGCATAACCAAGAAGATATCAGACCACTTGGAGAGCTAGGAAACCATGGCCAAACAGCAGAAGGGATGCAAGAAGATGGGCAAAGGATGCAAGGAGCAATTAACTATTGATGTGACAGTTACAGAGCAAGCCTACAAGGACCACCGCAAGCTGTACACAGCCTACATCAATTACCACAAGGCCTTCGACTCCATGCCTCATAGCTGGCCATAGAGATGCTGCAGATCTACAAAGTCAATCTGATGGCGAAAACATCAGATTGATATTTTCACCATCATAGACCAATCCCCAACAGTAGAGGAATCTTTCAGAGAGAGAGAGATGCCCTGAGCCTATTATGGTTCTGTCCAGCACTCAACCTGCTATCCACCATGCTCAACAACAGCAAGTATGAATGTACCCTCAAAGAAGGAAGGAAGAACCACCTGTACACGCTCTCTCACCTGATGTACATGGATGACATCAAGCTCTACACGGCAACCAAGAAGCAACTCCAGCAGCTACTCCAGATCACCAAAGAATTCAGCAGTGATATCAGGGTGGAATTTGGACTAGACAAATGCAAGACCCACAGATTGCATTAGGGGAAATTAGTCAGCTGAAACTACCAGAGACGTGGTGTCACAAAGATATAAGGAATGCAGAACTGGAATTTGGGGAGTACAATGTGTACAGAAAGGATAGACAGGACAGAAAGGGAGGAGGTGTTATGCTGTTAATTAAGAAAAACATAAAATCAAAAGAAGTGCATCCAGTTGATATAGATGGACAGTGCACTGTTGAGTCAGTTTGGTGTGACATAAGCACTGCAAAAGCAAAGATAAGAGTAGGAGTGTGTTATAGGCCTAATGACTCGAATGAGTACAATGAACAATTGTACAGAGAAATAGAGTGGGCCAGTAAATCAGAATGTCTTATAATGGGGGATTTTAACTTCCCAGATATTGACTGGAACTTGTGGGTTGGTCACTCACACACTAGTCAGACTTTTGTGGATTTATTGGATGATTGTTTTCTGCAGCAGCATGTTCGAGAGGCAACCAGAGAAAGTAACACTCTTGATCTGGTTATCAGCAGTGATCATTCGTGTATTAAGAATTTGCAGATAAAGGAACCACTAGGTGGCAGTGATCACAGTGTGCTGAAGTGTGATTTACTCAAAGAGGTAACTACCGTCAGGGATAAAGGAAAGGGTTTTTGCTTCCGTAAAGGGGAGTACAGTGGTCTCAGACAGTTTTTAAATTCTGTACAGTGGGATCGACTGACGATGTTACAAACAGTAAATTCTAAGTGGGAAGCATTCAAGGAATTAATCGTGGAAGCTACTAGACTTTTCATACCGATGAAGAAATATTGTTCAAGGTTTAGGCCTAAATGGTTATCAAATGAACTAATGAGACTCGTGACAGAGAAGAAAAATGCATGGGATGCATATAAATTATCAGGCGACGCAGAAGCCTGTAGCAGATATAAGCTAGTCTGTAATCAGGTCACAAAGGAGGTTCGGCAGGCGAAGGCGGATTACGAGAAATCTTTGGCAAAAGATGCTAAGAAAAACAGCAAGGATTTCTTTACTTATATAAACTCTAAAAGGAAGGGGCTGAATATGATTGGTCCACTTGACATCGATGGTTCGACTGTTGATGATCCTGCTCAGATAGCAAACAAACTGAATGAGTATTTTGCATCTACATTCACACGTGAGGAATCATTACAGTTTGAAAATGGAAGAAGGTTATCAAATTGTAGCAGTGTGCTTAATGATTTTGTAATAACTGAGAGCAAAGTGGAGGAGAAATTGTTGAAGTTAAACATAAGAAAGGCACCTGGGGCGGATGGGATCTATCCAGTTATATTAAAGGAGGCGGCAAAGCAACTAAGCAAACCCTTAGCCATAATTATGAGAGCATCCTTGGATTCAGGGGAGGTTCCCACGGACTGGAGATGTGCAAATGTATCCCCAATTCACAAAGGAGGTTCGAAGGGTGACACGAATAATTACAGACCAGTTAGTTTAACTTCTGTTCCGGGTAAAATAATGGAGTCACTGGTTAAAGATGCATTGCAGGATCATCTAGACAAGACTGCAGCAATAATTCAGACACAGCATGGGTTTGTTAAGGGAAAGTCTTGTCTGACAAATTTGATTGGTTATTATGATGTGGTCACAAAGGAACTGGATGCAAAAAATAATTTTGATATCATATACTTGGATTTCAGGAAAGCTTTTGACACTGTTGCGCATGGAAGACTACTGTACAAATTGGAGCAGAATGGTATTAAGGGTAAGTTGCTACAATGGATAAAAGGATGGTTAAGTGGGAGAAGACAGAGGGTGGTAATCAATGGGTGCTGCTCTTCGTGGACTAATGTTATTAGTGGAGTCCCACAGGGTTCGGTGTTGGGTCCACTGTTGTTTTGTATATTTATCAATGATATTGATGAAGGTATATCAGGCTTAATGTCGAAGTTTGCAGATGACACAAAGGTTGGCAGGGTTGTTAATGACAGTAATGGCAGTGTGCTACTGCAACAGGATCTAGATAATTTGGGCAGATGGGCTAAGAAGTGGCAACTGAAGTTTAACCTTGACAAATGCAAAGTACTGCATATGGGTAGAAGTAACCCCAGAGAAACGTACCAACTGTGTGGTACTACACTTAAGGTGGTAGAAAATGAAAAAGACCTGGGAGTAATTGTGCAGTCAGATATGAAGTTTTCTGAGCAATGTAGACAGGCTGCTAGGGCAGGTCATGGGGTTTTGTCAATGATATATAGGAATTTTGCTAGCAGGGAAAAGGAGGTGATTGTCCCTCTGTATAAGGCAATGGTCAGGCCACGCCTTGAGTACTGCGTACAGGTCTGGAGGCCTCATTTTAGGAAGGATGTAGATTTGCTTGAGCGTGTACAGAGAAGAGCAACACGATTGGTGAGGGGAATGAAGGGATCCTCTTACCAAGAGAGGCTTAAGTTCTGCAAATTGCAGTGGCTGGAGACTAGGCACCTGCGCGGTGATCTGATTGAGGTCTATAAGGCCTTGAATGGGTTGAGCACGCTGAATTCTGATGGGATCCTCCCACTTGTTCAGAATACGAACCTACGGGGACATAAGTTCAAATTAAGAAAGGATAGATGTAGAATAGATGTGCGGAAATTTGCCTTTAGCCAGCGGGTGGTTAATTGCTGGAACAAACTTCCATCTGTCGTTGTGGAAGTTGATAGGTTAAATAAATTTAAGGAGGAACTGGACAGGCAATTGGAGGGTATGGTGTGATTTTTTTTTTTTTTTTTTTGGCTGATGCTGCATAAGCTCCTACACTTGCTTTCTTGCATCAAGTGCCACTACTACTACTACTACTACTACTACTACTACCACCTGCAGACTGGTAAAGAGATCAAAGCCGTGACAGGGGGAGAGACATACAAATACCTGGGGATGATGGAGGCTCAGCAGTTGGAACACAAGGAGGTCAAAGTCCTACCTGACCCAAAAATACTATCAGAGCCTGAGAAGCCTGCTCAAAGCAAAGCTGAATGGAGGGAATATAGTAAAAGCTGTAAACACCTATGTGGTCCCAGTGCTAACATACTTCTTTGTGATCATACATTGGACTAACACCAAGCTGGAGGATATCATGAGAAAGACAAGGACAATTATGACCAAGAGCCACCAACACCACCCAAAGTCAGCTGTGGAGAGGCCGACCATAGTGTGAAAAGAAGGAGAAAGGGGTTTGATATATCTCATTGAGCAATAGAAGAAAGCGATAGTGAACCTGAAGGATTACTTCAGAAAAACACAGCACCACTCTACCAGGCCATAAGGAAGATAGACCAGCAGTATACTGAGCTCAACCTTAACAAGGAAACTCCTCCCATCCAGACAGAACAAAT
This sequence comes from Mastigoproctus giganteus, assembly GCF_048544385.1. Classification (NCBI taxonomy): domain Eukaryota; kingdom Metazoa; phylum Arthropoda; class Arachnida; order Uropygi; family Thelyphonidae; genus Mastigoproctus; species Mastigoproctus giganteus. The sequence goes on along the minus strand of NC_143577.1, from coordinate 30,438,901 downwards.
GAAGCTTGAAAGATGGGCAAAGATATCCCATGGCAGACATCACAATGACCTCCATCAAGATTACATAGATAAAATGGCTTCCAATGCATGGCTCATGAGTGGGATGTTTTTCTCTGAGATTGAAGGATTCATGCTTACCATCCAAGACCAGGTAATCAACACCAGGAACTGTAGAAAATACATTGCCAAGGAGCCCGGAGTGACAGATGATACATGTTGACAATGTCACCTGGCCTCAGAAACAATCCAACAAATCATTGTAGGGTGCAGGATGATCATTCAGATGGAGTACACTCATAGACATGACCAGGTAGCCAGGATAATACATCAGAAGCTAGTGAAGAAATACCAGTTGATAAAAGAAGTGTACCATTCTACAAGTATGAACTTCAGGCTGTACTGGAGACTCCAAGTCACAAGCTGGGACTACACCATAATATTGCACAAGACAATACTGCACAACAGACCAGACATAATCCTTGTCAACAAGAAGGAAAAGGCTACCTATCTGATCAACATAGTGGCGTCTAACACTGGCAACCTCAAGAATATCCATGAGGAAAAGATCAGGAAGTACACAGACCTAAGGCAAGAGATCAAAGAGATGTTGCATATGCAACAAGTAACAGTTGTTCTGATCATTGTAAAGTGATCTCACAAAATATGAAATAACAACATTAAAACAGCCACTTTATTCACCAGATCTCATATTGTGTGGTTAACAATTGCTTAAAGGTTGTTGTTTCAAAGATGATGATAAAGTGCAAGCTGCTGTGATGAAAGTGCTAAAGTGAATGGCATTAAAGGTTTCCTGGATTGTTGCCAACAATTTCACAGATGTTAAAAAATGTGTTGCTTCTGAAGGAAATTTTTAATGATAAGCACATACCCTGATGAGCCAAAACATTATGACCAGCAAGTCTTTATGCAAAACGAAGCAACTGCAGGTGAACTACGGCACGTGCACAGGTCGGGACATAGTATAAAAAACACCTGATACTGAGCTCCGTTAATCAGTGTTACTCTTGTTCTTCAGATGGAAAAGGCAGTGGACTTAAGCGAGTTTGACAAAGGCCAAATTGTAATGGCCAGATGACTGGGTCAGAGCATATCCAAAACAGCATGGCTGGTGGGGTACTCATGGTCAGCCATGGTTAGTACCTACTGAAAGTGGTTCGAGGAGAGGAAACACACGAACTGCTGGCGAGGCGTTGGACGACCATGGCTTATCGATGCTCGAGGTGAGAGAAGGCTCTCCGAGATGGTACATGGCAACAGAAGGGCGACTGTGGCGCAACTTGCCGGTAATTGGAATGCTGGTGACGGGAGTAATGTGTAACAACACACAGTGCATCGAACCCTGCTGAAAATGGGGCTGCGTAGTCGCAGGCCACTCTGAGTGCCTGTGCTAACCACGGTTCGCCACCTACAGTGGGCACACGAGCATCAAAACTGGACCTTGAGTGATTGGAAGAAGGCCATCTGGTCCGATGAATAAGGGTTCCTGTTGCACCATGTGGATGGCTGGGTGTGTGTGCGTTGTTTACCTGAGGAAGTGATGGCACCTGGATGCACCGTGGGACAAAAACAAGCCGGTGGTGTCATGCTTTGGGTGATGTTCTGCTGGGATGCCCTGGGTCCAGTCATCTATATGCCTGGCACTCTGCCATCTACCTAAACATTATTGCTGACCAGGTACACCCTTTCACGGCAACGGTCTTCTCTTCCCGGCGATGCCGTCTTTCAGCAGGATAATGCACCATGCCACGCTGCCGGGGTTGTTCGAGACTGGTTTGCAGAACATGAGGAAGACTTCTAGGTATTGCCTTGGTCTCCAAATTCCCCAGACATCAGTCTCATCAAGCATCTGTGGTTTGTGTTGGAACAGTAACTCCGATCTGCGATGTCTCAACCACGGACCTTGCATGAGTTAAATGATCTGTTAGTTATGTTTTTGTACCAGATACCACAAGAGACATTTAGAAATCTTGTAGTGTCCATGCCTCGCTGGGTACGAGCTGTTTTGGCTGCATGTGGAGGACCAACATCATATTAGGTAGGTGGTCATAATGTTTTGGCTCATCTGTGTATATGCATTTTCAAAATGAAATCATACCAGGAACTTTTTTAATGTGCTGCATATTATTGATATAATATTATAACAATGGTTGTAATAATAATAACATAGTGTAATAAATGTATTTTTAAAATAATCATTTAGTGACATTTCCTCTGTTAGTATTATTATGTATCAAATTTCACTAATTTTTCCCTCCCCACTTTCCCTGCAGTTATGAATCTGGCATTCTGGAGGATCCAGCTAAGCCTCCTCCCCAAGATTTGTTTAATATGACTACAGATCCAAGAAAGTCACCAGATAGCCCTGAAGAAATAGAAATTGAATTCAAACAAGGTTTTTATTTATTTTATTTTTTTATTAACTTTTTATTTTTCTTATTTATTTTTATTTATATTAGGAAAGGGTATATTAGAATATATTTTAATTTTATTCAGGAATTCCTGTTAAAGTAAAAAACTTACAAAATGGAACAATAAAGACTACCCCATTAGAAGTTTTTCTCTACCTCAATGAACTGGGGTAAGTACTAAAGCCTAGATTATAGATATATAAAAGCAGAGTTTTTTTATCCTGTTCTGCCAAAATAAGTTATGAAAATAAAAACTCAGTATAGTGATAGTACAAACTTCTTTTGTACTTCATTCAAATGCAGAATAGTTTGTATTTCCTATTTCTAATCAAATTCATAGAATAATACAAATTTTATTTCTTCTTTTGAAAAATGGAAGTGAATTTATGCAAACAAATTTTAAATTTTCACTTTGAAATGTAAAAATGTTTTTTGCATATGGTAGAAATGTATGCACTGAAAAAATGTGTTTGATTATAGTTGGGAAAATTTACCATGGCTGTGAGGAATTAAAATTTTTTTGTAATTTTTTTATACCTTATTGCTATTATACTACTTATTAAATTGTAGGTATAGCTTAGCTTAATTAAAGCTACTTATTAAAGTAATATTGAAAACAAGGGGAAAGCTCCTGAAGCAGCTTCTGTGATTATTCTCTTCCATAAATAGTGACTTAATTTAGGGGCACAAAAAATAATTAAATTCCACACAACCAAGGAGGTAAAATTTCACAATTATAATGAAACATACATTTGTTCAGCTATATCTACATATATGTACTTTGAAAATTTCTATCCGATTTTATTAAATTTATTTATTTTATATAAATTTATTATTTTATTTAATAAGCCTTATTTAATAAGATTAGGTTACCTAAAATTTTGTAAACAATATTATTAAGCTTAAGTTTTAAAAAAATAGCTTTCAATTTTGTTGCAAAGCTTGATTTATAGTAGTTAATGATGAAGAATCAATGATGATTCTTCAATTGAAACAGTTGTCAGTTATGTTTATCAGAGGGCGCCTCCGTAGCCAGGTGGGCAGGAGTAGCAGCAGTGCGTAGCACACGCTTCTTGATTAGACTGGGGTTCGAGCCCGTGACCATCAAATACGGAGGATGCGGAAAGGTCAGGGAATGACCACCGCATATACCCAGAGCAATATGGCCTTAGTTGGTAATGTTCCTAAAAACCAAATAACAACAACATGTTTATCAGAAACCAATGAGAGATGAACTTCATACAGTGAGATTGTAGGCGTCTCCCTAGCCAGGTGGGAAGGAGCAGTAGTGCGTAGCACACACGCTTCTTGATTAGACCGGGGTTCAAGCCCGTCACCACCAAATACGGAGGATGCGGAAAGGTCAGGGAATGACCACCGCATATCCCCGGAGCAATATGGCCTTAGTTGCTAATGCTCCTAAAAAAAAAAAACCAAATAACCAAATAACAGTGAGATTGTCAAGCTATTGACCTATTGTATGGAAATTATGAGAAAGTTGCTGATAGAATTTCCTGTTTTCTTGTATTGTATTTTGCTATATATTGTATAGGTGCAATATTGAAGTATCAAATAAAGGAAAGGTGATTTTATCAAACACTGTAAATGAAAGACATAAACAGCATCAAAGAAATGCATCGTTTGCATAACATTAGGCTTGTTTTTTTAATATTTTTATGTTTAAAATAGTTTTTATTTATTTATTTTCTTTTTATAGATTAATGTTTTATACCCAAAATTGATATTGCATTCTGAAAAAGTCTGTGTCCACTTTTTTTGGATTTTAGAATATGCCAACCTTATGTGGGTCCAAGTCAGACTTTGAATTTCATTATAGATGCATTTCAAATCATCCATACTAAATTAAAAAAAAAAAAAAAAAAAAACTATCATTGAATTCTATCATCATGCAAGCCTCTTTTTTAATTTTTTGGGGATTAACCGAGCCCCTTGTTAAAAAAAATAATAGTTTGCAGAAATTCTTCTTGAGTGAGTCCCTTGTTAACAAATTGACAGCACACTTCTGATATTTTCCCTTTACATGGCTCTGGCCAGCAGAATGCTGATATGGATGGAGGAATGGATTGGAAAGGAACTTCTTATTTCTTATAAGTGTTGCTGCCTTGTTTTAAGATTCACCTATAAAAGGGCATTTGAATAATGCAGTTCTCAAGAGGTTCATAACTTCAACAAAATCCACTTCAATATTTTGTAAACTTCTATAGAGTTGTCATAGTACAAATCCAGTTTGAAATTATTCAAAATAAATATTAGACATAGAACCTTGTACATGTGTTAAGAATACTTTGACTGCATTATAGAAAGAATAGATTATTTTTTTTATCAGAAATTCGCTGGATAAAATTGTTATGTGCTCATAATTTTTAATTATTTTTTATAGAGGAAAGCATGGAATTGGAAGAATTGATATAACAGAAAACAGAGCTGTTGGAATGAAATCACGAGGCAAGCTTATAAGCTTTCCACACATTTTGACTGTTTTATAATGTAATGAAATAACCCCCCAAGTTCATGGAATACTTAATATTTTAAAACTTCAGAATTATTATAATATAATCTTCATAGAGTCCAGAGGTTATTACAAAAAAATGTAATTCTAACTCCAAGCATGCTAAAACTTAAAAATTAACTTTTTCTACCTCTATATTAGATTTTTTTTTTTTTTCTGTCACAATAACATAATTTTCTTTAGTATGCTAGAAATAGCTTCATTTCTTATGTATGTTCCTTATATTTCTATGTTTCATGTATTCCTTATATGAATTCCATAAAGGAATTTCTTTTTGGTTCTCAGTAAGAATATGAATTCTAATAAAAATTTTACTAGAATCCTAAGTATTTTTACAATTTTTTAAGTTCTGGCAAAAAACAAACAAACATTTCTGTGTATTAGTGTAGGCTATTTTCAAAAGATTATATAATGACAATTTTCTACTCATTGATATACAGGTAGTCATCAACTTATGACCTATGTGCTTTACGACTGCTACTGCATCTCACACCGCGTTTCAGTCTGAACTGAGCATACACATGAGGAGTTATTCAGTGAGGGGAATGCCAGAGGTGTATTCAACTCTGGCAGTAAGCTAGAGAATCTTGTAATAACTGAGAGTAAAGTGGAGGAGAAATTGTTGAAGATAAATACAAGAAAGGCACCTGGGGTGGATAGAATCTATCCAGTTATATTAAAGGAGGCAGCAAAGGAAGTAAGCAAACCCTTAGCCATAATTATGAGAGCTTCCTTGGACTCAGGGGAAATACCCATGGACTGGAGATGTGCAAATGTGACCCCAATTCACAAAGGAGGATCAAAAGGCGACACAAGTAATTATAGACCTGTTAGTTTAACTTCTGTTCCCGGAAAATTAATGGAGGCACTGGTTAAAGAAGCACTGCAGGATCATCTAGACAAGACTTCAGTTATAGCTCAGACACAGCATGGTTTTGTTAAGGGGAAGTCTTGCCTGACCAATTTGATTGGATACTATGATGCAGTCACAAAGGAACTGGATGCAGGGAATAACTTTGATATTATATACTTGGATCTTAGAAAGGCTTTTGATACTGTTGCACATGGAAGACTGCTGCACAAATTGGAGCAGTGTGGCATTGGAGGCAAATTGCTGCTATGGATAAAGGGGTGGTTGAGGGGGAGAAGACAGAGAGTGGTAATCAATGGACACTGCTCATAGTCGACTAATGTTATTAGTGGAGTCCCTCAGGGTCCAGTATTGGGTCCATTATTGTTTTCTGTATTTATAAATGATATCGATGATGGTATATCAAGCTTAATGTCCAAGTTTGCAGACGATACGAAGGTTGGCAGGGTTGTCAAGGACACTACTGACACTATGCTACTGCAACAGGATCTGGAAAGGTTGAGCAGATGGGCTGATAGGTGGCAAATGAAGTTTAACATTGGCAAATGTAAAGTACTACATATGGGAAACAGCAACCCCAGAGCAACGTATCAACTCTGTGGTACTACACTGACAGTGGTAGAGAATGAAAGGGATCAGGGGGTGGTTGTGCAGGCAGATATGAAGTTTTCTGAGCAGTGCAGACGGGCTGCAAGAGTAGCTCATGGTGTATTGTCGATGATATATAGGAATTTTTCTAGCAGGAATAAGGAGGTGATTATTCCCGTGCAATGGTCAGGCCACACCTAGAGTACTGTATACAGGTCTGGAGGCCTCATTTCAAGAAGGATGTAGGGATGCTGGAACGAGTACAGAGAAGGGCAACAAGATTGGTGAATGGAACAAAGGGGTGCTCTTACAAAGAAAGGCTTAAGTTTTGCAAATTACAGGGTCTGGAGACTAGGCACCAGCGAGGTGATCTGATTGAGGTGTATAAAGCCTTGAATGGTTTGAGCATGCTCAATGCTGATGGGATTCTTGTTCTTGCTCAGAAAAATCACCTGAGAGGGCATAAATTCAAATTGAGGAAAGACAGATGTAGGATAGACGTGAGGAAATTTTCCTTTAGCCAGCGGGTGGTTGGTTGGTGGAACAGACTTCCATCCCTTGTCGTGGAAGTTGATAGCCTAAATAAGTTTAAGGCTCAGCTGGACAGGTATTTCGAACGAACAGAGGGGTGAAGTGGAAGTGATTATTTTTTATTTATTTATTTTTATTTTATTTAATTTATTTTATTTTTTTTTGGTTGATGCTGCATAAGCTTGCTTTCTTGCATTAAATGCCTCTGCTAATGCTAATGCTACATACAAGATTGTTGCTAGGAAGAATGCTATATGCACGTCAATCCTCTCTTAATGCAGTGCTCTCAGATTTTTCTACTACACTCACATGCCCTATTCGTGTGGTCCCCGAAGCCTAATGTGAACGGTTGTGCATGTAGCGTCAGCGCACTGCCCAGTAACGTGTTTTGTGCAAATAAACTAGTCTTAATCTGTTTAGTCAGCTTTGCCATCACAGTCGAACAAAACATCTTACTGATGTATGTATGTCGTGATTCATGCGTCTCAATCTCTGTTTGCATACATTACATTCACTATTTTTGGTTCAGTTATATTTGTGTTACAATTGGCATTTTTTTTTAAAATCCCTGAACATGTCAACCAAGAGGAAACTTTGTCTACTCGTAGACCTGTTAAGAAAGAAAGGCCATTGATTTAGAGACAAAATTGAAAGTGATCAAGCAGCATGAAGAAGGAAAGAAGGTGAACACTTTTAAGTTATCTCATTCTACAGAGTCGACGATTTTGAAGGACAAAGAAAGAATTAGTGAAGTTGTTAAAGGTTCGGCACCCATGCGAGCAACAGTGATAATGAAACAACGTACAGGGCCCATCCATGAAATGGAAAAATTATTGTTTCTTTGGATGTAAGATCAGATGTAGAAGCAAATACCTTTAAGCCTTCTTACAGTGCAGTCGAAGGCTAGAAGTCTCTTTCAGACGCTGAAGAAACGTGCCAGAAAAGATTACACTCAGACATTTATAGCAAGTTCAAAAGATTCAAAAGAAGATTCAACCTTCATAGGGTTCGAGTCACTGGAGAATCAGCAAGTGCAGATGTGGAAGGTGCTCAAGTGTTTGTTAAAAGTCTGGATGAAATAATTACGGAAGGAGGGTATCAACCAGAGCAGCTTTTCAATGTGGATGAGACTGGATTGTTGTGGAAAAGGATGCCAGAACGCACTTACATTCACCAAGAAGCCAAAAGCATGCCTGGTTTTAAGGCACTTAAATATAGGCTGACTTTGCTCCTTGGCAGGAACATCGCAGGTTTTAAACTGAAGCCTTTTTTAATTTATCATTCTGAAAATCCCCGTGCATTCAAGAATGTAAACAAGCACACTCTGCCTGTATACTTCCGTTCAAACCGAAAAGCCTGGATGACTCAAACATTGTTTGAAGACTGGTTTATAAATTGTTTTGTACCTCAAGTTCGTGAATATTGCTTCGAGAAAGAAATTCCTTTCAAAATTGTATTAATTTTAGATAATGCACCTGGCCAACCACCTCACCTAGACCACCTCCATCCAGATGTAAAAGTTGTTTATTTGCCGCCAAATACAACTCCACTCATTCAGCCTATGGACCAAGGGGCGATTTCCACATTTAAGGTCCACTATCTTCGAACCACTTTCGCCCAAGCTATAGCCGCAACAGATGCCGACCCAGAACTATCTTTGCGAGAGTTTTGGAAACAGTACGATATTTATAAATGCATCAAAAATATTGTGGCCGTGTGGGAGGCTGTGACAAAGAAATGCATGAATGGAATCTGGAAAAACTGTGTCCATCCTTTTGTTAATACTATTGATGAATTTAATAGTGAACATGAACTTGAAATGGTTACGGAAAATATTGTAACAGTGGCAAATGGACTTTCTTTAGAGATTGAAGTGGAAGATGTTGAGGAGCTGCTACAGCAAGAATCTGGAGAACTTACGAATGAAGAACTTATCACTTTGGAAGGAGAAAGAATGGCTGAAGAAGAAAGGACGGAAGAAGAGAAAAATGAAGATGAGGAAGAACCAGAAAGAAAATTCACCACTAGAGGGTTATCTGAAGGTTTTTCTCTACTAAATAAACTTCTTACACATTTTGAGGAAATGGACCCAAACATCGAACGATTTGCAGGGATTGAACGAATGGTACAAGTTGCTTTTCAGCCATACCATGAAATTTACAAACAGAAAAGGAAACAAACAATTCAAACAAACAATACAAACAGTTCAAAGTTTATGAGAAAAACAACTCCCACTACATCAAGTGGCGGCATTGATGACCTGCAGCCAAGCACGAGTGGTCAGTAAAATATTTCTTATCTATTTTCTACATATGTTTTGTTTAGTTCTTTAAGATAAAATATTTTTTAGGTTTTATACAGTATTTGATATCTTTTTCATATTTTTTATTTTTATAAATAGTAAACCAATTGTATTGTACACAGTGTCTGTTTACCTAAACTGGTCCGACTTACGTCCAAATCGCTTTATGGCCGGTCGGTCGGAACCTAACATGGTCGTAAGTCGACGATTACCTGTATATATATATAGTGACAATTAAAAGTAGCTTGTAAATAATACTGGGTCTAGTTACACATAATCAGAGGAACAATTGCAGATAATTTACACAATTCTCATTTTAATTTACTCCACAAGTAAAAGTTAAAGAAAATTAAATCATGGCTCTGAATTACAGTGCAATGTTCATAAACCAAGCCTGGTTATACCCTGGCTTTGGATATAATGCAAGTGTGATATGTTCACCAAGAGGGACTTAAAAATAAAAATGCAGTTTATGACAGAACATGAATTTTACAGTAGATAATAGCAAAAGCAAACTCTATATCTTAGGGAACAGAACCAGCCACTGCAGTGGTTTCAAAAATGTGAACCACTGAGCTCTTGTAGTCTCTTCTCTGATATATTCCTTCAATTATATGATTAAATTTTTATAACCAAGTAGTTATCTGAGAGTGATTACTGCAAATGTTCAGTTTCTCTCCTCTACAAATGTGACCATAATTTTACTTTGCAAATAGCAGCATATGCCTTTTTAAAGGATGAAACCACATTTACAATGGCAAAAACTGCTAAAGGCTAATGTGAAATGTGCATGAATTGATGTACAGTTTGTATATTTTTATAAGTTGCTGCTACTTATAACATTAGCAGAGACTTGTAGATCATATATACAGATTAGCAGTGGCTTGTATATCATATGGCTTACTATACTTTTTAAATTTTGGAGTAGTATTTTAAATTCTTATAAAAGTAGCCATTATCTACATTAATTCTAAATAGAATTAATTATGAAATGAAATTTATTTCAGGAAGTGTCGGACCAAGTTATTTTTGTGCCCAGGGCTGAAAAATTTTTCAGCACCTCCTTTACTAAGGATATATATATATATATATACACTGGTAATCAAAGAAAGTGCATCACCTAGGAATTTCACATTTCTAACCCTTTTTCGCAATGGTATGTTACTTTAACGACTAGCATCACAAATAGAAATATAAACAAAAGATATTTATTAATAGTTAAGGCAAAGCTAAGTAATATTTGACAGGTGCTCTCAAAATATTCCAAAATGAGTATTTGCAACCTTTATACAACAGTTTTGATAAACACAACAATTTTGGCTGAAATGTTATCAGAAGCCCTCAATTTGCTCAGTTTATCATTTTAAATGGAAAACAAAATGAAAAGTTCACCAGGTGCAAACTAATATTTAGTTGAACCGCTTCTGGCCCTGATGACAGCAGCAGCACACCGTTGAGGCATTGACAAGATCAATTTCTGAAGATAATCAACTGATAGTTTGTGGTTCCAAACATGAATTATGGCTTCCTGAAGTTCACGAAGGGTCTTTGGTTTCTTTCTGGCTACTGCAGATTCCACATGATGCCAACAGTTCTCTATAGGATTCAGGTCTGGGCTGTTTCTTGGCCAGCTAAGAGTTTTAATGGACCGTTCTTCCAACAATTTTTTTCACCTGTAACAAATGTAAACACATTACTGTTGAACCTATAATGCAGAAATGAAGCTAAAGTAACTACAGAAGTGCCTACTTACACTTTTCGCCCGATGACAAGGAGCAGAGCTGTCCTGAAAGATGCAGTTACTTGGCAGGTTGAAATGGTCTCTAATGGTTGGCAGCAATTTGCCTTCCAATATAGTCAGGTATCCATTGGCATTTACGGAACCTTTTATAAACTGTAGGTGACCTACTCTGCAATACGAAATGCACCCCCATATCATTTGGCTGGTAGGGAATTTCACTGTAGACACCACACAGTCTAGATGGTATTCTTCACCACATCTATGGCAAATCATTTGTCTCCCATCAGAGGCATGTAGGTTGAATTTCTTCTCATCCGAAAAAAAACTGCCTTCCATTGCTCTGGGGGTCCATTTGACATGCTCCTTACACCAAATTAATTGGGCTGGCCTTTTTCATTTTTTGTGTGAGGAGGGCTACAAGTCCATTTTTGAAGAGGAGTCTTTTGACTGTTACTGTACTTGCTACCACTCATGTATGTGCTTTCCATTCTCTTTTCAACTCAGACGAAGAAGCTTTACAGTTTTTAAGACATAAGCGTTTCAAAATGCAGTCCTGTTTTGGCGTATAGACTTGTTTGCATCCAGTTTCTTTTTTCCTATCAGCAGAACCAGTATTCTTGACTTTGGAAAGAAATTTACTCACTGTCAACTGATTACAAGACACTCTATAAGCAATATGACGGGAAGAACACTTCCTCATGTAAGGCGACAATAGCATCCTTTCTTGGTAGTGTCAACTGCATGTAACTCGCCATCCTGACACAAGCAAGGAATGACTGCAACTCTTGCAGAGCATGCTTATATAGCTGAAAGTAACAGCTGATGCAATATTACATCATCACCTACACGTGTCAATCTTATATGATGCAATCTGTAAGAAATATTGCCATATACTTACATTATTCGGACAACAATTACAATTTCAAGGGGTGATGGACTTTCTTTGTGTGTGTGTTTCCATGATTTGTAAAATTTGGCACCCCTTAAAGAATGGTGCCCTGGGCAAGGGCCCTGCTAGCCCGTGCCTTAATCTGGCACTGATTTAAGGTTTTTAGAATACTTGATTATTTAAAATTAAGGTTAAAGAATTTTAAATTTGTTAACATATAAAGCTAAACATCATTCCTCAACTAGCATATCAATAGTGTTGGTTCATGACTTAACTTTGTATTCATAGCTCTTCTATTCACATTTGACTCTTACAAGTGAATATTTCCTGCTGCTTCCCCTTGGCACACAGTATATGGGGTTAGGGGTACTGCACGGATCAGGTTTATGGCTTTGCAGGGTTTGAGTTTTATCAGTTGGTATTTTGCAAGGCTTCCTATATGCTATATGCCAAAAGCTTCCTGTGTGTTTTCATCTTCACACTAGTTTTTTTGGATCCAGTTGTTGTTTGTTGAATGTATCTATAATGCTTGCTGTGAAATATCTGGTTAGCCTTTCACGGTTAGTGAGAAATCAATGGAGTTTTCAGTACATTCCTGCTGATAGTCTAGCAGACCCTTAGGATAGACTAAGATAATTTTGATATCAAGTATATCAACTTTCCAGTTGATATACTTGATATCAATTTAATTCCTTGATAATCTCAAGGAATGTAAGTCCCCTGAGATTATATTTGATTCCAGGGTGTTGCATGAAGATTGGAATGAGGAATGGCCCTTGAGTTGATGAAGGATTCCTCATATCTTATTTAGCAATCTAAAAATAGCCAATATTCAATTCCAAGGAAGGAACTAATGTTTCTCATAGCTGAAGGCCAAACACTAGATACATGTAGAACTATATGTAGCTAAGCATTTTAGAATGTAGTCCTTGACCAGCTTAGGATTGTGGATAATAGTTAGTTATTGTTTTAGAGCCCGTAAGGCAGAAAGGGTCTTGGATTTCACTGGGGAAAGGTATGGATTGAGGGTGCAATTCTCTCATTGTATACAAAAGCTAAATTCAGATAAGCTGTAATCTTTAACACCTGAGTTCCATTTAGGTAGACAAGAAAATTGTTCTTGATCTTCCTGTTAATGATGAGTTGAGCTGATTTGGTGGGATTCAAGGATAAACAGAGATTTTAGGTATGACTGAAAATGAAGTATGCAGGTATTTGCACACTTGCATACCTTTGGAACAGATTTAGGATCTATAGATGTAATTATGAATTTTATATCATCTGTATGTGTAAGGGAATTGATATTTTGATTATGATAAGGTTCAAAATCCACTGCAAATAAAATGGATGATAAAACTCCTCCTTGAGAAATACTCCACATAACAGTGAAACTAACTTCCATATCCTTATGAGTAACTTTAAGATATCTTTTCTCGGCTGTCCTGGTTAGTGTTTTTATGTTGGCTTTTATTGAAAGTACTCTTCTGAGATTGATTGAAGGGCTGGTACCGCGATGGCATTGCATGCTGATTTTATGTTGAAGAACACTGTATCCATTTGGGCTTTACATTTAATGCTTTCTGAATTTGGAAGAGTGTTTCTTATAAGTTGTGTCATTGATCTTCCTCTAATAACTGAATGAAGATGTGCTAGTCTGTGTTGAAAGCAGTGTTTGGTTAAGGTTGATAGTAAAGTTTTCTCGGCCAACACGAAAACAACGAGAAACATTGGATAACTTACGCAGAAAATTAGTTTCCCGACACCGGACTCTAGTGCTGCTCGCTCGGTAACCAGACGGTAGGTGTTATCAGTCTGGAGCAAAGTCGAGAACGATATATTGATTGACAGGTAGGCGGGGCAAACAATGAAATGATTGGTGGTGGGCACGACAGATGATAAGCTACTGTGTAGTCATTGGTTGGCATTATAATGTGTGTTTATGAGTAAAGAATGGTGCATAATAGTTTTGTGATGAACGGTAAACAGGTAATAGTAGCAATGAATCTTTTAAAGATGGAAGAAATTTGTAATGAAAATAAAATGTTGGTTGATTTTTTGATGAAACTAAATTAATAAAAGTTTCATTCTGTTCATTTTTATGTTTTTTTTCTCATTATTAAAATCAGATTTTTGGAGTTCATGAGTGTTTTTACTATATTGTTGATTTAGGTTTGGTTACGAAAAAGGAAAAGGTTTCTTTATTTTTTGTTATATTTCGTAACATGACCTTAAATGGTAGGTTAGGAAATAACAGAAAAGGTTTCCTAATATTTTGTGACCTAACCTTAAATGTTAGGTTAGGAAATAAAAGAAAGATTCTTTATATATATAACAATAAAAATAAATTAGAATAAGAATTAAAAATAAATAAATAAATAATGCCAGCAGCATGGCAAGACAGAAGAGTGAAAATAGTCAAAATTGAACATAACGATAAAACCAACAGGGAGGGAAGAGAGGGGTAACAAACACCAGGGGCTCACATCTAGTGAGTATGGGCTTGGCACACACAGGGTCCTGAGATGGATATCATCATTCTTATCTTTCTTGGTGATTCCCTTCTACTTTTGACACACACTCTCTCTCTCTCTCTCTCTCTCTCTCTCTCTCTCTCTCTCTCTCTCTCTCTCTCTCTCTCTCTCTCTCTCTCTCTCTCTCTTCTCTTGGGGTAACTCAGGAATTTTTTTTTTGACTGGTGCAGCATAAGCCTTGCACCATATAGCTAATAATAATAATAATAATAAAGAGTAAAAATATTGCAGCAGAAACTCTCTAAGATAATTAGAACATCTAAATATAAAGATAATAAAATAATAATCCATTAAATTTCGAATGGCAATTAAATGGAAATTTAACAGCCCCCCCCCTTCTCACGGGCACCAAGTACAAATTTATGTGAAATATCACCAACAGAGATGTAAACCACTACACCACTACAATATATATATAGCTATTCACAATATATATATATATATATATATATATAGTGAATAGCTATTGAGGTGTTGATTGACATTATGATACATGTGTATCCATATGAGTATCTTTAAAAATAAAAGTACAGTAATAAAAAATTAATATTTTGTTAATAAACAATTTATGCGTTAGTCCACCCATGATTCTAAAGAAAAAATGTTAGGTTACTCCCTCCATTTCAGGAGGGGTTCAAGCCCCCATGGGATTCAAGTGGAGGTAACATGACCTTTTTTCATCATTAGGGCATATTATTGAACAAGAAAATAAAAAACAGTCATAAAAAAATTTATTTTTTTATGACTGTATTTCTAAATATGACTGTGATTCTAAAGAAAAAAGGTTAGGTTACCTCCTCCACTTTGGGAGGGGTTTAAGCTCCCATGGGATTCAAGTGGAGGTAACCTGACCTTTTTTCACCATTATGGAAAATGTTCATTAGGGTATGCACGATAGGGCAAGTTACCATTACTAAAACTACTATTATATTTAGGCCACTCGAATAATTAAATTTATCTGCCATGCTGTGTCTTAGGTCTGTTAATTGTGTGTGTTCTATGGTCGATTTGTCTGTTTACTGGACGGAAAACCCCAGTTTCTGGGGAAAAACCTTGCTATCTACGCCTGAGACCAACTAACTCAGCCACGGAGTGAAAAAAAAAGTTTATGATTCTGGATTTTAATAATTTTTTGGGCGCATTTTGATAGTGGATTTATCTTTTATATTTGAGAGAGTTGGCTCTTGCCTATTTTTTTAGGTGATGTGGTTTTTTAGTCTTCTTCCAAGTTCTGTATGGAACATGGAAGAAGACTAAGCTTGAAATTTTGAGAGAAGATATTTTCTATTTTTCCATAGTCATTGGCTTGTTGTAATGATTGATTATACTTCAAGTACAGTGAGATTTATAGACATATAGGAGAGTAAACTGATTGGAATTTATCAGTGCCTCAGTGATTTTTATACCATCTGTATTTTTGATAAACTATACCCAGTTGATTCTTCCCTTATGCTGATAGGGTTATTAGATATTTTAATTGCATAGCAATCAATGTATCATCTAGCAACTTTTTTTTTGAATCGCTATATGTTTAGGCCCAGGCATGTTTAGCCTAAACATTGTGATTGATCTAGTCTTTATTGTGGTCTGGAAGGGTGGGAGTATATCACTCCTATTTGGATCCCATTATCATTTGCATGAAGTGTGGCACAGATTGCTTTGAGAATTTCTGAGTTACTGCATTTAAAATTTTTGTGTATAAACTAATTATACGCATAATCATTGTGCTCAGCTTCATTATCAAGGTGTATTAACCCATAGTAGTGTATGTATTTTGATCTTTTCAACAGAATTCTTGAATATTTAATAGAGAAACCAGAGAAAAACTGTTTAAAATGTATTATGAGGATGGGGATCAAAATGATCCTGTGTGCTTGTCTATAATATGGCTAAATACAACTCTTAATTTTCTTGATTCTGATATTTTTATTACTGGAAATGCAACATTTCATTGACAATCATGTAGAAAATAAGAATATTAAATTTAATATATTTTAAAATCTCTCCAGGTATCTATGAAACTCCAGGTGGTACTGTTCTATATCAAGCTCATTTAGATTTGGAGATCTTCACTATGGACAGGGTAAGCTCCATTTCTGTATGTTCTGAATAATTTAGAATTTGATAACGTAGTAGTAGTAGTAGTAGTAGTAGTGGCATGTGATGCAAGAAAGCAAATGTATGAGCTTATGCAGCATCAGCCAAAAAAAAAAAAAAAAATCACCATTCCCTCCAAATGCCTGTCCAGTTCCTCCTTAAATTTATTCAACCTATCAACTTCCACAACAACAGATGGAAGTTTGTTCCAGCAATTAACCACCCGCTGGCTAAAGGAAAATTTCCGCACATCTATTCTACCTCTGTCTTTTCTTAATTTGAATTTATGCCCCCTTAGATTCGTAATCTGAACAAGTGGAAGGATCCCATCAGAATTCAGCGTGCTCAACCCATTCAAGGCCTTATATACCTCAATCAGATCACCGTGCAGGTGCCTAGTCTCCAGCCACTGCAATTTGCAGAACTTAAGCCTCTTTTGGTAAGAGGATCCCTTCATTCCCCTCACCAATCTTGTTGCCCTTCTCTGTACACACTCAAGTAAATCTACATCCTTCCTAAAATGAGGCCTCCAGACCTGTATGCAGTACTCAAGCCGTGGCCTGACCATTGCCTTATATGTGATTCAAGATACTGTAAAATTAATTGTTGAAAAAAAAAAAAAAAAAAAACAAATAAAAAATATTGTATTTTGTTAGTTATAAATTGTCTTGTAACAAAGCTTTGTCACAAGGCAATTCATAACTAACAAAATACAGATATTTGTTTCCTAACATATAAAATACCTATTTCCAAGGAAAGAATGCAGTACTTTTAGGCATGTTTGTATTTGCATGAAATACTTATTGTTACCTTCATCATGTCCATCCATCCATCCTCATCTCTCTGCATGTAATAACTTGACTCCTAGTGGACAAATTATCGTGAAATTTTATATTTGAGTCTTTTAGAAAAACTTGTCAAGCCATCCCAAATTTTATTGAAGTTGGACCAATACAAATTCAGTATTCTGTTTTCATAAAATTTCAAATATCTCAATGCTTAATAGAAATATATTTAAAATGTTTAAGCATCACTTGATTAGGAAAGTTCAACAAATTTTCAGTGTATATTTTCTTAGTCCCTGGGAAGGTTTTAGGATCATTTCAACTCAACAGCTTTTCCCCCCTGAAGAAACCTATATTAATTTCAGATGTTTGAGTTTTACTAGAGAAGGGAAGTTGGAGCAACACCAAATTTTCAGCATACAGTTTGTTGATCTCTGGTATTATTATATTAATTATTCAGTGCATTGAAAGTTTGCCAGCTGCATGTTATTTTTTGCCAAAGTATTTTTTGTTTCAGTGTCTTATTCATAACAATAGTACTTGATGGGAAACCCTTGATCTATGCCACTTTGCATATTAGCTATCTAACTGCTTTTTTTTTTTTTTTTTTTGGTAGTCGTTGGTGCATCGGCTTCTTTGGCCATAATGCACCTCCCAAGGTTTTTGCAGTACTTTGATCCAAGCCTGAGGCGGGATTCGAACCCGCAACCTTTAGGTTGCCAGGCAGACACTTTACCCACCCGGCTAGCCCGGTTGGCAACTATCTAACTGCATCCCCGCATGTATGTCATACCAGATTTGAGTTTAACATTACTAGCAGTCAAGATTGGTCAGAAAGAGATTTTACATGCATATCTTAGTACTTTTCATGCAATAAAATTATTATTTAATTTATTTCTTAAATTTTGGGAATGCATTGAGTAGGCACAAATTAGCATACACAAGAAAATATTCTATTAATGCATCTATATGAAAAAATTTATGAATGTATATTTCGTATAGATGCATTAATAGAATACATATATACAAAATATACCTTTTTGTAGTGTTTGTGCATACGAGATGTATCTCAAAGGGATTAGATTAGTGGTTTTCACTTCCTAGGGTTTTAACATTTTCTTATTAATCAGTAGATTTTAAATGATTATCATTATTTCATTTTTTAATTCCAGTTAACCTTCCTTTGTAACAAGTTAGTACAAAGTATCACTTTAGTTTGACATGTAGACATGTAGACATGTATAGTATCTTATGTAGGACGGCACCTGAACGAAAGTTCATCTCCGTCTTTGTACACTGTGATGGTTACAGAAAGCACTGTAACAGGCCAGAAATGTGTGTAACGTTATGTTCGTGCAGTGTGTGTGTTGTTGTGTTGTTTAGTTGTTTCTGGCCGTTTTGTCACCAGGCAGGCGATCACCTGGAAAGCCTGCCCAGTGTCCGTCTACACCACGGGGAGGTAGGCCACAACTGCGCAAGAACCATGGCCAACCTCAACAGTCACGTACTGAATGTCCAAAGAGGATTTGGAGCCATTCAAAAGAACCCCGCGCCAGCAAGCCGGCAACAGCGCGCGCACGCACACACACACACACACACACACACACACACACACACACACACACACACACACACACACACACACACACACACTCCCAGGAGAAAGGACAGCAGAAGACGAAGAAATAAGGATGAGAATAGCATAAAGTAAAAAAAAAAAAAAAAAAAAAAAAAATAAAATCTTTATCCATTTCTTGCCCACATCTGTATGCAGTGCTGCCCAAAGTGGTCCACAAAGAGAAAAGGTGTATTGTCAAACAGAAGTTGTAATGTCATTCAATCATGATCGGCAGGAACAAGTTCTAGATATAATTCTGAATTCTGTTAATCTGGAGTGGTGTCAGAAGTCTCTGGTCGATGACGGTATCACTGAGCAGAGGTTTAGTTGAAGAGAGTCTTGATAAAGGATGAGTCAGAGAAGTGCAGCATCTGTCAAAATCTTTGTGTGTTCTTGAAAGCCACAACAATTTTGTATATGACGTCATCAGGACGACGAGGCAGCGCACAGTTGTATTATGATTTATGATGCATTTTCAGTTTCATTTCTTGAATTAACATTGAGGTTGAGAGCCTTCCTGCGATTAAAAGCAGCATTGCAGAAGGTTTGAAGGGCCTGGAAATTGTTGACAGAAATGAGTATCTTCTCACCTCCGGGACACAAGTTTGGTACTGTTGCCTTAAGAGCCGATCTTAGATCATCGTAAATGGAGCATTCAAAAAGTACGTGAGGAGAGTCTTCCGGTAGCCCACATCGACAGGAGACTGTATTGGAAAGTCTGAATTGGTAGAGTTTTGCGTTAAGCGAACCATGCCCAGTTAGTATGTAGGAGGTAAACAGTGAGGGTGAAAACCATTTTCTGGTGGATGATGCAAGTAGTGCAGTTACGTCGGGAACGAAGTTTTTGGTGATAGCTCCTTTTTCGGTAGAATTCCATCTATTCTGCCAGGTATTCACTAACAAATTCCAGCATCTGGTTCGCTCAGTTTTGGGATCAGTCTGAGGGTTAACAATGATTCCCTGAAATTCCACGGAAATGCCTTTGCGGATGTAAAAGCAAAGCCCTCTAAACACAACATGCAAGTCAAGTGGTATGGTGCCTGCAAGAGTCTGTAAAGCTGGAGTTGATACTGTTCGGCAAACGTGAAGTAGGCTGAGGAGAAAGCAACGTTGAATAGTGGATAACTTGGTTTGTACTGTTTTGAGTGCAGTACGTCTAAACCAAAGGCTGGCAGCGTAGGTTGTAATTGGGATTATGGCAGCATTGTAAAATAGATGTAGGGTTTTAGTGTTCAGTCCCCAGTCATGTCTGGTAATTTGGAGCAGCATCGCGGTAAAACTCTTAACTTTGACAGACAGATGTTGAATATGCTCAGTAAAGGAAAAGCGGTCGTCGATGATGACTCCTAAAAATTTGGTGCTTCGGACAAGTGGAAGTGATTTCTTGTCAAGTTTTACAACTGGTGGTCTGCGATAGTCTAATTTGTGTTTAAAAATCATGATCTTCGATTTTGTTGGGGATAATTTTAATTTGTTCTTAGAGGACCAGGACGATAGTTCAAAGAGTACTTTATTGGCATAGAGTTCTAATTCAGATCTTGAGTTTCCATTCACTAAAATGATAATGTCATCTGCATACGCAAGTTGTCGCACATTTTGAAATTCAGGAGTCCTAAGCAGCCAATCATCGAGAACTAGGTTCCAAATCAAGGGACCTAAAATAGATCCTTGGGGGCAACCACGGGAGACAGATCTGTTAATCTTCGTGCTTTTAGTGATGACGGTGACGGTGCGATCAGCAAAATAGTTTCTAACAAGTTTATAAAGCTGAAGAGAGCAGTGATTGGAACGGAGTCTGCTGAGGGCACTTTCCCACCATAAATTATCAAAAGCGCATCACTTTAGTTTGTAGTAAATAATTGAAGTAGGTGAATTGCCATCGTTTTTGCTACATCTCATATTGTGAATGCCTTCACGAGATGTCTGTTATTGCGCCAACTTGAATAAGCAATGCTATTGCACACTATCTGGCGTCTCTCATATTATGAAGCTAAACTTCATAACTGGGTTGTCACTCATTGTATCATTGGGGCACCTACCTGCCCACCGATGAGAGGCCAACAAATTTCGAAATGGTGTTGGCTGGGTAATGGTATCTGCCAAGAATAAAGAACATTAGCCTTCTCTACTGGGAAAGCATTGCTTATTTGAATTAGTCAATAATAAGCAACTCGTGAAGGCATTTACAATATGAGATGTAACAAAAATGTGCCATTTCACCTACTTTGATGATTTACTATGAATTAAAATGATGCTTTGCATTAACTTGTTCATCTAGTGAATTTCCCATAGTCCGAGGCTTTCAACCCTAAATCCTTTTTAGTACTTGTTTTTGTACTTAATTTATTTGCCTATGTCTTCCACGACAGCCTAGTCAGTACAAAACATCACCATCTACCACTTTCTTGGATAGGTTTGGGTTTGAGTCCCATCTGTGACTAGAGGAATCCTTTAGGCCTCTTCAGTTGGAGCTGTACTTAGCCAATCTCAGATGGAGGGATTTTCCGATGCACAACATGCAAATAAGCCTGTAAGTACGTACATCACACAGCCAAAAGACATGTCCCATATTGAGATGGGACACCCAATAAATTGCTTCCCTACCCACAGCTGTGTGGTGGCAATCACATCATGTCATTTGTTCTGCATTTTAGTCAGTAGGATTTTGTGTTTAATTTTAGAAATATATCTTCTGCTATTATTTATTAGATTAAATTAAATTTTTTATTTATATTAACAAGCATGTATGCATTATAAGCTGGCTCCTATATTTTTAGGCACGTTAGCATATATACATAATGTTTAGTAATGTATTGTGCTGCTTTTCATGAAATTTTGTTATAAATTAGCATTAGCATTAGTAGAGGCATATGATGCAAGAAAGCAAGCTTATTCAGCATCAGCCAAAAAAAAAAAAAAAAAACCCTCTCCCATTTCACCCCTCCGTTCGTTCGAAATACCTGTCCAGTTGAGCTTTAAATTTGTTTAGGCTATCAACTTCAACAACAAGTGATGGAAGTCGGTTCCACCAACCAACCACCCGCTGGCCAAAGGCAAATTTCCGCACATCTATCCGACATCCGTCCTTCCTCAATTTGAATTTATGACCTCTGAGGTGATTATTCTGAGAAAGATGAAGAATCCCATTGGCATTGAGCATGCTCAAACCATTCAAAGCCTTATACACCTCTATCAGATCACCTCGCCGGTGCCTAGTCTCCAGACTCTGTAATTTGCAAAACTTAAGCCTTTCTTCGTAAGAGCAACCCTTTGTTCCATTTACTAATCTTGTTGCCCTTCTCTGTACCCGTTCCAGCAGCTCTACATCCTTCTTGAAATGAGGCCTCCAGACCTGTATACAGTACTCAAGATGTGGCCTAACCATTGCCTTATACAAGGGAATAATCACCTCCTTATCCCTGCTAGAAAAATTCCTGTATATCATTGACAAGACACCATGAGCTACTCTTGCAGCTTGTCTGCACTGCTCAGAGAACTTCATATCTGCCTGCACAATTACCCCCAGGTCCTTTTCATTCTCCACCACTGTCAGTGTAGTACCGCAGAGTTGATACATTGCTCTGGGGTTACTGTTACCCATATGTAGTACTTTACATTTGTCAATGTTAAACTTCATTTGCCACCTCTCAGCCCATCTGTTCAACCTTTCCAGATCCTGTTGCAGCAGCATAGCGTCAGTAGTGTCCTTAACGACCCTGCCAACCTTTGTATCATCTGCAAACTTAGACATTAAACTTGATATCCCATCATCAATATCATTCATAAACACCGAAAACAACAATGGACCCAACACTGAACCTTGAGGAACTCCACTAATAACATTAGTCCACGTTGAGCAGTGTCCATTGATTACCACTCTCTGTCTTCTGCCACTCAACCAGCCCCTTATCCATAGCAGCAATTTGCCTCCAATGCCACACTGCTCCAATTTGTGCAGCAGTCTTCCATGTGCAACAGTATCAAAAGCCTTTCTAAGATCCAAATATATAATATCAAAGTTATTCCCTGCATCCAGTTCTTTTGTGACTACATCATAGTATCCAATCAAATTGGTCAGGCAAGACCTGCCCTTAACAAAACCATGCTGCGTCTGAGCTATAACTGAATTCTTGTCTAGATGATCCTGCAGTGCTTCTTTAACCAGTGCCTCCATTAATTTACCTGGAACAGAAGTTAAACTAACAGGTCTATAATTACTTGTGTCAGCCTTTGATCCTCCTTTGTGAATTGGGGTTATATTTGCACATCTCCAGTCTATGGGTACCTCCCCTGAGTCCAAAGAAGCTCTCATAATTATGGCTAGGGGTTTGCATACTTCCTTTGCTGCCTCCTTTAATATAACTGTCCCATCCACCCCAGGTGCCTTTTTTATGTTTATCCTCAACAATCTCTCCTCCACTTTCCTCTCGGTTATTACAAAATCATCCAGCTCACTGCCAATGTTTACTTTACCTTCATCATTCTCCTTCCTGAATAACTCCTCATGCGTGAATGTAGATGCAAAATACTCGTTTAGATTGTTAGCCACCTGAGCAGGATCCTGAACTGTTGAACCATCAATATCCAGTGGACCAATCTGATTCATCCCTTTCCTTCTCGAGTTCAAGTAGTAGTAGTAGTAGTAGTAGTAGTAGTAGTAGTAGTGGCACATGATGCAAGAAAGCAAGTGTAGGAGCTTATGCAGCATCAGCCAAAAAAAAAAAAAAAAAAAATCATCACACCATTCCCTCCAAATGCCTGTCCAGTTCCTCCTTAAATTTATTTAACCTATCAACTTCCACAACGACAGATGGAAGTTTGTTCCAGCAATTAACCACCCGCTGGCTAAAGGCAAATTTCCGCACATCTATTCTACATCTATCCTTTCTTAATTTGAACTTATGTCCCCGTAAGTTCGTAATCTGAACAAGTGGAAGGATCCCATCAGAATTCAGCGTGCTCAACCCATTCAAGGCCTTATAGACCTCAATCAGATCACCGCGCAGGTGCCTAGTCTCCAGCCACTGCAATTTGCAGAACTTAAGCCTCTCTTGGTAAGAGAATCCCTTCATTCCCCTCACCAATCGTGTTGCTCTTCTCTGTACACGCTCAAGCAAATCTACATCCTTCCTAAAATGAGGCCTCCAGACTTGTAAGAAATACTCAAGGCGTGGCCTGACCATTGCCTTATACAGAGGGACAGTCACCTCCTTTTCCCTGCTAGCAAAATTCCTATATATCATTGACAAAACCCCATGACCTGCCCTAGCAGCCTGTCTGCATTGCTCAGAAAACTTCATATCTGACTGCACAATTACTCCCAGGTCTTTTTCATTTTCTACCACCTTAAGTGTAGTACCACACAGTTGGTACGTTTCTCTGGGGTTACTTCTACCCATATGCAGTACTTTGCATTTGTCAAGGTTGAACTTCAGTTGCCACTTCTTAGCCCATCTGCCCAAATTATCTAGATCCTGTTGCAGTAGCACACTGCCATTACTGTCATTAACAACCCTGCCAACCTTTGTGTCATCTGCAAACTTCGACATTAAGCCTGATATACCTTCATCAATATCATTGATAAATACACAAAACAACAGTGGACCCAACACCGAACCCTGTGGGACTCCACTAATAACATTAGTCCACGAAGAGCAGCACCCATTGATTACCACCCTCTGTCTTCTCCCACTTAACCATCCTCTTATCCATTGTAGCAACTTACCCTTAATACCATTCTGCTCCAATTTGTACAGTAGTCTTCCATGCGCAACAGTGTCAAAAGCTTTCCTGAAATCCAAGTATATGATATCAAAATTATTTTTCGCATCCAGTTCCTTTGTGACCACATCATAATAACCAATCAAATTTGTCAGACAAGACTTTCCCTTAACAAACCCATGCTGTGTTTGAATTATTGCTGCAGTCTTGTCTAGATGATCCTGCAATGCATCTTTAACCAGTGACTCCATTATTTTACCCGGAACAGAAGTTAAACTAACTGGTCTGTAATTACTCGTGACATCCTTCGATCCACCTTTGTGAATTGGGGACACATTTGCACATCTCCAGTCCGTGGGAACCTCCCCTGAGTCCAAGGATGCTCTCATAATTATGGCTAAGGGTTTGCTTAGTTGCTTTGCCGCCTCCTTTAAAATAACTGGATAGATCCCATCCACCCCAGGTGCCTTTCTTATGTTTAACTTCAACAATTTCTCCTCCACTTTGCTCTCAGTTATTACAGAATCATTAAGCACACTGCTACAATTTGATAACCTTCTTCCATTTTCAAACTGTAATAATTCCTCACGTGTGAATGTAGATGCAAAATACTCATTCAGTTTGTTTGCTATCTGAGCAGGATCATCAACAGTCGAACCATCGATGTCAAGTGGACCAATCATATTCATCCCCTTCCTTTTAGAGTTTATATAAGTAAAGAAATCCTTGCTGTTTTTCTTAGCATCCTTTGCCAAAGATTTCTCGTAATCCGCCTTCGCCTGCCGAACCTCCTTTGTGACCTGATTACAGACTAGCTTATATCTGCCACAGGCTTCTGCGTCACCTGATAATTTATATGCATCCCATGCATTTTTCTTCTCTGTCACGAGTCTCATTAGTTCATTTGATAACCATTTAGGCCTAAACCTTGAACGATATTTCTTAATCGGTATATAAAGTCTAGTAGCTTCCACGATTAATTCCTTGAATGCTTCCCACTTAGAATTTACTGTTGGTAACATCGTCAGTTGATCCCACTGTACTGAATTTAAAAACTGTCTGAGACCACTGTACTCCCCTTTACGGAAGCAAAAACCCTTTCCTTTACCCCTGACGGTAGTTACCTCTTTGAGTAAATCCCACTTCAGCACACTGTGATCACTGCCACCTAGTGGTTCCTTTATCTGCAAATTCTTAATACACGAATGATCACTGCTGATAACCAGATCAAGAGTGTTACTTTCTCTGGTTGCCTCTCGAACATGCTGCTGCAGAAAACAATCATCCAATAAATCCACAAAAGTCTGACTGGTGTGTGAGTGACCAACCCACAAGTTCCAGTCAATATCTGGGAAGTTAAAATCCCCCATTATAAGACATTCAGATTTACTGGCCCACTCTATTTCTCTGTACAATTGTTCATTGTACTCATTCAAGTCATTAGGCCTATAACACACTCCTACCCTTATTTTTCCTTTCGCAGTGCTTATCTCGCACCAAACTGACTCAACAGAGCACTGTTCATCTATATTAACTGGGTGCACTTCCTTTGATTTTATGTTTTTCTTAATTAACAGCATAACACCCCCTCCCTTTCTGTCCTGTCTATCCTTTCTGTACACATTGTACTCCCCAAATTCCAGTTCTGCATTCCTTATATCTTTGTGACACCACGTCTCTGCTATCCCAACAATATCCGCCTTTGATGTCTTGACCAACACTTCAAATTCATCAAATTTATTTACTATACTTCTAGCATTGGTATACATGCAAGCATACATGCTCCTATGCCTATTCCTTGTTACCCTAACACATCCCATATACCCAACTATTCCATGATGACTGCCATCCGTCCCTGAAACCCCCAACACCCCTCGCTCCAGGTCACTTCTTATTCTAATAGAAGTTGTGCAAGAATCACCTTCACCTCTGCCTGCAGTTACTGTTAAACTATTAGTCTTTGTATCCCCCCAAACTAGCAGTTTTCCGACCCACCTAACACTGCCTCGATAGCATCAGCAAATATTCTTGCACCCTTTCTATTTAAGTGTATCCCATCCCTGTAGAAGCAATCTCTCCTGTTAACAAGTACAGTCCAGGCTGAAAAAAATTCTACCCCTTGAGCCTTGCACAATCCTTCCAGGGCCGAATTGATCGACAAGGCTCTCATCATGTACTCCCTCCTATCGTGTCTGGGCAGATTTGCAGACACTTTCAAATTCAACCCTATTTCACGGCTTTTTTTCAACAGTGACCTGTATTTGTTGAGTAATTCCGCCGGTCTCCTATTCTTAATATCATTAGTGCCAACGTGTACAACTATATCACCTTTTGTGCCCTTGAAAGATGATATCCGCTCTACAATGTCATCAACCTTTGCCCCTGGCAGACATACCCTGGTCCTGTTCCACCTATCCTTTTTACAAAGGATGTTCCCCGTTTCCCTGACAATAGAGTCACCAACAACAACTAGTTCCTGTGGGACCAGCGCATTCTGCCTTAGGGGTTGCCGCTGTGTTGCGTGATGACCAAGTGCAAGCTCTGGCGTTGATGTGGGCAGCTGAGAGCTTGATGGGCCCCTCAATTTACTTCCTTCGAGGGCATCCACCCTGTCCTTCAAGCTCTCATATAGGCCCATAAGAACGCTGAGTTGTTGCCTGATTTCGATACACTCCTTGCATCGCGCACACACAAAGACATCCCCCATGGCAATATCATGTTCCGTTCCAGAGAGTTCGGCAAACATTTCACAAGTTGCACATTTCTTTAGGCTGTGATGCGTTGGAGAATTGCCCCCCTCAGTTCTCCCCCGAGTCACAGTATGTAAAGAACTCCTTTCTGTTTTTCTTTGCATCCTTTGCCAAGGATTTTTCGTAGTCTGCCTTTGCCTGCCTAATCTCCTTTATGACTTGGTTACAGACCAACTTATATCTATCATAGGCTTCCATGTCACCCATTAATTTGTATGTATCCCATGCATTTTTCTTCTCTGCTACATGTCTCATTAGTCCATCTGACAACCATTTAGGCCTAAACCTTGAACAATATTTCTTAGTTGGTATGTAAAGCCTGGTAGCCACCAAGATTAGTTCCTTGAATGCTTCCCATTTTGAGTTTGCTGTTGGTAACATCATCAGTTGGTCCCACTGTATAGAATTTAAATACTGTCTCAGACCATCATAGTCGCCTTTACGAAAACAAAAACCCTTCCCTTTACCTCTGATGGTAGTTACCTCCTTGAGGAAATCCCACTTCAACACACTGTGATCACTGCCACCTAGTGGTTCATTTATCTGCAGGTTCTTAATGCATGAAGAATCACTACTGATAATCAGATCAAGAGTATTGCTCCCTCTTGTTGCCTCACGAACATGCTGATGTAGAAAACAATCATCCAATAAATCCACAAAAGCCTTGCTAGTGTGCGAGTGACCAACCCACAAATTCCAGTCAATATCTGGGAAATTAAAATCCCCCATTATAAGACTCTCTGATTTACTGGCCCACTCTATTTCCCTGTACAATATATTATTATACTCATCAGAGTCATTAGGCCTATAGCACACTCCTACTCTCAATTTTGATTTCCCTATGCTTATGTCACACCAAACTGACTCGACACTGCCCTGTCCATCGATGTCAACTGGCTTCACTTCCTTTGACTTTATGTGTTTCTTAATTAATAGCATAACCCCTCCTCCCCTCCTGTCCTGTCTATCCTTTCTATATACATTGTATTCCCCAAATTCCAGTTCCGCATTACTTATATCTGTGTGACACCACGTCTCTGATATCCCAACAATATCTGCCTTTGATGTTTTGAGCAATACCTCAAATTCATCAAATTTATTTACCAAACTCCTAGCATTGGTGTACATGCAGGTATACATGCACCTGTTTCTATTCTTAGCTACCCTAACACAACCCATGTGTTTACTTGTAACGCAATGACTACCAGCAGTCTCTGAAATATCCTGCATCTTGTTTTTCAGACTTCTGCTCATTTGAATAGAAGCAGTGCAAGAATCACTTCCACCTCTGCCAGTGGCTACTGTAAATCATAGACAAGTGCCTATTGTCTTCATCACGTCCATCCATCTGCATATTAACAACTCAACTCCCAGTGAATGGATTTTTATGAAATTTTATATTTGAACCTTTTAGAAAGATTTGTAGAGCCATCCTAAATTTTATTAAAATTGGACCAATAGAAATCTGATAGTAATTATTTCTTTGGCCATTCATTCACATGTAATAATTCGACTCCATGAATGGCTTTCCATGAAATTTTATATTTCTCTCTTTAGAATGATTTGTCAGTCCTTTCTAGATTTCATTAAAATCAGACCAATAGAAATCTGGCAATTATTATTATTTATTTACTTCATTTTTTTTCCTACATATCACATAGGCTAACCACATACCATATATTATAGCTAAAGCACTGGTTGTTATGTTTGTTGCCATGAGCTAGTTGAAGGAATGAATGGAAAATTCTGGTGGATATGCAGAAATGAAATTTTCTTGGTTCGCACATAAGTTTTTGCTTTTTTTTGCTCTTTTTTTTTGTTATAAATCATGTATTATTACTATTTGATAATGGAGTTGAAATGTAACACACTGTATCATACATTAACTAACTTTTTTTCTTATCAGCTGGCTGTTTTACAGTTAGCCTTTCTGGACAATGCTTTTTTCAACTCCTAGTTCAAATTGTGACTTGTTGAGGTTATTCAAGCGTACTTAATTGCATCAAGGAATTATGTTTTGCCCTGTTTGTGCAATGTTGTGTACTATCAAATGACAAAATCTTTTGCTGCTATTACCTCCTTGCAAACCCCCCCCCCCCCGCCACCAACTTAACCTTGTTATTACAATGGAGATTCTGTTGCCTATGTAATTGTCTGGTGAGCAGTAAAGATGATTTATTGCTATAGGCAAAATAGTAAGCCACATATGAATTTCCATTATGTATCAAAAATAGTGTTTATCTATTTATCTTCATAGTTCAAAATGAAAATGTGCTATAAGCTGAAGTTAAAAAACAATAATTACATAAGTTAGTAAAATAAAAATAAAATTGCACATTTTAAATATTATTCAACTGTTATTAGCATAATACAGTGTTTTTAATTCCTATTCATTTAACCATCATTTCAGGAAGTTAGAAAAATAAAGCAGTATTTAGCAAGCAGATTTTCTGAACAGATTTATAATGGTGAGTACAGTCACAAATTTTTAGTACAGTACTAACTGTACTAAAAATTTCTACAAACATTTGTTCAAAGAATTTTTAAGGCATTTGGAAAACAAAACATTTTGGATTAGACTCCAATATTTTGGATCCACATCCATTCTGAAGTCAGGAATTTTCCTCATTTTAGAAGTACTATCCAAAATGATTACTAAAATTATACTGAAGTTTTGTTCATTGTATTCTAGAACATATTTAGCACAAATAAAAAAACTAAAAATAAATATAATCAGAATTTTGATATATTTGTTTCAAGAATTTCATTTAGGAAAAGAGGGTTGGCAAGTTTTTTTTATTTATTTTTTTTTATTTATTGTTTATTGACTTTAATCACTGTACTGGTTCATATAATATGTCAATGTGCTGGGCTGAAAAACTCAGGATGCACACACGCATTCTCGGCTTGACTATACCATGAATAAGGACATGGAAAAAGAGGATGGTAACAAGTCTCTCATTTTGTTTATCATAGTGTTCTTTAAACAACTGGCAGAATGATCACATTACTTTTAAAAATCTAACCTCATGCACTGTCATGTGCATCAAAATTGCTTTATTGTTGCTTCTTTACATAGTCACAAATACTCAAAATGGTGATCATGTACAATTTGGTTATGTACCGACTCTCCCTTGTCCAACTTCTGAAGAATTTCAACTTTATATTTATAATAAGGATTTTGTTTCCTTTTAGCCACTAAAATCACTATATATTTTCGGTATATAAGTCAAAATTTGAAGTATTAAAAAAATCATGAAAAAAATAAAAAGTCAACTTTATATGCTCAGTATAAAATCCTCAATGGAATTAAAGGCACAAGATTAGGGTTAGAAAGACATGAATTATATCAATATATTTACAATTTATTGGACCTCACATGCAGTGCTGCCCCGTGGGTAAGAAGCGCCTTTGTTCAAAGTTATATTTCAGTGTCCCCATAAAATATAATTTGCAAATTAAAATGAAATTAATTTCAAGAAATTTTTTTTTATTTATTTAGTATATAAATACAAGATATATGTATGTGTACATAAAAATAGAGCATCTCAAAAAAAATTTTTTTTTTTCAATTATTAAAAAAATCACAACACAATAATACATTTTGAACTTTGGTATATATGATATGTCATTTATTACATATTTATCCTCCTAGCTTTAGCTGCCACACAATTCTTAATTAGATCTTTTATATCTAAAGTATCCATAATATTATTTTCTATTGATATTATTGATTTTTATTTCGTATGATGTCATCAATACACGAAGGGATCAGTTTTTTCTTGCTTCCTTTGTGTATTGTGGCCGGGATATCCAACCAACCAGTTGGTTTGGCACCATCGTGATATCCAGCCCAAGGCAGTAAGACGTTCTTCGGACATTGTTGATTGCAAATAATTTTTTTTAAATTTTAGCTTTGAAAAACTCCTTTCCACGGAAGTTACGGATACAGGTAACGTTAAATAAATATGCAATACAGTGGCAGTATTTGGAAACGTATCGGTTAATTTATTTTCATATGTATAGTTTAAAACATCGTGAGGAGACATATCTTTTTTTTTATAAAACATTGCAAAGTCTTTAATTCCTCAAACAAAGTCATACCGTCAATATCCCAATTGTCCAAATTTTTATTGTTGCTCAGTTTTATGTGTATATCTTTGCAGTGTTTCAATAAATCTTCATCACTCCATTCTTTTAATTTGCTTATGTTGTGGATAAGTTTAAAGTCTTCATTGTGCTGTTTCAACAGTACAAATCTTTCTGTAATTGATGATATTGTGGTGTCTAAAACCGTGAAAAAAAATTGGATTTTAAAATTTTGTTTAGCATCATTTATTGACTCATCTGATGCTTCATATCCAAACGTTCTCTTTCGAATTTCTGGAAAAACAGGATCGATGTTGAGATCGTTTGCCACTTCCTTTGCAGAAGTAATAATGTTTTCAAAATTTTGATTGGTCCTGCGATTCTTCAAATCCTTTGTAATGAGATCGAGATTTTCTGTAACTGTTTGTAAATTAAATGTTGGATTCTGCATCATTTTGCTTACAAAATTTACAAGACTTAAGATGTTGTACCAAATATTAATAGAGCAAACAAATTTAAATGAACAAATTTTTGAAATTAAGTTGTCAGCCTGAAATCCTAGAATCGATATCTTTAGTATCATCTTCTGTAATATTTAAAAGAGCCTGATAATATCTAAAGAGCCTTTTTAGCAGCCTTATTGCTATAATTCTACTTTCCTACCTAGCAGTAGAAAGCAGTTTTAAACTTAAATTTTGAATATGTTTTTTTTAATATAGCCCAATGCTTCACAGATACTGAAAAATAATTGTACAATTCCTGTATTACCCCAAAAAAATTAACTGTTTCAAATGAAATTTTAGCTGCATCATTATTTACGAAATGTAAAGAATGAGCAGCACATGGAATGAAAAAAGCTCTTGAATTTACCTCAATTTTTTGCTGGAGTCCATTATGTTTGCCTCGCATATTGGCACCATTGTCACACGCTTGTCCGTGTAAATCCGAAATATTGATATTCAGTAATTTTAAAAGATTTATAATAAATTCGAATAATCCCTGACCAGAAGTATCATCTACAGACTGAAAACCCAAAAAATGTTCACGAATTTCTGTGATATTTGTTATCTTTATTACGATAAACAAATCTAATAACAATAGCCAGTTGTTCTGTGTGGCTCAAGTCCGGGGTATTATCAATAATTAAAGAATAGTATTTTGACTCTTTAACCATTTCTAAAATTTTTTGTTTTATGTCTTCAGAAATAATATGAATGATTTCATTTTGTATCCTGTCACCTAAATAATGAGCAACATTCTGTTTTTGTGATGTTTGGATACGATGCAAATGTTCTACCATTATCGAGTCAAATTTAGCGACAGTTTCCACTAATTTTAAAAAGTTACCGTTATCATTATCAAATAGATTCTTTGAGGAACCTCTAAAAGCTATACACTGTCTTGACAAATATTGTATTATATAGATTAACTGTTCTATAACAGATTGCCAATATTTTTCCTCAGTTTCGTATAATCTTTGTTGTGTTGAATCAGTCGTACATTTATTACTTAATGACCTTTTAAGTTCACTATATTTTGAACCATTTTTAATGTGCACGGAACTTGTTTCATGTTTTTTTAATATATGACTCAAGTGTTTCCAATCATTACAACCGTATTCATTAGTAAGTTGCATATTTTGATCACCAAATATTTTACAATGATAACAAAAAAACGAATTTTGCAATTTTGAATAAACTAAATAACTTCTGTTAATTTTTTTCTCCATTTGGTAACATTTGATAATAATATGATTCGGAAAACTTGTGACCCGATTTGCCTTTAGGAAAATCCCTATTAACTACTTGACAAGGACAATTTTCAACTAAACAATCTCTAATTTTTATGATTACACGTTTTGGCCAAGTACCTGGATTATTAACATTAAAATTTAAAGTAAAATTCGAAGTTTCGGGTTTCTCTGAATCAGAATCCAAGATTTCTTTAACTGCAACTTCTGGTGACATTATGGTGAGGCCAGTTTCATCCTCATTAGATATATCAGTTTCTTCAAACTTATCTTGTTGTACTGTTCATTCTTCAGTGTTCTCCTTTGAAGTAGAGGTGCTCGAAGTGCTTGCTTCGTCAAAACTTTCCATTCTTTGTTTCTTAACAGTTGCTGTTGGTGGTACTGAAGTCAGAAATTTGTTCGGTGATCCAGCTAATTTATGTTCGATTTGTTCTCGTTGTAATATTCTTTTTCTGTTTTGAGCTCCAGATAACTTCTTTGATGTTTTTTCCGACATCTAGGGTTTAAATTACATATTATCTAAGAAAAAACATTTTTTTTTCAACAAAATATTTTCTTTTTTCACAAAATACATCATTTTTGCAACAAAAAATATCTTTTTTTACAAAATATAGAATTTTACATACTTAATGTTTATTCTATAAATTTCAGGAAGTAACTTGCACTTTGTTTCAACATGATGACTTATTTTATTTATTTATATTTAAGAATAATAGGTATAATTGTGAAGAACCAAAGAAATACAAGTGAACAGTCATAGGGTTAACTATCGAATGCCTTGGCTCATCTGGTGAGTATGGGCTTGGCACACCCAGGATCCTGAACTGGATATCATCATTCTTCTCTTTCTTGGCGATTTCCTTCTACTTCTCTCTCCCTTTCTCTCTGGGTCACAGGGTAAATCAAATTTTTTTTTTTGGCTGCTGCAGCATAAGCCTCAGGCTTCCTTGCACCACATCGCTAATAATAATAATAATAATAATAATAATCATACAATGCCAGCTTTATTATCTTTATGTCATTCTTCTGTATAACCCAAACATCGTTAAGACATTCAACAATGTTGCGGGTCCGGCGCTAGCTGCACAATGCGGCTATATCAACACAACTACATTCAAAATTTCAGTTCAGCATTACACACATTGGGGTGGCATGGCGCATGGCATTATTAACATTACTGAAAATAGTCAAAACAAAAGTCGTTTCTGAGAATGCAGAGTGTGCAGATCGCATATCGACACGCTGATATCAATGCACTGAACATGTTCAAACCTGCTTTGATGCACCACTCATGAAGCGGTACGTAAAAAGAAGGTGGCTAATCGGTTGTTGAGTTTACTGTTAATTTTTTATCACCTTACTGTTTATTTTAAGTCATGCAATCTATGTAGTAAAGTTTTACTTCATGAATAAGAGCATTGTATAAAAATTTACTATTTATAGTCTTGAAATGAAATGGCGCCCCTCCTGATCAGGTGCCTTTGTGCGAGGCACAACCTGCACACCCGCACGGAGTGGCCCTGCTCACATGGTTGGAAAATCTGCACAATCCTTGGAAAAAAATTCAACCATGTGAGGTCAAAGGTTTCCAAAAATTTACAGACAAGAAGAGAGAAATGAGATGATGTGCCATTTTGTTTGTATATGTACTGGTTGACAATCTGGGTTACTTTTAATTTTTTATGGTAAAAGAAAGTTTTCTGATGTCATTATACACAACCAGGTAATCCCCCTCCCCAAAAAGATTGCATTTCACTTGTTCTGCTCCATTGAAAGTCATCATTTTTATGTTTTGATTACATTTAACTACTAGTGAAATTTGTAACTACTAGTCAGTGATATAGGGTATTAAGGTCTAACATTTACCTCCAGACAATAGGTTTCATGCACTGATTGGTATGTTTTATCAAAGTCAAAATACACAAAGTTATGAGATTACCAATTTGTGAAGATATTTTTGAATTATTCTATATTTAAATTACTCTCTTGTATGAATAGGGTTATGGTACAGTCCAGAATGTGAATTTACTAGAACATGTTTGCAACAAAGCCAATCAAATGTAAATGGCACAGTGAGAATTCTTATGTACAAAGGAAATACCTATATTCAAGGTCGTACTTCACCCAATTCTTTATATAACGAAGAGCTTGTGAGGTAAGTTGAAAAATGTTTTAAATAGCCTCATATAATCATTCTCCTACATAATTTGAATAATTTGCAGGATGAACCCTTTTTTAGAATTAATAAAACATAACTTGATAGTATCCACAAAAAATTCAGACACATGGAAATTATTTTGATTCAATGGAGATTTCTTAAATTTTTAACTGAAAAAACCAAGGAAAACTTTTTTTGAGAGGTATTGTAAGTTATGGCTAACCCATGTCAAGTGAAAGGAAAATAAATGAATTAAAATAATCCACCATATAGGGTACTAACAAATTAAATTTCTACAGTTTATGAAATGATAAAATAAAAAAAAAAGTAAACTAAATGATGCTTCCAATATAGGATCCATTTTAGACGTAATAAAAACTAAAATGAATAATTAAGAGCCTTGATAATTTGTTGGTCAGCAGATGATTTAAAGATCTTCACAAAAATAAATTTGACCGATGAGGCCAAAAATGCCACAGTAACCATCAACAAGACCTTATCAGAAGTACAGCAGTAACTCACGAATTTTGACCTGCAATTGAACCCTGAGAAATCTGCCATCATGGTATTCTCACTTAAACCCATACCACCCATAATTCAGCCTGCGATTGACAGAGTCCTGATCCCCTGCGTTGAAAAGCAAAGAGATCTGGGTGTAATCTTCGACAGAAAATTACGATTCCATCACCATATAGAAGAACTCTCTGCTAAATTCAGCAAGAAATGGTTGGTTGCCAAGCAGCACTTGCTACACATTTACAACACAAACCTGATAGAAATGTATATCAGGATGATGATTTTTGGAAGTGTACTGTATGGAGTAGAGTTGTGGGGCTCAGCTGCAGACACCACAATTAAACCATTAAAAGCCGCTGAATACTGGCTCCTGAAGTGGGCAACCTGGAAGTGTCATCTCCCACCACAGCAGCGCACAACACCGATGGCCAACGCGCTGAATTTAACCAGGTTTTCAGCATTAATGCACGAGAGAAGACTCATCTTCACCGTAAAAATGATTGCCGGGAGAGTCTCAGCACCCAACGTTTGGGACACCGTGTGCTGGCAGATTCCCCAACCAGGTCTCCCCTCCACTCCCAAGCTTCTTGCTCTTCCTTCGAGACTACATTTGAAAGATCGGTTCCTCCCTTATCAGAAGCTCCATCTGGTTCAATCCCTGGATGCTGACTTATTTAAAATCATAGATGATAAAAAGTATAGACGGATCATCCTAGATCTGCACGTGGTCTCCAGAACTACCAACTGATCTCAGATCATTATGGCGGGGCAAGAGACTCTCAGAAAACTGGACTTGAGGAAAATCCTTTGTTATCACAATTTGTTATTTTTGTTATTTTGTATTAGTTTTCCTTTCAAGTCAATGTTATCTGCTATGAGTACTTTTTTTTTTATATATAATTTGCCTATAATTAATCTTTACAATTCCTTTATTATCTCTGCCGCTTGTTAACCCCTGGCATGGTGCCGTGAAGGGTATTGTATGGTCGTGGTACCTGCGTGTACCGGTGAGCTGTACAATAAAGATCTTATTTATTTATTATATATATAAAATGAAGAAAGATAAAGAGAGGTTTAGGTTTAGAGTGATGTGTTGAATTTACAGGATGGAGAAATATTAATATGAAATTGGTCATAGAAATTACATCTAACAATGACCACTACACCTAACATTATCATATTTAGCGCATCTGTAACACACACACACACACACACACACACACACACACACACACACACACACACACACACACACACACACACACACACACACACACACACACACACACACGTGTGCACACACATAGGGTGTTTGTAACATGTGGGCTGTGCTTAATTGATTCAGGACCTGAAAACAATGAAAAAAAGGCCACTAATAACTACCTATGGCTGTTTGAATTTAAAAAAAAAATGGCTCTGGAATTTTCAATGGTTAAAAATAATAAAAACATAAATAAGAATAAGCAAACATACCTAACGTGAATAAACATTTTACTAAGTATGTGTCTGTTTATTCTTATCTGCTATTTAATTATCTTTGATTATTTTAACATTGATAACTTTTTAACATATATTCACATTTAACTTTTTAATTTTTTTGATATAATCAATGGTAAAAGCCATTGATAATATTTTTGAAATATTTGTAAATGTTTAAAAATATTTTTTAAATAGTAAATTTTTAAAATTCAAACAACCATAGATCCATAACCATTCAGAATTGAACATATGTTTATATATATTTTTTTCATTGTTTTGAGGTCCTGCATCAAACCTAAAAGTACAGTCTACATTAGGACCCCTATATAAAATTTTGTACTATCAAAATAAATTCTGGAAAAGTTGTCAGAATTGGCTAATTTTCTCAAAAATTATTTGTCCCTGAACAGCCCTCATTTTCAGAATGTATTTCCAGAAAGGTGACTCACAAGAACCATCAAATCATCATATACTTGAAGTTATTCTTTTTCCAGGTTAGCAGTCTGCATTTGCAGCTTTCTCCAAGTGGTCAACGATGACCATATTTGCTTCGAATTTACCTCGAACCACAGAGAAAAACTTTGCCTTTATGAGTTTCTCTGGTATTACTTTGCTTTCAAACAATTTATTTTCTTTTTTTAATTGGGTGGATTTAATAGGGCACCTTTTAGAGATGACATTTATCACTAAAAGGTTAATTTGCTATTTAGGCATTGTGTCATCTTTTGAATAACTAGCAGATTAAACCTTTTTGTAATGCCAATGCAACTTGTGAAGGCAAATTTGTTTTACTGTCAGCATTAAGACCATCTATATAATTTAATTATTATTTTAATTTATTTTTATAATACACTTTCTTAATATTAAAATTAATTAAATATATTAATAATTTCATTTATTTGATAATAATTATTATTGTTTAATTCTGTCCCTGAAAATATAGAATGGTATTTGTTTAAAGTTGAAGCTATTTTATACCTGGATCTGAAGTGGAAAAAATGATAACCCTACTGAAATAGGAACCATTCATAACAACTTTAATGGGAATAGCAATTACATTATAAGAAGGCACCTGGTACTATTGAATATTCCAAAAGTTTGGATTTCTGTAGATGACTACACTAATGGAAACATGTCAACAGACACCAGTTGATGCATTCCCATTGGTGCAGTCAACTACAGAAATAAATCTTTTTTGAATATGGAGTGGCAAGTTCCTTCTGATGATGTCACTGGTATTTTCGTTCCTTCTTTTATGTGTTCATTTCTTATCTCAATTTCTCCCTTTCTTTGGTAAGTGTTTATATTATTACTCATTTTGACATATTGTTTAGTATTAGTAGTAGAAAAATAAGGAAAGAAAGTAGCAAGCTTATAAAGCATCAGCCAAAAAAAAAGTTTTTCATCCTTTCTAATAATTTATCTAATCCTTCTTTATATTTATTTAAAATACAACTTCCATACGAAACTAATGCCAGATGGAAGTTTGTTCCAACAACCACTCTCTGGATATGACAGCAAATTTTCACAAATGTATCCTGCAATCATCCTTTTCAACTTAAGTGTATGTCATCCTAGAAAGAGTAAGGATGCTATCAGCATTTAGTATACTTAATCCATTTAAGGTCTTCCCATAGATGTTGCAATTTACAGAACTGGTCTTTGCTGGTAAGAGAACCTTTTTGTTCACCCGACTAATTTTATTTCTCATCTCTGCACCTGTTGCAACAGTTCCTTCTTAATATGAGGCTTCCTGACCTGATTGCAGTACTGAAGATGCAGTATAACTATTGCCTTATACAACTAGATGACTGTCTCCTTGTCATTGCTGGAAAAATTCCTGTGTATCATTAACCCCATGAGCTATCCTAGCAGCCTGTCTATACTGCTCAGTGAATTTCATGTTAGACTGTCCAATTATCCCTAGGTTTTTTAAATCTTCACTACCTTGAGTGTAATATCACCCAATTGGTATGCTATTGTGGGATTAATGCTACTCAAATACATGCATAACCTTGCATTTATCAATGTTAGACATCAATTGCCTAATGGGCTGAAAAGGGGCTGTTTATCCAGTTTTTGTTAGAGTAGCATACCCCGATTACTGTCATTAACCACCCTGCTAACCTGTGTATCATCAGCAAATTTAAACATCAAACGTGATATGCCCTCTTCATTATTGTTAATAAATATTGAAAACAGTAAGGGACACAATACTGAACCCTGAGGGACTTCATTAACATTATTCCGTGAAGAGCAGAGGCCACTAATAACTACCATGTCACCTGTTACCCACTCATCTCTTCATTAGCAGAAGTAATTCACCCTTAATTCCATACTGCTCCAATTTGTACAGGAGTCATTCATTTGAAACAAATCAAAAGCTCTACTGCACCGTAAATATATAATGTGTGAAAATTATTTTTTATATCCATCTAATTGGATTGATCAGATAAGATCTCCCTTTAACAGATCTGTGCTGTGATTTTTGTATAACTTCATTCCTGTCAAGATAATCCTACATTACTTCTTTAACCACTGACTTATTTTCCCTGACACAGAAGTCAAGTTTGCAGTACAGTACATTATACATAACCATGGTGATGTGTTTTTTCCTCCCAGAGATAATTGCATTGCACTTGTTCTGCTCCATTAAAAGTAATAATTTTATGTTTTTATTACATTCATCTAACTATAGTGAAATTTGTAACTAGTCAGTAATGTAGGGCATTAAAGTCTTTTCATCCTTTGATCCTCCTTTGTGAACAGGAGAAACATTTGTACATGTTTGTATGAACCTTCCTTGAATTCAGGGATGCTGTTATGTTGTTGTTGTTATTTGGTTTTTAGGAGCATTAGCAACTAAAGCCATATTGCTCCGGGGATATGCGGTGGTCATTCCCTGACCTTTCTGCATCCTCCGTATTTAGTGGTCATGGGCTCGAACCCTGGTCTAATCAAGAAGCGTGTGCTACGCACTGCCACTCCTGCACACCTGGCTACGGAGGTGCCCCAGGGATGCTGTTATAATTATGACTAAAGATTTGCTTACCTCTTTTGCAAGTTATTTCAATATAATTGGATAAATCCCATCAGCCTTAGTTGCCTTATTTACTTTTAGATCTAATATTCTCTTTCATCTTCCTTTCAGTTATGAAAATGAAAAAAAAATCACTTGCTTCCAGGCAGAATTAGGTATACTTCTGGTACCCCATCTGTAAAAACTTCATTTTTGAAATGTGTATAGTAAATCCTATTACAATGAATACCATTTGAATGATTATTTCACTTTAATGAAAATATTTCCAGATTCCTGGCTGATTTCCATTATTAATAATGCTAGTAAATCTCCTTTTAGTGAAATAGTACTGATGAAAAATTTGGTACAAAGAAGTATTTTCGAAGTCCATGTATGCCTGAAATGTATTGGTTTGTATGTGTGAAAATTATGAACCATCATATTGTAAATATGTTTGAGAGAGTTATATTAAGAAAAAATAAAAAAGTTGTAAAAGATGTGAGATTCAGTTGCCCACCCTAAGTTTCCACATTTTGAATGGCTATGCTCAAATCCAGTTGGTATGGCATACAAATTTAGTACTTTATTTTAGCTTCTTAATGAAGTACCCAAGATATGGTTATAAACATAACACAGCCTGCATCATGTAAATGATTAAATTTCTATTATTTATCATCATCCTACATAAGTGAAGTGCTCTTTTTATTGTGATTATCCATCTGCATACAACAACAGAGTCGTCCTTTTTGGATCATCAGAAGTTCACTTTCATTAAGTTTATTTTCAACCATCAACCTCTTTCTTGATATGCATTTTATGTTTTCCAATACAGTGTAGACAAGCTGCCAGGACAGCACATGGGCTTTTGTCAATGATATACAGTAATTTCACATACAGTAATCACCTCCTCATCCCTGCTAGTAGCAGGGATGAGGAGATGATTATTTCATTGTACAAGGCAACAGTCAGGCCACATCTTGAGTACTGCATACAGGTTTGGAGGCTTCATTTTAGGAAGGATGTAGAGCTGCTGGAGCAGGTACAGAGAAGGGCAACGAGATTGGTGAGGGGAGCAAAGGGATGCTCTTACCAAGAAAGGCTTCTGTTCTGCAAATTACAGCATCTGGAGACTAGGCACCTGCGAGGAGATCTGATTGAGGTGTTTAAGGCTTTGAATAGATTGAGCAAGCTCAGTGCTGATGGAATTCTTTTTCTTGTTCAGACTACACACATGAGGGGACATAGATTCAAATTGAGGAAGGACGGTTGCACAGTGGATGTGTAGAAGTTTGCCTTCAGCCAACAGGTGGTTGATTGTTGAAACAAGCTTCCATCCGTTGTTATGGAAGTGGATAGCTTGAATGAATTCAAGGAAGAACTAGACAAACTGTTGGAGGGAATGGATAGGTGAAGTGGGAAAGGTTTTTTTTTTTTTTTTTTTCTGCTGATGCTGTATAAGCTTGATTTCTTACATCATTTGCTACTACTAATACTAATAACCTTTCATGTTTTGGAACATTTAAATGTTGCTATCCAGTTCTGCATAGCTCAATAACTAGAGAAAAATTACTGTATGTCATGGTGTCGATGTTGAATTGGTGGTGTTTGTAATTGATGATTTGCACATAACTGAGATTTGTTTATGATAAAAGTTGCATTTGTAATAAATTCTTCCTGAACAAAAACTATGCATATGTTTAAATAGTGCATTGCTTAAATGAAATTCTGATTTAATTTTTGTATGGCATACTGGCATACCAAAATTAGGTTTACTATACTTATCCTAAACCAAGGATAATTGGTTTAGGATAAGTACAGTATTCTGAATTGACCATTAGACAGTTTTGTTAAAAATTAACAGTTCAGTCAGAATAAATAATTTTAATATAATTAAAATTATTTATTCCAACATGTCTTTCATGTATTCCTTAATGATACTAATTGAACTCTTTTCTTTACTATTAATAGTATGGATGTACAAGGTAATTATACACCATATGATGCAGATGGATTTATTAAAATTAGTGCTGTCAGGTAAATATATTTTGATATATTTCTTATTAATTTAAAAATAAGAAATTAAATATATTTTTTTAATTCACCTGCCATTATATGGCAGTATTTTAGAAAGTGATTAGTAACAATGCTGATAAGTGGGAGAAAAAAAAATTAATTTACAAATGAAATTAATGTTCACACAAAAGTGATAATTGTATGGCATATTGGTCTTCAAGTGAAAAGTGTTCTGTTTAAATATAACATTATATATAAAACTCACTTAAACTAAAGGAATAATGGACAGTGCAATCTATAGTTGTCAGCAAACATTTACTATTACTATTTCAAGCAAAATTTTGTATAAAATCACGAACAAAAGATTATCAACTTTTTAGCACATTTTTGCTTTATTCAATGGAAGAGACTTCTCAAATTTTTAATAAAGAAACTGTAGAAAAAATCACTTTGGAAAGCACTGTGAGATTACTCCAGAGTGAACAAATAGTTTTTGAAGGAAGTCAGAGTGAAATAGTAATAGACAAAAAAAAAAAAATAGGTGATCAACAAGACCATCCCCCCAATGCAATCAGTAACAGATTAATTTAGTACTTCCTTGTAACTACAAGAAGGGGAATTTTTGAAATGTTTTCTTTGTTTTTTTTTTACTTAATGCTGTAGCTATTCTGGAATCTATTCAATCTTCTGATCACATGTACTCTTAGTGAATTTGATTTATTTTATCATGGTTCCAAAAAGAGGCCTTGCCTTATCTATCTTCGAAGAAACGAAAAAAAAAAAAAAAAATTCCTCATTCATGCTTTAAATAATATAAATAGATAATGTCATATCATTATCATAGCATGGGCAATAAATATTTCTATTTAAATTTTAAGTTTATGAGGAAATGAGAAACAATTTTTGATATTTATTCGGTGCTGGAAATGAAAGTGGATGTGGGTGGATGCATTGTCATTCCCCCCCACCCACTAGCTCCAGGGCTGTTGTAACTACCTTTACTGATGTTGGAGTTGGGTCTATCTTCCTAGGATTACATAAATAGAATCCGCCTAGTTCTGAAAAGTCATTTCCATCCCTGAATTTAATATAGCAAAAAGTTATATGGTCCAGTTAATGGTGTTTTTTTTTTTGGCCCAGCAGATTTCATGGCAGATTAGTCTTTCAGTCACCTTTTATTTATTTTAAAGAAGTAGTGCACTATTTAGATAACTCTGCATATAGGAGTTTGCTCGGTTGTGAATGCCAAGACCATTGCAATATTCATTCACTGCAATTTAAAATCTACTGGCCAGAAAAACACAAGTGGTCAGAAATAGTTCGTGTCTTTATATATAGGCTATTCCAAAAGTATATGCAAAAAATTCTAGTATATATTCTAGGGGTAAAAATATAATACTGGGATAATCACATTGATATTTCAAAAAAAAAATATTAACAATAATTAAATAATTTTGCTTTAACTTTACTGAAAATATTATGGATAGAATTTAGGATTTCCTAATTTTCATAATTTCAAATCTGAATTGACAGTATTTTGCAAATAAATTTAATATTTCCCAATGTTTTTGTAACTGTGGATCCCTAGTATAAACAAGTGTACTGTTGATATTCCTTCCTCCAAACCTATAAGATTAATATCTGATTAAATGAAAATGTATTGTTATATAACAGATGAGAGTGTTCAGTTGTATACAGATGTAATACAAGTATAAATTATGAAATAAAGCATACAGCTTTGGCCAATTGAGAATGAAATCTTTTTTTAAAAAAAAAGGGGGGGGGGGATATTGCTTTCACCAAAGGAATATTGCACAAACTCCATGGGATCCTCAGAGCAATACTTGGGAAATGATGATGATGCCATTAAATTTTATTTTATTAAATTTCAGATTGAAAGAATATCAAAGAGTCAAGAGAAAGAAGAATTAAAAGAAATGTATAAAAATAAGTAAATGTGATCTCAAACACAAGAAATT
Organism: Mastigoproctus giganteus; assembly: GCF_048544385.1. Classification (NCBI taxonomy): domain Eukaryota; kingdom Metazoa; phylum Arthropoda; class Arachnida; order Uropygi; family Thelyphonidae; genus Mastigoproctus; species Mastigoproctus giganteus. The sequence continues at coordinate 30,394,515 of NC_143577.1, read as the reverse complement.
GCCTTTGCATTTATTATGTAAAAATAAAACAAATTAAAAAAAAAATTTTTGAGATACTATAAATGTTTTTGCAAATATTAACACATTCTTACAAATTAACAGTATAAAAAATCTCTATAAGGAGATTCAGTTAACTATTTTGAGCTATATAAGATGCATGACTATAGCATGGTTATCCCAATCTTATCAACCCAATCTCCTGGGTTGCTCATTTGCAGTTTTCAGTTCCTGAGTTGATTATTTTGGTAACTTGGATTTTCAGTGGCTTCAAAACTGATACACCAGCTACAGAAGCAGTCACTGAGCAGTAGCAATGTTTTTTTTTTTTTTTTTTTTGTTTATGATGTAAATATTCTGGAACTTGCTCAGCCTTCTGATCTCACTTGTTCTTAGCAAATTTGATTTATTTTATCGTGGTTACAAAAAGAGATCTTGCTTCATTCTTCTGATTAATGACTGCCAGTATGAATTCTGCTATTTCCCCATCCAGAGTGGATTTTTTATAGTTGGAAAGATTGCAAGTATTATTGTAAGTGTGTGTACATGTATATATATATATTTATAATAATACCTGCAATTAATACAGGTATACAGTTTTCATAATTTAAAGAAAGAATAAAATGAAGCAAGAGAAATAGGTTGCAAATGAGAAGCCTTAGTGGGAAGGTTTTTTTTTTTTATCAACTGGATGAACACAATAAAGCAACTATAACTTGGATATAATATATTATTGAGGCATCTATTAAAAATTTGTTCCAAGTTGCAATTAAATAAAAACTAGCACAGTTGCATTCAATACGATGGGAACTCCCTGTAAGCCTGCTACGTTGGCTTGTTCTTCATTGTGAATATTTTTTTTGAAACTGTAAGGTTTGATGATACATAAGATGACAAAAAATGTTTTAATTCTGATATGAATTTGGTTAATGACTCTGCACTGTAAGTGAATTTCTCAAATATCCAAGATTGATCTCTTGATTAGTGCTGACAAGTTGAAGGGTACTGAAAGGTTCACAAATTGCTTTTTCTGTTCTAGAGTCGAAGTTCAATTAAGTTCTTGCTTTATCTCCAAAAAAATTTTAATGGTAAATATTTAACTAAATCAAGTCACATTTGTATGTCTTGTAATTGTGCCATTCTTAATTCTCCTGATCCACTGAACAGAAATAAGGTGTTATTAGAGTGTATCAGTTTATCAATAATCTGTAATTTGAGCTACACTCACATTACAGATGTGAGTGTAGCTCAAAAATAATGACCCCCTGTTAATTGAAGATAAAAATTGTGATTTTCTGTACCTTTCCAAATGTAGACAAAAATTTTTACTTGGCGTAGTTTTCATTTTTTTTTTTTTATCATTTTCCCAGGGTTGCTAGTGTAAATGCACTCAGCAAATACAGTCCCACCATGGTTGATCTACTTTTTACTCAAGAGTAATGTTTGCTTGGGAACCTGACTGCTACAAAACTTGGAATTGAGTTTGTTTCTATTCAAGTTATTTATAAAATTTTCCAACATGATTTAACGATTATCAGTAGTTCTAACAACCAGATGAACCATTCTAGCAGTTGTAGCTTGCTACAAATGTTAGAACCATTGAAAGATAAATTTGAAATGTTTATTACATTTGAATAATAAACATGAAGAGGTGATATTCAATTTTAAATTTCAAATTTTGTGCTGCACAGCATGCAAAATTTGAAATAAATTTTAAAAAAAAATTGAATATGGAAGTGAATAATAGTGCCTAATATATATATATTGTTCTCCTGATCCACTAAACAGAAATACCTTTACACCTATATATATATATATTTATTTATTTATAATTTTTTTAATTTTCAGCAGAATTAATAATTTTTTCTGAAAATAAAAGATTTAAACACAGCATTTTTTAAATGTTTAATTTTTTATATAAACTAAAAAATGCATATAATAAGTACTGAAATCCATTAAGAAGAGATGAAATAGTGGTATATACCAAGCAGAATTAAAAAAAAATTGTGTGTGAGCAGAGCACGCATAGCGAAAGTTAAGTAAAACATCTTTAGGCGAACATTTATCACTTGACCAAGGATCCCATATTGACTGTAAGAATGCCGCAGGCGATGAATCTGCATGAATGAGAGCCTCGGAGATATGAGACATTCTTTTACCAAATCCAGTTTCTGCAAGTGCTGTCGCATCGGATGATATTTAAAACCATTTGACTTCGATAGAGCCGGAATCACTTTGTTCTTGAGAGAGTCACGACAGCTGTTACAAGTCGACATTTTACTTTTGGAAATGCTGTTTGAAGAAGAGCATGATCTCGAGCCGCTAAAATCTTCATATCTCTATTGAACCAAAGCTGACTGCACATGGAAGAGACTGAACCAAAATCATTATTCAAGAATGTATGTTTAAACTGTGCGTGGATGCTTTGGTGTTTCTTAAAATCCTGTTGCTTACACCTGCTACATGTTGAACGATTTGATGGAGTACTTCTGGCAGTCGGTTTTGGCTTCTTTGCTTTTTGTTTATGGCTGGGCTTCGAGGACTCTTCATCGTTTTCATTTGCAATATCAACTTCCATGACTCCTTCTTCCAAATTCACCTTGAACATTTCTGGGGAGATATAAGGCTCTGAAGATGTAGATAGACCTCCTCCGGCTTCTTTGTTCAACTCCACTGCATGCTGTAATTTCTTCCACTGTCAAAATAGCTTAGATCTCTGTTTATACTCAATGGAGGTCGTTTCGGTGGTTGCATTGCATGTATGCATGCTCTATACACCTTACAGCGCTCAACAGTCTTCGACATTAGCATTAGCATTAGTAGAGGCATATGATGCAAGAAAGCAAGCTTATTCAGCATCAGCCAAAAAAAAAAAAAAAAAACACACCACTCCCATTTCACCCCTCCGTTCGTTCGAAATACCTGTCCAGTTGAGCTTTAAATTTGTTTAGGCTATCAACTTCAACAACAAGTGATGGAAGTCGGTTCCACCAAACAACCAACCGCTGGCCAAAGGCAAATTTCCGCACATCTATCCGACATTCGTCCTTCCTCAATTTGAATTTATGCCCTCTGAGGTGATTATTCTGAGCAAGATGAAGAATCCCATTGGCATTGAGCATGCTCAAACCATTCAAAGCCTTATACACCTCTATCAGATCACCTCGCCGGTGCCTAGTCTCCAGACTCTGTAATTTGCAAAACTTAAGCCTTTCTTCGTAAGAGCAACCCTTTGTTCCATTCAATAATCTTGTTGCCCTTCTCTGTACCCGTTCCAGCAGCTCTACATCCTTCTTGAAATGAGGCCTCCAGACCTGTATACAGTACTCAAGATGTGGCCTAACCATTGCCTTATACAAGGGAATAATCACCTCCTTATCCTTGCTAGAAAAATTCCTGTATATCATTGACAAGACACCATGAGCTACTCTTGCAGCTCGTCTGCACTGCTCAGAGAACTTCATATCTGCCTGCACAATTACCCCAGGTCCTTTTCATTCTCCACCACTGTCAGTGTAGTACCGCAGAGTTGATACGTTGCTCTGGGGTTACTGTTTCCCATATGTAGTACTTTACATTTGTCAATGTTAAACTTCATTTGCCACCTCTCAGCCCATCTGTTCAACCTTTCCAGATCCTGTTGCAGCAGCATAGCATCAGTAGTGTCCTTAACAACCCTGCCAACCTTTGTATCATCTGCAAACTTGGACATTAAACTTGATATCCCATCATCAATATCATTCATAAACACCGAAAACAACAACGGACCCAACACTGAACCCTGAGGAACTCCACTAATAACATTAGTCCACGTTGAGCAGTGTCCATTGATTACCACTCTCTGTCTTCTGCCACTCAACCATCCCCTTATCCATAGCAGCAATTTGCCTCCAATGCTACACTGCTCCAATTTGTGGAGCAGTCTTCCATGTGCAACAGTATCAAAAGCCTTTCTAAGATCCAAATATATAATATCAAAGTTATTCCCTGCATCCAGTTCTTTTGTGACTACATCATAGTATCCAATCAAATTGGTCAGGCAAGACCTGCCCTTAACAAAACCATGCTGCGTCTGAGCTATAACTGAATTCTTGTCTAGATGATCCTGCAGTGCTTCTTTAACCAGTGCCTCCATTAATTTACCTGGAACAGAAGTTAAACTAACAGGTCTATAATTACTTGGGTCAGCCTTTGATCCTCCTTTGTGAATTGGGGTTACATTTGCACATCTCCAGTCTATGGGTATCTCCCCTGAGTCCAAAGAAGCTCTCATAATTATGACTAGGGGTTTGCTTACTTCCTTTGCTGCCTCCTTTAATATAACTGGATAGATCCCATCCACCCATGTTGAATTATATATCCCATCCAGACATGTTGAATTATATATTTTTTCCATCAAAATGTTTTATTAAATATGGTGGAGAATGATGAAAGAAATAGCATGATGCAATCAGTAGGAGTACTGGGTGGGTTGTGCATCGCTTATGCCTGGTACGGAGTGGTACAGTGGTGGGGGATGAATAATTTTGTGTCGCATTTTCTTGGCAATTTTTGTCAATCCATGGATGCATTGCACATGTACATCCGCTATATGCCTTACAACACTCACTACAGTAGACCCCCTGCTTTATGATTTGTTTACTGTATGATCAAATCACTTTATGATGAACATTCCATAACAAAATACCATTTACTATATGATATGTAGTAAGTGCTAGTCATTGTGATCATGTTTACGAATTGAATTTTAATTCTATTAATGGTGATTCTAATAAGCAAAAACAGGTGGAATATTATCCACAGGCTATAAAAGTAAAGATATAAAGCACAGATTTACACTTTATTACCTTACCAATTAACAAAATTAAAAGATATGTGAAAATCGGAAGAATATTTTCCACAGGTAAACAAAAGAAAAAAAAGAAAGAAGGCAACTATATTGGGTATTCCCTGTGTAGTTGCCTTAACTTCGGTGATCACACGAAAACCGGGGCATTTAGCCTATTATGACAGTTGGATGTCTGGAATGCCTGTAATGCATTTACAGTAGAGTGTCAGTTATCTGGAATAATTAATGTCAGATCTCTTCCGGATAGCAAAATTTTCCGGATAATTGAACGTAAAGTAAAATTAACTAAATTCTGTTATAATGTATTAAGGTAAAAGAAAAACTTTAAATAGTGTGAAAAAAAATGAAATTATTTAATTTAAAAAAATAATAATAACTTATACATAAAAAATTGCATATTTACATATGTATGTATATTCAGATAGTATTTTACTGCGAATTTTATGTGGAAAAAAATTAAAGTAATTTTTTAAAATAATGTTCGATCATTTTTGTTTCATTTGTTGTGACTTTTTTTTTTTTTTTTTTGCTTCTAAATTGCTCAAGTTCTTTAATATATCAATTTGATTATATTGTATTCTTCCTGGTTTTCTGCCCATTTCAGTGCTGTTTCTCTTCCTTGACATTTTACCGAGAAAAATAATAAATCTCACAGTTTCGGGCTGATTCTTACCAAATCTGGAAATAAATTAAACATAATATGAAATGAAGAGAACAAAATATGTCATGGAAAATTGGGTTCATGGAAGCGAATGAAAAAACTCCAACATTCATGGTTTCTGAGAAAGCCCATTAGTCCTAATCCAACATTTCACCAGATATACGATGTGAAAAAACAGCCAGAAATACTCTCGTAATATAATACATATTTGTCTCAAATACTACCATTAATATAAAGAAAAAGAAGGAAAACCAGTATTTCAAATTATTCTGGATAACTGACTTTCCCGATAACCGACATTCTACTGTACTTATGGCAATGGTCTCATTTTCAATACGTTTTTTGTCAATCCACGAACGCAAGTTACTCCCATCTGAAAACTGCCTGGAGCATGCCTAAAGAAGTTTCACTTAAAAAAAAACGAAAGTTTACACCTGTAAGGTGTAGTACCATGTCCTTAGTAGTGATTGTATTTTCTGAGAAAAGAACATTAGAAAAGATTTTCTCAGAAAATATAATCACTTTTTAAACATACAGATCAACCATCACTAATCTGGCCACCGCTAATTCAGACATAATTTCAAATTTCCTGGGTCAGTGCACTGACCTGCCACTACTGTTTTGGTGGCGTTGGTTGCAGCATTAGCTGATGGTACAAACTCGTAAACACTGGCAAGCCATTCCCACTTGTTTTTCTGCATTTATTATTATAACCTGCTCACATTTAGCCCCAGCCATGGTTCCAATGCATAAAGGAAGTCAGATAAAGTTGAACTTCTGAAAAAACTCAACAGCTGTGTGCCTGTTAGAAGTTTAACTCTGCTTAATTGTAAATTCCAGCAATTTCTCTCAGTTCCTCTTTATTTTAGTAATTTTATTTTAGCCATTCCTTTTTAGATTTTTTTTTTTTTTTACAACGCACTTGTACAAACTTGTGGAAAAACACAACACAATATGATGGATAATACAGCGCGCTGACGCACTTGTTTTCACAAATTCTCTAACAACACAAACAAATTTATTGCGATGTTTGAGTTTAATTTATCACAATTAGTTTTATTGCAGTGCTCACCGCACATGCAATAAACTAATCACAAACAACCTTCATATGTATGCCGTAATAGCGTCACACGTATGTGGCCGACACAGCTTCTCAAGATTTAACCTACCGGGCCACGTGTCGGCCACATATATGCGAAATAAAAAAAAAAATACTTTTTTTTTTTTTTTTCTGATATTTTAAGCAAAAACAAGACAACACTGACATTACAATATTTATTTTAGCATTACTAATCAAATTATTTTGATTAGTAATGCTAAACTAGCTTGGCAGTCAACGTTTTAAACGTGGGATGAGGTGGTTAGCTGTTGGGTAAACTGTATGTGCTAAAATAACCACTGGTGATCTGGCACCCCACAGGTCCCAATGCTGCCAGATTAGTGATGGTCTACCTGTACTATTTTGCAGGTCAAATATATTCTTTTTTCTAATTTGTTATTTGTAACTGAATATTGAATACCGAATGACATTGTTAGAGAAGGAAGTGCATACAGTGATATATCTATATAGATATATAACTGTTTTTAAGGGTAAACAGAAGAGTTTTAATTTTTGCAAGGAAAATTGTGATGGCTTTATATATTATTTTTAATTCTGTTCAATTACAACATTTGTTCTGCTAACACTGCATGTATGTAATGGTTAATTTTAATTTTATTTTTGTGAAAATAAAATCACTGATTGAATCTAATGAAAGCAAATGCTGATTGGTAACTCTTCAGAGAAGTAATTCCAGAAGCCAATGTCTTATTATATCTTTAAAGCATTATTGTTCCAGGCATAGATCAAAGTAGGTAACCATTAAAATGATGAAGTCAGTAACAAAAAAGAAAGAATATAGATGATGAGCTAAAATTTTTTGCATCAATATTTATATGTGAGTATTCTTTTAGTCTTGACAGTACTATTATCCCAGATACCAGTTAATGGAAACAAATGGTTGTGTAAGGATTTATATTATTCCCATTTAATCTTTTTAGCTGTATATACTAGAGCTATGTTTTTATGAAAATATAAAAAAATCACTGCATCCATAATAGACTAAGCTGCAAAGCTTGCAGTATAAAAAGCTGAACAGCTTCATACACTAGAGCAGTGGTAATTTGCATCTGGTCATACAGATCAAAGTGATAAAGTAGCAGTTATGGGACATAGTAAAGATATCAGAGTTTCAAAAGGGCATGGTTGTGGAAGCTTGTGCATCAGGTGCTTCCATATCAGAAATAGCACTTCTTGTTGGTTGCTCACAGCCCACTGTGGTTAACATGTACAAAGGATGGTGTTGAACAGGAAAAACCACCTCCTGCTGACAGAACTGTAGGATGTTCATGGTGAGTGGAGGTTGCAGCATGTCATATGGGCTCAACGGCAGGTCACTGTGCGACAGGTGACATCACAATACAGTATAGAAAATGCAAGCAATGAAACGAGAATTGTTGCTTACCAACACCTTACTACTGTGCATGTCAACAACATTCATATCATGCTGTAGCTTGGTTTTTTTCCTGTATAGTTTTTGTTTTGTTGCAATTGGTTAAGTTTTGATTGAACTGTGCTTCTTTAAGTGAATCAGAGTTTTAACTCTTCAGTGGAAAAATAAGAGATCATAATTTAGAGCAAAGAATTGTTATTAAATTTTTGGATTCAGTGATAACAGGAGATGAATCCTGGTCTTTCAGTATGATCTACAAACCAAGGAACAAAGCATGCAGTGGAAAACTCTCTCTTTTCCCCATTTAAAGAAAGCAAGAATGTTTTAATCAAAGATCAAGTCCATGCTTGTTGTTTTCTTTGTCGTGGTGTTGTTCATCATGGATTTGTCCCACCAAATCAGAGTGTTAATCAGACACTCTACAGTGAGATTTTAGGAAGACTATGAAAAAATTCGAAAGACAACCTAATTTATGGCTGGGCAAATAGTTTTTCATCATGACAATGCACCGTGTCATTCCTTATCAAAGTGAGAGAGTTTTTAATGAAAAACAAGATCACAACATTGGAGCATTCATCTTATTCGCTAGATCTGGCACCGTGCGACTTTTTTTTCTGTTCCCGAAAATTACAATTCATCTCAAAGGAAAATGATTTGAAGACTTAGCAGACATTCAGAAGAACACAATGCAGCAATTAAAGGCAATATCTTAGATCCTGGAAATTGTGAATGGAGTGCTGCATAGGCACAGTTGGAGAGTACTTTGAAGGGGATAACATTTAAATTGGTGTATTTAAAATAATAAATGATTTAAAAGAAATTTCTCATTTCTTTTTAGCCACACCTTGTAAGAGATAAACAGCTCATAATATCACACATTTGTCACATAATTGACAAATCACACGTGAAAAGCTTTCCAAAGTTGTTTAAATGGTTTTAAAGTACATTTTTGCCATTTATTTTTCATAGTTTTCCATATAGCTTTTAACTTGTATCCAGTACAAATTATGAAACGTTGTCTTAACAAATGGAGTTTGTGTGTGTACATTTTTCTTATATTTGATTTATTGTTTTTATGGAAATTTTTCCATAAAACTTTCTGTTCAGTTCAAAGTAAGTTGGCTTAGGCTGTATCATGTGATTTTCCTCTGGGATTACTCTAGTTGTTACCTCACAAAAGAAATTTAATCATTGAATACATGCAGTTTTCCGACAGCTAGATTTAATGCTGAATTAGCTTAGGTTACACATTTTGGTCAATATTAATTAGGATTTCATAGTGAACAAAAATCACTGGCATACCCAAAGCATTAAATTAATGGAAATTGATTTAATGTTTGGGTTTGCTAGTGCTATCGATATATTGATATAAATCCATTATATCAACATATTGATATCAATGGAAATTATAAAAATATATTGATATTAATGGAAATTATATCAATATATTGATATAAATGGAAATTGATATAATGATATTATATAAGTTTCCATTGATTAATGGAATCTATTAAGGGGAAAAGCAAATTTTCTCAGTTGATTAAAAATTTTGTTCTTATCATAAATGTATACAAGTCCCATTATAACATTCTTGCTTTAAATACTTTTTCTTCTAGTCTAATATGCTGAAGTGCCATGTTTTTTTTAATGTCTGCAGCACTCCTGTTTAAAATGCTTTTCCTCTCATATACCTTTTTTTTTAAAAGCCCCCCCCCCCCCGAATAAACCGCCTTCCTCTTGATCTTTAATTTTGCAATCTGTTTACTTCATAGACATTGTTTCTGGTGTTATTGTTGTTATTTGGTTTTTAGGAGCATTAGCAACTAAGGCCATATTGCTCCGGGGATATGCAGTGGTCATTCCCTGACCTTTCCGCATCCTCTGTATTTGGTGGTCATGGGATCGAATCCCGGTCTAATCAAGAAGCATGTGCTACACACTGCTGCTCCTGCCCACCTGGCTAAGGAGGCGCCTTGTTTCTGGTGAAAGTGATGTTTGCTTATTTCATATTTGACTTGAAGCTTTAATGGTAGAAAGACTGCTGTTTACAGATGCTGTGATTTTAATTAATCATAACATTATTATTATATTGATACTACAGTTATCATGTTTACAATAATAAGATATGTCTTAATTTTATAAAATCTTTTTAAAAATTTTCATTTTTTCTAATAATATGCAACAAAAAAGTTGAAGATGCCAAAAAATCAAGCATAGTAAATTAAGTGTGCAGGTTTTCAACTTCCATAAGTAATTGATTTTTTTTTTTCAGTGTTTATAAAGCAATGTTATTGATGAAATGTGAAAAATATCCCCTATAAGGGGGGTCAGCTCACAGTGCTCTTTAGGGCTAGCGCTCTAGAAAGTGCTAAAATGGGAATACAATGTCTTCAATTAAAAAAGTTGAGAATAAAAATAAAATAATTAGATGCAATGATTTTGCAGCTATGTATTTTCTAAGAAAAGACAAGTGGAAATTATTTGTAGCTTGAATATATAAAAGCATGAAGTTAAATTTTATTTTCTAAATACATTTCATGATAATTTCCAAAATTGCTTTAATAGGCAATCACATATATAAAAAATTATTTTATCCAAAATTCCATAAAATGAGGCCACTTTCCTTATTCACAGCAATTCTCAGGGCAAAAAATAATATTTATAACATAATTTAAGTTAATGTAATGAAGTAATTTTACACATAAACAATTTAAATCATTTTCTTTTTCATTATATTAATAATTAATTGGCAATTTATGGATTACCACATCATTTGTTTCTTCATAAATCAGAGGATAGTGAATTTTTAAATTATTTATTTTTTTTATTAAATTCAGTCAGCTACACCAGATGGAATAAGTTCTTATTTATGATTCTGAAAGTAGAAAACTTACATCACTGCCAACCTCATACGCTACTGGCTCTTTATCTCTGCATTAAAAAAAAAAAAAGAAAAAAAGGTAACTAATTAATTAAAGGCTCTTTAATAGTATATTTAATGAAGAAAGTTTTTTAAATTAACTTCAATTTCAAGAATATATTATACAAAAATAAAGATAACTTATACCTATTATCATAATGACATCAGTATCCCTAGCAGTGAAAATTATTTTTGCTGTCTATGGATACAGCCAGCATCAAATTCTACAGAAAATGAGGATGTGATCTTTAACTTACTAGAACTCTCTCTCTCTCTCTCTCTCTCTCTCTTCCCTCCACCTCTGAACCATAGCACATCATTTTAAAGAATAGGTCAACAGTCTTCATCTTCAAGCAGGTTGCATCCCTGTCATAGGTAATCTTGGGCTAAGAACAGGGAGAATTTTGAGCCCTACAAAAGGAATGGTCAAGTGGTTATTTAATTTTTTTCAACAGTACTGAAGCCTATGACATGATCAGCATCCAAGCCATGACTATACTGCAATTTTAAAACACTTATAACATAGATGGTAATTTATAAAATTTTCTATCTGATTAGATGGGTGGGGAATGCTGTTGCTGCATGCTTCCAGTGTTTTGACATTTCTTTAGTTTTGGGATCATAGTGATGGACCCAAGTTTCATCCACAGTGACTAGCCATGAAAAAACTCCTCTTGCTTTTCCTGGCATACCGACATTTCATGTGCACATTGTGCCCTTTCCTTCTGGTAAGCAGAAGTCTACGAACCCATCTAGCAGACACTTTATTCATATGGAATAGTTGATGGATGATTTTCTCCACAAACCCTACACTAATTTGGAGCTTTGTGGCTAGTTCTTTGATTCTAATACACTGATCTAATACAAGGCCTGACATAGCCGAGTGGTCAGGAGCGTGAGTGAAATAGCATGCACTTTGAGTGGAATGGGACTGGTAAATACGATTAACATTTGTATCCATGATTTATTGTTAATTCCACTGACCTCGTAGTCGTGCCAGAGTATAAACAAGAACCTTTTTTTTTCTTTTTTTTTTTAAGATTAATGCCTCAATTTTTGCAACACTCCCTTCTATTACAGCAGTTTCTGGGCATACTGGGATTTCTTCATCATGCACTGAGGTACTTCTACACTTGAATTAATTATACTAATGTGCAACAACACTGTAACCTGGGCAATCTTCTCCATAAACAGTGACCATTTCTTTGTGGACTGTTTTGGGTATTTTTCCTTGCAGAAAGAGGTACCAAATCACTGATCTGTATTCCACTTTGTTCATTGTGATACTTCACTTCATTCAGCATTGCAAAGAAAAAAAAAATGAACTGTCAGATTGAAACCAATCTGACAGTTCATTTTTGACCAAACTTTTTGCATGGTTGCTATAGAGATTTCAAGGTATCAAACAAAAAAAAAAAAAAAAAAAAAAGAGTTCATCTTTCTAACACTACTATTTCTAGTGAATACAAATCTTTTTTGGACCACCCCTCCCATGTATTTACATATTTTGAGTTCAATTGTATTTCTCAGAAGGTTTTTTTTTTCTTTTCATAGAACCAAAGATGCCTTGGAATCTTTGGTTCTATGAAAAGTATAAACAGAGTAAACAGAAAATTTATTTATTTTTCTTAGATGGCATCCAGTTCAGAATGAAAACTATTGTCTCGAGTGAACTTTTAAACAATGGTTAGTATTAATATTGACCATATGGCGCATGAAGCAACTATAAGCCTTATAAATCCTAACTAGATGCTTTCAAAGGTAAATGAATAATTTTCTGTTTATACTCTGGGATGACCCCCTCCTTTGACTGTATTTAAATACAAGTCAAAGGAGCTCACAAAGTAGAGAGAATATGAAAACCGGTACCTGGTTTACCATGCTCTTTAACCCACATATTCAGTTTCTCCTCATATGGACACCATTTGACTAATCTCACCAGGGATGCTACTTATTTGAACCTTTTCAAGATGCTCAATTGTCTTTTTAGGTAAGTCCCCCATACCTGGTTGGCACACAATAGCCTTAGATGCTGATGCACCATAAAATTCCTAACAACCAACCATACCTGGACACAGCATTCCAAGTATGGCTTCACAATTCCCTTAAGGCGCCTCCGTAGCCAGGAGCAGCAGTGTGTAGCACATGCTTCTTGATTAGACCGGGGTTCAAGCCCGTGACCACCAAATACGGAGGATGCAGAAAGGTCAGGGAATGACCACTGCATATCCCCGGAGCAATATGGCCTTAGTTGCTAATGCTCCTAAAAAAAAACCAAATAACAAAATAACAACAATTACCTTATATAGGGTGCTTGCATGAAAAAAATGTAAGAGCATATTCTACAGCTAAAAATAAGAAAAAAATTCCAATAAGCTTACATCTGAAGTCTTTATTTCCAAGATATTAATTATAAATTACAAACTGTAAAATGGCAAAACATTTTTATATTCAAATTTGTCATAAAAATGTGACTGTATAAAATGGGATTTAAACAGTACAAAATATGTACTAACACTGACATAAATAGTATTGTTCTACTACATGAATTATACTAATTATTCAGTTGTGGGTAACCAGTGTGATGATTACATACTAGCAGTATCAACATCTGTTTCTTGACTTTCAGGTTCCATGGCTGTCTAACTTTACATTACAGCATTTGGGAAACATTATAAATTTGTTAATTTTTGCTGAGTTAACTGATATGCTTTTAATTTACAGTGAGGTTCATTAGAATTTTCACAGCTGATGTTCACAAATACAGTGAAAAATTCCAATTCAATGAGTATCAGATCATAAAACATTTGCTGCTGGAGAGATGACTTAGAGAAACAGGTATGATGAAACCATTATGAGAAAACACCAATAGAGATTTTGACAAACAATAAATGTTAACACTTAAAAAGTTTCTCCTACCATAAACACCAAAAGGTTAATTTCTTGAAATAAAAGTGCCTCACCTGTCTCGGGTTTAGAATCTATATTAATGGAGTAAACAATCATGTTTTATTGATGTTTTCTCCTCTGCTTCATCCTTCACAGAAACACCAAAATACCAAACTGAAACCATGTCAATTTGGTGTGTTTGTGTTGTTTCAACTGCAGGATTACAATCACCAAAGAAAGGGAGGAGAAATACATCTGCCAAATTTTTGACCCAATTAGTCATAAATACATTCTAAACCCTACTAGGTAAGTGCTTTTATTTCAAGAGATTTGATCAGGATAATCTGCAAAACATGCTGTTTAAATAATATATTAGTCTTACCAGAAGGTTGCCAGATTGCATAAATGATCTGGAAGTATATAGTGAAAACAATTGTTTCCACAAGATGAATAAATGCAGAAACTGTTGTCAGCGGCTCATTTTGCAATGTGATTCTCAATTTATCAGCCATGTTCTGGTTACAGATGAATCATGTTTTACAAGAAATGAAATTCTCAACTTTCAAAATATTCACACTTGGGCCAAAGAAAACCCAAATGTGACTGTCAGTACTAGTAGAGGCACATGATGCAAGAAAGCATCAGCCAAAAAAAAAAAAAAAAAAAACCCTCCCCATTTCACTGATCCATTCATTCCAAATGTTTGTCTAGTTCTGCCTTGATTTATTTAAGCTATCAACTTCCACAACAACAGATGAAAGTTTGCTCCAGCAATCAACTACTCGCTGGCTAAAGGCAAACTTCCACACATCTATTCTACAACTGTCTTTCCTCAGTTTGAATCTATGCCCCTTCAGGTTTGTAATCTGAGTGAGAGAAAGAATCCCATCAGCATTGGGCCTGCTCAATCCATTCAAGGCTTTATACACCTCAATCAGATTGTCTCACAGGTGCCCAATCTCCAGAAGCTGCAATTTTCAGAACTTAAGCCTTTCTTCATAAGAGCACCCCTTTGTTCCCTTCACCAGGCTTTTTGCCCTTCTCTGTACTTGTTCTAGCGACTCTACATCTTTACTAAAATGAGGCTTCCAGACCTGTACGCAGTACTCAAGGTGTGGCCTGACCATTGCCTTATACAATGGAATAATCACCTCCTTATCCCTGCTTGCAAAATTCCTGTATATCATTGACAAGACCCCATTAACCTACTCTGGCAGCCTGTCTGCACTGTTCAGAAAACTTCATATCTGACTGCACAATTACCCCTAGGTCTCTTTCATTCCCCACTGCCATGAGTGTAACACCACATAGTTGGTACATTTCTCTGGGGTTACTGCTACCCATATGCAGTACTTTGCATTTGTCAATGTTAAACTTCAGTTGCCACTTCTCAGCCCATCTACCCAACATTTCCAGATCCTGTTGCAGCAGCATACTGTCATTACTGTTATTAACAACCCTGTCAACCTTTGTATTGTCTGCAAACTTTGACATTAAGCTTGATATACCTTCATCAAATCATTGATAAATATACAAAACAACAATGGGCCCAACATCGAACTCTGGGGGACACCACTAATAACGTTAGTCCACGTACAGCAGTACCCACTGATTACCACTCTGTCTTCTTCCACACAACCATCCTTTTTGTCCATTGTAGCAACTTGCCGTTAATGCCATACTGCTCCAATTTGTACAGTAGTCTTCCATGTGCAGTCTCTTTATCAATATGCCTTTTCTTTAACGTTTGGTGTAGTGTTCTTGGGAACAATCTTACTGTTCCTTATTTTTTTACCACAAAGGATTTCAAAATTGAAATTCCCACATTTTCTACTGAACAATTTGTGGGAGCTATTGGAAGAAAATTTTGATTGTCTTCCAGTAGTTCCCATAAAATATTAAAAATCAGCAGAAGATGTGGTTTATGTACCAGTCCACTTTTTTTTTTGTGATATCTCTAACTTTTTAAATACAAAGTACAATAGCCACTATAATAACACCATTATGCTGTTACATTACTAGGTGTGAGGGGTCATATGAAATCCATGGTTTCTTTTACATTTATTACCACACAATACAAACTGAGAAATTTCATTTTGGAAGCTAATGAACCATAAGAACAGTCCCAAAATGATAACATATGCCAGAGAATCATGAATTCATTGTACTAAATGCTGCACTGAACAAAATGGGGGACCTTTTGGACAACTTCTTTAGATGTTTTCCTTTTAGAGGTTTTTTTTCAGTTTCTCTTTTGAGTTTTTTAATGTATGGTTACTGTTTAATATCTTGGAATTAAAAACTTTTGTGACATGTTTATAGGAACTTCTTTTTTTTTTATTTTTAGCTGTAGAGTACATCCTTACATTTTTTCCATGCAATTTTGAAACACCTTGTATAGCAGAACTATTTAACCTCAAAGTTGGTTGGTTGGATTTCGATTTTATTGGCGCAAAAGTGACTAAGGCTATGGGGCACCAAGACTATGCCATAAACAACCCCAGAGTAACATACCAATTGTGCAGTACTACACATACTACACTCACAAAAGGCAGAACAGTATCCTGCCTTGCCTATACCACAGACCCAACAAACACCCTCACGATGGAGAAAAGATGACTTAATACTCACCTAATTTGGATACAGCAGGACCATTGAACCAATTCCACCAAGGGACATCACTAGGAAATTCATATCCAATGTCAAAAGGAACTACCCAAAGTCGCCACACTGGTTTTTTCCAGGTCTATATGCTACCGTCCTGTTAACGGGACACAGACCAATTAGGGAGAAATTCTCCATCCTAGGCATCACTAACAACCCACTATGTCACTGTGGACTCCCTGAAAGCTGGGAGCACCTAATGTACATATGCAAACTACACAAAAATCTCAGATGCCAGCTAATAACAAAAATATATTACCTGCCACTACACCAGGAACATCACATCCTGAGTGATGAAAGGCATTACAATGCCTTCAAGATATTTGTCCACGATCTCTTCGAGAGACAAAAAACTTTCCCACTCAGCTAAGACATAATACTGACATCGAATGTCTCTTCAGTAGCAACCGAGCTATACACCCACCCATGACCAAACCAAACCTAGCAACAAAACTGATAGTACAACCTGGACGTGGCCTGTGTGCCAGGAACAATGTCTTCACTGGATATGACACTTACCTGATTTAGACCTCTGCACCGACCTTGACAACCTGCAGCTCTGCTGCCAGTGCCATCTGGAATACTGAGTTCTGCGCCACCCCACTTCTTCTGGTGAGGCATGGGCCTGCCTCACTGACTGATTGAGGTCGCCTTCCCTAACATCCCCATACTTCTATCTTTCCCCCTAGTCTTCAGTCTACCTCCGCACTCTATCTATATGCAAGCAAATTCCCCCATGTCTAAATTAAAACATGTCAAATTAAACACGATCACCAGTTTTTGGCTTTTCCAGCTTCAGTGTTCCCCTACATACTTTTTTTTTTTAGGCCCTAGCCACTGAAATCTCAGGAAACTAGGTGACAGGGCCTGCCAGAGTAAAAATTTCAAACTACTGAGTCCCTGGTCTGCCTCCACGGGGCCAAGTGTGGACAACATTGGGCCCCAACAGGGATTTAGTGGCTAAATGGCCAGATGAACAACGTTACACTTACAAAATATCCATACATTTTTAAATCTCTAGCCTTCTCGGTGAACTGGTACACCCAACAATGGAAGCAACAAAGAGATGGGAGAAACCCCTGGTGCTGTTAGACACTAAATACGCTTTACACTATACTTAGGGTGATAGAGAATGAAAAAGACCTGGGGTAATTGTGCAGACAGGCTGCAAGAGTAGCTCATGGGGTCTTGTCAGTGATATACAGGGTGATTCACTACCAGTGCGACAAACTTGCAGGAGGTGTAGGGGGCACAAAGACGAATCGGAATCACATAGCATTGCAGGGTCCGAAATGCCTTCGTCATGCGGTAGAGGACGTTGAATGGGAGGTCGCGTGAACAGCGATCCTGCTGGAAGTCAGCATTTGCGAACCGGTTCCCGAGGCAGTAGGATGGACAAGTATTCAAACGTTGAACTGGCCGACATGCACCTTGCGTATGGAGCTGCGGACTGTAACGGGCGCACTGCTATGCGCTTGTACCAGGAACGTTTCCCGCACAGGCATGCTCCTTATCATACGATTTTCGCACGTGTGCACAGAAGGTTACGTGAGACTGGTTGTTTCACGAGAGGTACCATGAATCGAGAGCGAACGACGAGGACGCCAGACAATGAGGAGAATGTCCTACGTCTTGCAGAAGGCAATCCGAGTACGAGTACTTGAGCGATAGGCCAACGATTGGGCATTTCCCAATCCACTGTATGGAGGATACTCTCAACAAACCAAATGAGTTCATACCATCTGCAACGCGTCCAATCATTGGAGCCTGCGGATTATCCACTCCAGAGGACTTTTGCTACTTGGTTTCTTCAACAGAAATGGTTCGCAAATGCTGACTTCCAGCGGGATCGCTGTTCACGCGACCTTCCGTTCAACGTCCTCTACCGCATGACGAAGGCATTTCGAACCCTGCAATGCTATGTGATTCCGATTCATCTTTGTGTCCTCTACACCTCCTGCAAGTTTGTCGCACTGGTAGTGAATCACCCTGTATAGGAATTTTGCTAGCAGGGATAAGGAGGTGATTATCCTCTTGTATAAGGCAATGGTCAGGCCACACGTTGCGTACTGCATACAGGACTGGAAACCTCATTTTAGGAAGGATGTAGAGCTGCTGGAACAAGTACAGAGAAGGGCAATGAGATTAGTGAGGGAAACAAAGGGGTGCTGTTACCGCTTAAGTTCTGCAAATTGCAGCATCTGGAGACTAGGCACCTCTGAGGTGATCTGACTGAGGTGTATAAGGCCTTGAATGGTTTGAGCAAGCTCAATGCTGATGGGATTCTTCCTCTTGCCCAGATTCTGCACCTGAGGGGGCATAAATTCAAATTGAGGAAAGACAGTTGTAGAATAGATGTGCATATATTTGCCTTTAGCCAGCGAGTAGTTGATTGCTGGAGCAAACTTCCATCTGTTGTTGTGGAAGTTGACTGCTTAAATATATTCAAGGCTGAACTAGACAAACTTTTGAAGTGAATGGATGGGTGAAACAAGAAGGATTTTTTTTTTTTTTTTTGACTGGTGCTATATAAGCTTTCTTTCTTCCACCATATGCCTCTACTAATGCTCATGCTATATCCTCCTTATCTCTAAAAGCAACTGCTTGATAAATCATAGACAAGACAAGCACCATAGGCTCTTCTTGCTGCCTGTCTGCATTGCATGGAGAATTTGTGTTCTTGGATTATACCTGAAAATCCCTTCCTTGCTTTATTGTTTTTAATTCAACACTTTCAAGTGGTAAGTAATTTTGTGGTTGTTATGCTCCAAGTGCAAAATATTGCATTTTGTATTATTAAAACATAACTGTCACTTATCTAATCATCCTTGAAGATGATCAGATAAGTGACAGTTACAAGTTATGTTTAAGTGATAAGGTCCTGAAGGAGAACTGCTAGTGCTGGTGAATCAATGCTGGCATGATTTTCTTTTCCACTGAAGTTATCATTGATCACAATTGCAGTGGTTATATTCACCATTCACAGTCTGGTTCCCAGACTGTGAATGGTGAATATAACCACTGCACCTAATTTTAAAAAATGTTCACTTATATTACATTTTGGTTTACCAAAAAGCATGTAAAAACTAATATGGTATGCAACAGGAAAAATTTTGCATTACTAATTTCTAGGATACATTATCATAACATATTACCTGCTGAAAAGCTTTGCTCCTTGTAAACCTTTTAAAACTGCCTTGTCTCCTTCAACATGCAATATGCAGCCTTCTCTCAAGCCCTATAATTATGCAATAATTTGTGCAGTAATAATAATTTTAATTTCTTTTTCTAAGATCTTATGTTAATATGATTACCAACTCTTTAAGATGATATTAATTAAAATCCATATACCAACCAATAAGTATTTAAAAGAATAATAAAATTTTACAAAAATCTGAATATTAAAGGCAGAAATGTAGTACAAGTGTAATACAAGTCTAATAGTTATAAATACAAGTGTATTTGTTAAATAGCTTCTGTAACTTTTTTGAAGTTATATAAATCTAAAAATGTTTATAGAATTAAAATTTCCAAAATATGTTAATCAGTTAAGAGATATGGTTTAAAAAAATAAAGTCAACACAAGAGAACCCTTTTTCCACACCAAATTCAAATGCTTAAAGTACAGCCATTTATAAATACTTCTCATTAACGATTTTTCCTGGTCAATATTAGTATAAGCATTGTAAAAATAAAATGCAGCTGACAGCAATTATTATTTCATAAACTAGGTAATCATATAGGATCATTTTTCAACCCAAATCAACAGAAGCTTATAAAGTAGCTAAGTATGAATACATCTACTTTATTTTTTTTTTCTTAAATAATATTGAAAATAAAACTAAATCATAATAGTAGTATTATAGTATTACATGGTGTTTCACTTAATGTGCACCTTAATGTTAATTTGTGCAGTTTTATTTTAGGAGGTTTTATAGAGTGAATTTTCAAGGTATGAGTTGTTAAAATCGACACAAAACTTACATGTGCAATTTTATTTCTAATTTTCAAATCTACCTAGTTAATTGTTTCCCACTGGTTGTTTAGCCTAAAAACATCAAAAATTTATTTTAAAATACTCTCAAAATCCTTAGTAAGTATAAAATAAGAATGTATCCATCCTTCCTCCAGTCTTGAAGCCAAGCATATGTGATAATTCAGAAGAGCTGCATCTACGAAATAATTGTAATGGACATCCTCTAAATGTTTCTATTATATTTTTATTGGAATAAAAAATATTATATACATAAGCCATAATACCACATTAATGGACAGTATTGTCCTATTAGTGTTATTACAACTTATAAACATAATATTTACAAAAAAGTGTAAAAAAAAATTCTAATGAAATGTTAATTACAATTAATCCTAATTAGCAACATTTCTAATTTATCTACACATTCGAGGGGAATTTAAAACAAACTTTTGATGTTTTTTTGACTGAATAGACAATGGGGAACACTATCTCACTGAAGTTAATTAGGCAAATTAACTTACAATTAATCAACTTACAACTTAATAAATTAATTAACTTACAATTAATCTTACAATTTCTAACTAAAGTTAGAAATTGTAAGATTTTACCTGTAAACTTTATGCTGACTTTAATTTGCTACTGTTAAAATTCACAAGAATTATATCATAAAAGGACTCTGCATAAAATCCCGAAATCAACACTAAGAGAATTAACAGCTGCATGTTAAAGGTCTATTTGTGGGGATTTTATTTTGTGGCTCATTAGCTGCTTTGGCCACAGTATCTTAGCAAGTTAAGCAAAACAAGGTGTACTCTTATAACTCATAATGCAGGATGCTGTTATTTGTTAGAAAAATCATGCCAGCTCTGCATTACAGTCCAAATTATTCACAAATAACATTATAAGAATGCAGTAAAATAAGAATTAGTCCTGCAAATTTATTATTGAATTCGTAAAGGGCCAACAAATGGTCAGCTTTGATTAGCTCATTATAGTAAATTTACTATTACCATCTCTCATACTTGTGAACTAAATTGTCATTGACTGTCATATAGCAGAGGTACTAATAAGCAGCAAAATAGCCATCTAAGGGAGGACAACTGCATCACACAATAAAGAGTATTTGCTTTTTTAATCAGAGGTGCTGTTTATTTGTAGTATAATATTGAAATAATTCATAGCAGTACTCTCACAACATAAATTCCATGCCACTATGTAAAGACTTTTTCTTACATACAAGCAAATAAAATAAAAAATTCAAGGTTTGTGTTTCTATTATTGAAGATATAGTTAACAAAAATGCACCTGAACCCTCTGCAATTAAATGTCTCATGTATTCATGAGGATTTTCTTTATCTTTCATCAGTCATGATAGTGAAGGGGTAGAAATAGTGAAAGCATACATATATATTTTATGACTTTTATGCAATATTATTTTCACAGAACTTGTATTAAGTGAAATGAATGAGAATTTAAAAGCAATTCTTGCCTCTTGTTTGGAATGTAAATGAATACATTACACAGGCCTATTAACTACACTCCTTTTGCTCAACACAATGCATACATTATCAAAGATTTCAGTTATAGCTCGGACAGCATGGTTTTGTTAAGGGAACGTCTTGTCTGACCAATTTGATTGGATACTATGATGTGGTCACAAAGGAACTGGATGCAGGGAACTTTGATATCATACATTTGGATCTTAGAAAGATTTTTGATACTGTTGCACATGGAAGACTGCTGAACAAACTTGAGCAGTGTGGCATTGGAGACAAACTGCTGCTATGGATAAAGGGACGGTTGAGTGGAAGAAGACAGAGAGTGGTAATCAATGGACACTGCTCATTGTGGACTAATGTTATTAGTGGAGTCCCTCAGGGTTCAGTGTTGAGTCCATTTTTGTTTTCTGTATTTATAAATGATATTGATGATGGTATATCAAGCTTAATGTCCAAGTTTGCAGTTGATACGAAAGTTGGTAGGGTTGTTAAGGACACTAATGAGAGTACGCTGCTGCAACAGGATCTAGAAAAGTTGATCAGATGGGCTGAGAGGTGGCAAATGAAGTTCAACATTGACAAATGTAAAGTACTACATATGGGAAGCAGTAACCCCCAGAATAACGTATCAACTATGTGGCACTACACTGACAGTGGTAGAGAACAAAAAGGACCTAGGGATAATTGTGCAGACAGATATGAAGTTTTCTGAGCAGTGCAGATGGTCTGCAAGAGTAGCTCATGGTGTCTTGTCAATGATATACTATATACAGGAATTTTTCTAGCAGGGATAAGGAGGTGATTATCCCCTTGTATAAGGCAATGGTCAGGCTACACCTTGAGTACTGCATACAGGTCTGGAGGCCTCATTTTAAGAAGGATGTAGAGCTGTTGGAATAAGTACAGAGAAGGGCAACAAGATTGGTGAATGGAACAAAGGGTTGCTCTTACAAAAAAAGGCTTAAGTTTTGCAAATTACAGTGTCTGGAGACTAGGCACCTGCGAGCTGATCTGACTGAGTTGTATAAAGCCTTGAATGGTATCAGCATGCTCAATGCTGATGGAATTCTTCCTCTTGCTCAAAATAATCACCTGAGAGGACATAAATTCAAATTGAGGAAAGACAGTTGTAGGATAGATGTGCAGAAGTTTGCCTTTAGCCAGCAGGTAGTTGGTTGGTGGAACAGACTTCTATCCTTTGTTGTGGAAGTTGATAGCCTAAATAAATTTAAGGCTGAACTGGACAGGTATTTGGAACGAACGGAGGGGTGAAATGGGAGAGTTTTTTTTTTTTTTTTTTGGCTAATGCTGCATAAGCTTTCTTTCTTGCATCATACGCCTCTACTAATGCTAAAGAACTGATAATTTTTTACAGGAAAGAGATTACTTCAAATAATAAACACTCTCTCTCTCTCTTTCTCTACACTGTAAACTAATCAACATGATAACAGGAAATGAAATATTACATCTTTTCAAACGTGGGGGCTATGGAATCACTATTAGCCTTAAAAGCTTCCCAGAAACTAACAAAACATACACTGAAGATTTTTCATGATGGTTTTATCTTCTCGAATAATACTTGAATGTCTGAAACTAATAGAAATTTCTCTGTGTGTGGGGAGGGGGATATCTTACTGGAATTGTCCTAAATTGTCAGATTATGTGATGCCAATCTGACATTTCCTTATTGGGTAATACTGAAATATGCACATATATCCATTTATATTTTGAGTTATAGCTATATATTTATACAGATATGTATAGAGAGATATTTATATAGAAATAACTCAAAATTTTATTTAAAACTGAAATTTAAATAAATACTGATTTTAATTAAATTTGGAATGATTGAACATATCTTTCTAGAACACTCAAATATAAAATTTCATGAAAATCTGTCCACTGGGAGTTATTGTTACATGAAATGAATGGACATGGTGACAATAGCACACTTTTCTGCACAGACAAATGTACCTAAAAATAACCTTTGTGGTGTGTGTGTATAACCAAATTGCCACCTAATACAGTGGATTCTGCTTATTTGGGCCACCGGTTAATCGAGGCAGTTGTTTATTTGGGACAAATCTTAAAGAACAGAACCCAATCGAGAAAATAGCCAGGGTTTACTTCGCTTAATTGGGACAACCTGCCGTTTAATCGGGGCAGGAGACCGCAGCACTCGAGATTACCCTACGATTGTCTCCGATCATACCACGTGGTTTGGTCGGATTTCTGGAGGTCACAACTATAAAACAATAAAAACAATTAGCAGTCCCCTGTTTATTTGGCCTTTCTGTTAGTGCTTGAATTATATAAAAAAATTAATTTTCAGAATCTGCTCTTCATTCCTATTTTTTAAGCTTCGTTACTCCGTTCTCACTTGCACATATCGTGTTATTTGCAATTTGTGTGTGCCGTGTTCTTTGTTATTGATTGCTTATCTTTTTTACTGTTTTAAATTTTAACCCCCACCCACAAATGTCAGTGAACAGAAATATAAACTAGTTAGTATGTACATATTAATTAAACTATGCATGTAAGCATAAATTTATTTTTATTTTGCTAACCTGTGGAAAATATTCTTCCGATTTTCACATATCATTTAATTTTTTAATTGGTAAACTAATAAAGTGTAAATTTGTGCTTAATACAGTATATCTTTACTTTTATAGCCTGTGGATAATATTTCTCCTATTTTCACTAATTAGAATCGCTGTTTAATAGAATTAAACTTTAATTCACAAACGTGATCACAATGACCAGCGCTTACTACATATCTTATAGTAAACGGGACTTTGCTATGGTGAGTCCATCGTAAAGTGATTTGATCATACAGAAAATCAATTGTAAAGCTGTATTTTGAACTATTTATGTGAAACTTCGCATAATTGGGGCAGCCGCTTAATCGGGCCAAAATGCACTAGTCCCGATGTATCCCAAATAACTGGAATTGACTGTATTAAAAATTCTAAGTTACAAAATAAAATAAAAGGTTTTTCATATTTAATGTTCAGATATTTTTAACAAATTCAGTTTTGAAAATTTTTTATCCTACTATACCTTGTATAACGGTTACAAATATAAAATAGAGAGTATTATTTTTTAAGCTGAAAAAAATGTGTAGTGTAAGGTATATAAAATAAAGTGATACATACCAGTACAGGTGGCATATCTGGAATCTGATGATATTCTTTAATTCTTTGTTCTCTTGTTTCCTATTAAGAATTAAAATCCTGATATACATATATCTATATATATGTACATTAATAATGTCACATAAATAATTAGAATGATAAAATAAATATATTTCAGGAATGATAGGTTTTTTTCTTTTTTTGTGATTAATAAATGGAATTCATTACAGAATAATAAGAAAATATTATCAATAAACTAATAAGATTATAACTAAATAGAATGTCTAATAAAACTCTATAGTTTTACATTCTCTAAATCTAGCTATTCAGTTTAATTGCAACTGTATATTTATTACTCTCCTTCCATATGCTTTTTTAAGTCTCTCTCTCTCTCTAACACACACACAATGAGTTGACTTTGCATTAGCACCACCTATATAATACTTCATAGGGCCACCTTTTGCCCATAACACAGCCATGTACACATATTGACATGGAATTCAAAAGGTATTGCAGGATATCCCATGATAGTTCTACCTATGTGTTGCAGAATGCATCCAGAAATACCTGCACATTGTCAGGTGGATGGTCATAGCATCGAATGTCCTTTTCCAATAGGTCCAAAACATGCTCAATTGGGTTGAGATTGGAAATTGGACAGCCATGGGAGAATGGAGAATTCACTGTCATGTTCCTGAAACCAGTTACCAATCTGCCGGACATTGTTGGCATGATAGATGCCAACAATGTCCGGCAGATTGGTAACTGGTCACTGTCTTGTTGATAGACACCAGTGTTGTCTGGATACACTGTCATCATGAAGAGAGGTGTACTTGGTCCGTGATGATAAAAAAGCATTAGCATTAGTAGAGGCATATGATGCAAGAAAGCAAGCTTATACAGCATCGGCCAAGAAAAAAAACTTCCCATTTCACCCATCCATTCGCTCCAAATGTTTGTCTAGTTCTGCCTTGAATTTATTTAAGCTATCAACTTCTACAATGACAGATGGAAGTTTGTAGAAGTTGATAGCAACCCCCCCCACTGACTAAAGGCAAATTTATGCACATCTGTTCTATAACTGTCTTTCCTTAATTTGAATTTATGTCCCCCCAGGCGATTAATCTGGGTTAGAGGAAGAATCACATCAGCATTGAGCTTGCTCAAACCATTCAAGGTCTTATACACCTCACCTCAATCAGATCACCTCGCAAGAGTGTGGCTAGTCTCCAGAAACTGTAATTTGCAGAACTTAGGCCTTTCTTCATAAGAGCAACCCTTCATTCCATTCACTAATCTTGTTGCCCTTCTCTGTATTCATTCCAGCAGCTATACATCCTTCCTAAAATGAGGCCTCCAGACCTGTATGCAGTAATCAAGGTAACCAGATCCTTGCCTGATTGATCCGTGGCCTGATCATTGACTTATACAAGGGGATTATCACCTCCTTATCCCTGTTAGAAAAATTCCTGTATATCGTTGACAAAACACCATGAGCTACTCTTGCAGACTGTTTGCACTGCTCAGAGAACTTCATGTCTGACTGCACAATTACCCCCGGGTCCTTTTCACTCTCTACCACCCTGACTACATAGTACATAGTTGATATGTTACTCTGGGGTTACTGCTACCCATATGCAGTACTTTATATTTGTCAATGTTAAACTTCAGTTGCCATCTCTTAGCCCATCTGCTCAACTTTTCTAGATCCTGTTGCAGTAATGTACTGTCATTAGTGTCATTAACAACCCTGCCAACCTTCATATCGTTTGCAAACTTAGACATTAAGCCTGATATACCTTCATAAATATCATTAATAAATACAGAAAACAAGAATGGACCAACACTGAACCCTGGGGGATTCAGTTGACCTGCTGATTAACAGTGGATTGACCCAGGGAATGCCATGAAAATAGGCACCAAACCATAACATCACTGCCACTTCCAGCCCGATGAACACCAATGGTGCATCCAGGTGCCATAGCCTCGTGTTAATCTCTTCAAATGTGGATATGCCCATCATCATGATAGAGTTAAAACAAGATTTTTTAGATCAGGCAAACAGATTTCTATATATTGGTGGTCCTGTGTTGGTGCTGATATGCCCATGCAAGATGTAATTTGTTGTGTCTTGCAGTGAGCATGGGTATCTATGATGGATATTGGTCTTGATATTTGTTGACGGTCATAGCTTATACGAGCTAAAATCCAATGCATAGGCCATATGGATATTGGTCTTGCTATTCCTACATTGTACTCAGTAGTTAGCAGGGATGCAGCCACTGTGCTGCATCGCTTCTGTGTTATTAGATGAGACACATGACACTTGCCACAAGCATTGACCACACTTGACTGTTGGCTGGTTACCTTTGGCTACCATGACTGTTGAGACAGTCATGGTAGACTCATTACACCAAAGAAAGGGAGTTCCCTTTCTGTTGTTGAGATACTAGCGCCTGCATGTTTTACCACCACAATCATTCCATATTTGAAGTTGGAAAGATCTCAACACTGACCCATTCTTCTTAGCAGACACTGAAAAACTGATTTTCATGTGTATGAATTACAATATTATGTAAGCTGTTCCTGACTTTGAGCCTTCATCAGTGTCACAGACCAATTCATTCTTACATAAGGGGGTGTTTCTAATGCGATGTCAATGCAATGCATATACATAGTAGAGATATTGATAAATTAAATGCTACAAGGCGTAATATGTTATGGATTGGTAACACACTATAAAAATAGCAGTGAAATCACCATAATTTATCTGTAATAAAACTATGAAAATAGCATGAATGGCATTGATTTGATTGTATCTCATATCGTCACTATTCCTTCCTTCACAACGAATTACCATGTACTTCACCACTTCGAATAAGTAAAGCTTCACCAATAGAAGAGACTATTGTTACTTATTCTCAGGGAATACCACCACCCAGATGGCACAATTTCAAGGCTAGTTGGCCTATTATCAGTGGGCAGGTAGGTATCCCAGTGTTTCAATCATGCCAACCCAGTTGTGAAGTATAATTCCACAATATGGGAGATGCCAGTTGGTGTATATAGTACCTGAGAATAACAATAGTCTTTGCTATTGGTAAAGCGTTACTTATTCGAAGTAGTGCAATATATGGTAACTCGTTGTGAAGGAATAGTCACAATATGAGATACAATTAAATCGATGAGATTCATACTACTTTCGTAGTTTTAGTACTTTTAAAAATACCACCACTTTGCTTATTGGAGGCTTGAAGTGGTGAAACCCATGTTTAGTCTCTAGAGCAACGTTTCCGGCATCCTCCTCTCCCCATACTTCTCCTTCAACCAATGCATGGTACTAAGTACTATAGGTTTTGATACCTTTCGTGTTTAGGGTTCTCATAAAAAAAAAAAAAAAAAAAAAGACTAAATGCACAATGCTTAATAAGTTATGGGTTGAAATTAATTATATAATATCAGTGTAAATACACCATAGTTTACCCATAAATTTAACTACATAAGTAGTGCAAAGGCATCGTTTGATTTTATCTCATATTGTGGCTACCTTCACAACGAGATACCAGGTACTGCACTACTCCGAATAAATAACGCTTCTCTAGTAGAGGAGACTATTGTTATTTATTCTCACCACCAGTGGTGATTCTGGGTGTATCTACCTTCTGGTATTAGGTATTATACCTAATACCAGAAGGTAGCCACAATATGAGATAAAATCAAACGATGCCTTTACACTACTTATGTAGTTAAATTTATGGGTAAACTATGGTGTATTTACACCGATATTATATAGTTAATTTCGACCCATAACTTATTATGTCTTGTGCAGTTAGACTTTAAAATATTATCATTATGTTCACCATTTGGCATCTCTCATACTGTGGAATTAACTTCGCAAGCATGATGGCACGTCTGCATTATCAGGGTACCTGCCTGCCCACCCACCGATGAGTGAGCCAACAAGCTTCGAAACACATCTAGGTGGCGGTGCCCACTGAGAATAAATAACGATAGTCTCCTCTACTAGAGAACCATTATTTATTCGAAGCAGTGCAATACCTGGTATCTCGTTGTGAAGGTAGCCACAATATGAGATAAAATCAAATGATGCCTTTACACTACTTATGTAGTAAGTTCAATAGCAAAGCTTAATTATACGGTACTTACCTTAGATGATCTGCAGTGTATGAGGAGTGGGCTTACTTGAGGAGGGGGCACATCCGTAGCCAGGTGGGCAGAAGCAGCAGTGCGTAGCACACGCTTCTTGATTAGACCGGGGTTCAAGCCCGTGCCCACCAAATACGGAGGCGGAAAGGTCAGGAAATGACCACCGCATATCCCCGGAGCAATATGGCCTTAGTTGCTAATGCTCCTAAAAACCAAATAACAAACAAATAACTTGAGGAGGGTTGGAAGAATAATTTTGGGGTTTAAATAATTTAGAGTTTACATGGGGTTAATCAGTAAGGATACGGGATTAAATTAATTAAAAATTAAAAAGGAATTAAAATATGCGCAAGGAAGTAGAAGTGCACGACTCCGTCCATGGTTGTCATTGAAAAATTAATTGTTAACTGCTAATTAATTGCTACATCGGAAGCACCACTACCAAGTTCGGTTCCACAAAAACCTCTAACTCAAGAGCTTATTACAACTACAACAGTTTCAGAACAGGGCAATCCAGTACTGAACTTACTCTACATGTACATTCCCACAACCACACCCCTCTAGTTGATTCAGCTATTACCATTATAAAATTAAAAACTAGTTACAAAATTCTTCAATACGAAGCCCTCATTATAGAATGGTTCCGCCGTCACTCTAAATTAAACATCATAAATGCGAAACTACCCTCCAGCTTTTCCCCGGTCCGGAATCTCACACATCTAAGATTCCCACATGTCACAAAGAGCATCACGGGAACATAGAAATTCTTTTAAATACAATATGCGTTCTCTCTTCACTTAATATTGCCAACTGACGATGTTAAAAAAAACGAAAGTCAACTGTTATGACTTTTGGCCCACCGGGTTTCACATATTTTAGAGTTCTCAATGACAACCAAGGATGGAGTCATGCACTTCTACTTCCTTGCGCATATTTTAATTCTGTTTTAATTTTTAATTAATTTAATCCCGTATCCTTACTGATTAACCCATATAAACTCTAAATTATTTAAACCCCAAAATTATTCTTCCAACCCTCCTCAAGTAACCACTGCAGATCATCTAAGGTGAGTACCGTATAATTAAGCTTTGCTATTGAACTTAGTCCAATCACAGCGGTATTTAAGATATTCTATAACTTATCTAACTACTTATGTAGTTAAATTTATGGGTAAACTATGGTGTATTTACACCAATATTATATAGTAGTTTTATTACAGATAAATTATGGTGATTTCACTGCTATTTTTATAATTTTATATAGTAGAGATATACATATCTCTCCACGGGTGACACCACATTCACAAGTCATATTTAACAATATACGCAAAGTGTGCACAAACTGTACTGCATTAAAACCATGTTTAATCAATGAATTTCTTTTATCCATACAGACTATATTTTAAAAAAATAGAAATAATAATTGCTGGATTTTCTATTTGCCCAATTTTAATGAAATTTGGATTGGCTTGACAAATCCTTCCAAGATGAACTAAATAAAAATTTTCAGGAAAATCCATCCACTGAGGGTCAAGACAGATGGACAAAGAAACATAGTGAAGACAACAGATGTTTATGTGTACACACGCACATGTGAATGTGCCTAAAAACAACAATTTTTAACTGCTTTTTTCCTCAATGGGAAAGTTGTTCCCCATCTTCAACTTAGTCTAAAAACTCCATCTCAGAAACAAACTAAACTGATTTATTATTATTATTAACCATATGGTGCAAGGAAGCCTGAGGCTTATGCTGCACCGGCAAAAAAAAAAAAAAAAAAAAAAAAATTCCTGCATTACAGAGAGAGAGAGAGTCAGAAGTAGAAGGGAATCACCAAGAAAGAGAAGAATGATGATATCCAGCTCGGAACCCTGGGTTTGCCAAGCCCATACTCACCAGATGTGAGCCACTAGGGTACTTTCATTTGAAACAAAAATTAAAACGAATACAACAGTTGTAGCATGAGGAGACAAGACACAACTGCAATCAGCCAGTCATTCACAACTAAATGTATGTACTGAAGAGCAGGCATCACACAAATCTTGTTTGTTTTTCTTCAAATAAAGTCTGTTTATGTTTGTTTCAGAAGTACAGAGGTGACACTTTTAGACTAAACTGAAGACTGTGAACAACATTCCTACTGGAAAAAAAAAAAAAAAAAACATTGATTAAATAAAATTATAATTTAGTAATGGTAGTAACTTAGTCCAATTTTAACATAAAAAATTTCAGCACAAATTTGACAAAAAAGGGTACAGACAACAAATAGCCATAAGCAAGATAAATTCTGATGCATTTTAATTGAAACACTATGTATATATCTCAGCTATCCTACTGTAGATGTTAAGAAACTAAATAAAAATGTAGTTAACAATAATAAAATAATAATAAAATTAGCCATAGATTTTCTTTAGTTTTGTCTATTGATTGCTAGGGTTCAGCTGGGTAAAGATTTCAGTACATTTCTACCTCAGTGTAAGGAAATGCCAACAAATTTGGGCAGATATTTATAGTTCAATTACTAGCTTCTTAATAGAATAACAACTACATGGAATGTAACAGTACTCTATGCTCCAACCAGTACTAAGCAGCTACAGCTGAGGAGGGTGTCCATATGTATTTGTTTTTATGTATTGTGTCAGCTGATATGGAATAAAATAATATAAAAAATAATAAAAAATTAAAATAAGAATAAAATGAAAATAAAAAAAAATCTTTAATGAAAAACTAAACTAAATTAAATAAAATCATCATAAACCATACCACATACTATCTTTTCAAGAGACACAGCATGGCTATGGTTTATGGAAGCAAAGTATTTCGATGGCCATATACTTCAGTGCATGGATCAAATGGTAATTTAGTACATATTCTTTAAATAAAACTACAGGGCTGTTAAAATTAAAGTATCCCTATGTAGAGGGCTCTGGAGCAAGTTCTAAGGCTCGTACTGAAGAGAAATTTGGAAAACAGGTACAATAAAGAATTTATTGGAAAAAAAAAAATTAGGAAAAAAAAAAAGAAAAAAAAAATTAAATGTCGCTTGACATTTATTGGAAAA
The DNA here is from genome assembly GCF_048544385.1 of Mastigoproctus giganteus. Taxonomy (NCBI): domain Eukaryota; kingdom Metazoa; phylum Arthropoda; class Arachnida; order Uropygi; family Thelyphonidae; genus Mastigoproctus; species Mastigoproctus giganteus. The sequence goes on along the minus strand of NC_143577.1, from coordinate 30,362,207 downwards.
AAAAAATTAGTTACAAAATTTGTTCCTATATGGCACGTAACTATCTTAGTTACAATTATGCAAATAACTTACGTTATTTGCATAATCGTAAGTTATTGCCACTACTCAGCTCTACTATACTGTATAAAAGCAAAGCAGTCTCTTCAAAATCATACAGTAGATGTTTGCCTGCACTACAGCAGCAGCAATGCCAACAACGTTGCAGGAAAAGGCACTATTAGTGAAGCTGTACTATCAGAACAGCAACGGCACCTCCATAGCCAGGTGGGCAGGAGCAACAGTGCATAGCACATGCTTCTTGATTAGACCGGGGTTCGAGCCCATGACCACCAAATACGGAGGATGCGGAAAGGTCAGGGAATGACCACCACATATCCCCGGAGCAATATGGCCTTAGTTGCTAATGCTCCTAAAAACCAAATAACAAACAAAAAATAGAACAGCAACAATGCAGCTGTGGCTATCAGAGAATTCTGGTATCAGAAGTTCATAAGGCATGGACCTATGACTGTTTGTACTGTCTGCAAAATGATTGAAAAATTTGAAGCGACAGGACATCTTAGTGTTCAACCAGGTAGAGGTCAAAAACAAGTGGACTCATCTCATGTTGAAGATGTGGCTATCGCTGTCATGGATTTATCAAGTCAATCTCCATGTGGTAACGCAAGTCTGCCAGCTGTTTCTCGTGAAGTGGACATGCCATATTCCACTGTAAGGCTAGTAATGCATCAGGTGTAGTAATGTGCATCGTGTAAGGTACTATCCTTACAAGATGCACATGCTACAGCAGCTAAAGCATGGTGATGCAGATATCCATTTCACACACGCACTTCAGTTTCTGGTGCAAATGACAGTGGATATCACTTGGCCATTGAACATCCTTTGGAGTGATGAAACCCACTTCTGCTTAAATGGACAAGTGAATATGCACAACTGTCGCATTTGGGCAACAGAAAACCCTCGAGTTATCCAAGAGGACCCATTGCATTCTCCAAAAGTGACAGTGTGGTGTGGATTTATGGCCACATTCATGATTAGGCCATATATTTTTTAACAGGTAACACCGACTGGACCCCGCACTTGTTCCATCACTGGACAGCGATATTATGAAATGTTAGCAAATTTTGCAATACCAGAGCTGCAACGTGGGTGCCTTCAGGATACCATATTCATGCAAGATGGTGCGCCACCTCCACATCCACCGTTGGGTCCAAAGATTGCTAAGGCAACACTTTACAGACAAATGGATCATCAGCCGTTGTTTCCAGACATCTTGGCCACCCCGATCACTGGACCTCACCCCATGTGACTTCTGGTTGTGGGATTTTTTTGAAGGACCAGGTGTATCGGGAAGGATGTCAAACTCTGGCAGATCTGAAGGACAGCATTAGACGTCATGTGCTGGGTATTCCGGTTGACATGTTACGTTCTGCTGTAGAAAATGCTGTTCTTCGAATGGAAACTGTTGTTGACCAAAATGGAGGCCACATTGAACAATTGTAGCACTGTTCAAGTGATTTGTATTGCCACAGTGCCATATAGTGACAAATTTTAACATTTTTTTTTTTTTTCCAATAAATGGTGAGCGTATTCTTTATTGTACCTGTTGTCCAAGTTTCTCTTCAGTACGAGCCTTAGAACTCACTCCAGAGTCCTCTACATAAGGATACTTTAATTTTAACAACCCTGTATTTAATATCTTATTTATGTTTTAATTTTTTAAATTTTCTGCAACTGAATTGAATAATAGTGGTTTTGATATTTTGTTAACATTGAACAAAAAATGGATGTGTTACTCTTTTGGACAAGCCATGTGGCGGCAGAAAAACCAACAGTGTTACTTACTGTTACCAGATGGTCCAATGTATGTAGAAAATAAGACTAAGCATGCTAGTGCAGGGAGTGGCTATAACATATTATAATATGGTATAATATTTATAGCTTGTTTGTTATTTGGTTTTTAGGAGCATTAGCAACTAAGGCCATATTGCTCTGAGGATATGTGGTGGCCATTCCCTGACCTTTCCACATCCTCCGTATTTGGTGGTCAATAGTTATAGCAGCTCCTTTGATTTCACTAATAGCTACAGTTAATTTAACAATGTTACTTACTGCTTCCAGATGGTCCAATGTATGTAGAAAATAAGACTAAGCATGCTAGTGCAGGGAGTGGCTATAACATATTATAACATGGTATAATAGTTATAGCGGCTCCTTTGATTTCACTAATAGCTACAGTTAATTTTGATAAAAGGTCCGAGATTAAATTAGATAATATAACACAATTTTTAAGAAAACCTCCATGAAAGGTATTAGAACCTATAGTATATAGTTGTGTATTGGCTGAAGGTTGAGAAGACAGAAGATACTTGTTGATACAATAAAAAAAAGCTAAAACGATGTGTGTGAGGAATGATAACAAAATAAAAAACATTTGTGACGAATAATAATGAAATTATAAAACAAATAAATAAATTGAAAATAAGGTATTGCTTTTTGTGGATGGCGTTTTCAATTCCTACTACCAGAATGATCAACACAGTTAGTTTAGTGCCAAAGCAGGTATATAATATATACAGCAATGTAATTGCAGACTTTGGGGTAGTCAGTTAATTAACTGCAGAATATGAATATGGAGAATAAATATTTAAATTAAATTGTATTTTCTGGCTCAATTTTATAACTAAAGATGCCATCAGAACTGTTTTTCATATAGAATTGATAAACTTTTGAGGAATTTGGTTTTGCATGGATTACTGAAAATTCAAGCATATCTAATGTGTTGTGACAAAATATTCCTATGGATTTTTTTGGGTAATATTAGAATCCCAGTGACAAAGGTGTGCAATTTTGAATTTAAATGCATTTCTTTTATTGTATAAATTGACTGTGAATTTATTATCTTTTTGTGTGATTTATAAGTCCAGGAACATAAAGGTGTTAGTATTGTCTTTATGTGTGTGTGTGTGTATATATATATACAGCAGGCCCCCGTTATAACGCGGTTCGTTTTACGCTGATTTGCTATAATGCTGTTCTTATATTATAACCCGTATCTGACTATAATGCTGTCACAGATCACTATAACGCTCTTTTACAGATTGCATTTTTGGCATATTTAACGAAATCATTTGATGGAGTCGATAGATTGAAAATTAATACCAGAACAGCATTAAAATGTCCCACGCCGACTTGAGAAATTTTCCCACGCTCAGTGAAATTTTCTCGCACGCTAATTTAATTGCAGTACAGTCACTTGTTACGTAGTTCCGAGATCAACCTTTTAAAAAATGATCAAGTATATTGCTTGTAATACTTGCGTTATATGCATTTATCCGAAGTCTAGTCATCACTCAGTACAGTATTAGACATTGTGCGTAACGGACAGTTTACTTGAACATTGTATCGTAATTAATGCAACCAACGCAGTTACATTTTCGAAGAGTTAATAATGGCCGATAAGAATGAAAAAGCAATGTCTGGGCGCAGTACGAAGACTATAAATGTAAGAAAGACTAAATTTGAAAATTAAATTAGACATTTTGAAGTGAATCGATTCCCGTCAACAACAAGCGGATGTGTGCCATAATTTAGGACTTGCAAGTTTAACTGTAAGAACAATTATAAAAAAATAAAGAATTAATTTTAGCAGCGGGAAAGATAGCTGTTCCACTGGAAGCAACTAGGGCTAGGCCGGCTATTGAAATGGAAAGCCGGATTGAAATGGAAAGACGTTAACTAATTTTATTGAAGATAATATCCAATGCAAATTTCAGTTAAGTTAAATATTATATAAAAAAAAAAAAAAAAAAAAGAGAGATTAGCCAATATGATGATCTAAAGAAAACTCAACTAAAAAAAAAAAAAAAAATGTGGAACCATTTAAAACTGGTAAGAGCTGGTTGAATAGATTTAAAATCTAGGGAGAATCCACAAGTGCAGATCAAGGAGGAGCCGGAACTTTAAAAAAAACTTGTTAAAATTATTGAAGAGGGGTATTGTGTGTTATACTTTTCAACAAGTTTATAACATAGATGAAGCAGGACTTTTGTGGAAACGAATGCCTAAAAGAAGTTTCATATTGAAAGAAGAAAAAAACATGCCCGGTTTCAAAGCAGCGAAGGATTGGGTGCTTTACTGTTGGGTGGTAACGCTGCGGGGGATTTAAAATTAATACCCCTTTTAGTTTATTTAGAAGAGGGCCAAAGTTCAACCCAAAATCGACACATTTTTCATGATTAAATTCATCAATTAAATTAAATCAATTTAGATAAATTAAATTCATGATTTTAATTGGAATTTTAAGTTTAATTTTGATACGCAAGTAGTTACTACATAATTATATACGTATGTAATGCAAAATACTTTATATGTACAAATATTTGAATATTAAATATTTTGACCGACATTTGTGCATCTTTTCACTACTGTTTATTATTGATTAGGAAATATCCTATGGCACCGACCGCAACTTACAAATACATACATTAGCTTATGGGAATGTGGAGCTCGCTTAGCGCAGATTCACTTAGCGCTCTGTTTTTCCGGAACGAATTATCAGCGTTAAGCGGGGGTCACCTGTACTCATAAAATAGGAAGTACAACTAAAAAGCTAAATGTTGAATGTGAACAAATGTTGCATATGTATTTTTAGTTATTTTATTTTTTATTGTTTTTTTTATTTTTAGTTATTTTTTGACCACTTTTTAGTCACTGGAAAGCTAAAAGAAACATTATCAACAAAAAGAACTGCTCCACTAAAAATAAACACCAACAAACTAAAAGACAATGAAAATAAGCTTAACTTTCAAAGAAATCTAGAAAATAAAATTACTTTTCAAGCAGAGAAACATGAACTTAATGATGTTAATAGCACTTGGAAATACATAAAAGATATTATCCTAGAATTGGCAAAAGATATTCTGGGATTAGAACCTAAACCAAAGGGTAAGGAATGGCATTATGAGGAATGTGCACAAAAGGTGCACATTCCTCATAATGTGCACAAAAGGTGGATGAAAGAATATCCAAAGGATTAGAATGTCAAAGAAATCCCAACCATGAGAAGTTTGACCAGTACAAACAATGTTGCAAAGAAACTAAGGCACTCCTTAGAAAGAAGAAAAGACAATTCCAGAAAGCCCAAATAGTAAACATGAGAAACAACCACAAAGACAAAAGGCAGTTTTTAAGGGAATAAACCAGTGGAAGAATGATTACCAACCAACATACATCCTTGTCCAAGGCAAATACCAAAACCTCATAACATCCATAGATAAGATCCTCAAAAGATGAAAGGAATATTTCAGTAAACTTCTGAATGTAAAAATGGAAGAGGATGTACAAAAAGAGGAAATCCACACTGCAGAGTCAGAAATAGGGTAACCCACATTAGAAAAGGTAAAATCTGGTATCCTCACACTGAAAAATCACAAAGCACCTGGAAGCGATAATATACTTACTGAACTCATCAAGGTAGGAGTTGAAACCTGTATAAAGCCATTCACAATCTAATAATACAAATCTGGAGAAAAGAACAATTACCTGATCAATAGAAAGAAAGCATAATATGTCCCATTCACAAGAAAGGATCTAGAATAGATTGTAACAACTATAGGGTACCTCAGGAGCAGCAGTGCATAACACATGCTTCTTGATTAGACCAGAGTTCAAGCCCGTGACCACCAAATACGGAGGAAGCGGAAAGGTCAAGGAATGACCACTGCATATCCCCGGAGCAATATGGCCTTAGTTGCTAATGCTCCTAAAAACCAAATAACAAACAACTATAGAGGGATTTCTCTTTTAAACACTTCATATAAAATTCTATCAAATATCATACTCTGAAGGCTAACTTATTACAAAAGGAAACAATAGGGACTACCAATGTGGCTTTAAGAAAAACCACTTGTCTGACTGTAAATATTTGATCAGTTATCCACAACTGATCAAATATTTACAGTCAGACAAGTCATCGTGGAGAAAAAATATGATTTTTTGATGTTAGTAAGACGTATGAAAGTATTAAAAGAGAAGAACTCTGGAATACAATGTTAAAATTTGGACTCCCAAGAAACTAGCCACCATAACAAAAATATGCATGACAGAACTGAAAAACAAAATTAAAATAAAAAATGAAATATCAGACCCCTTTGAAATCACAACAGGATTAAAACAGGGTGATGCACTTTCACCGTTGCTCTTTAATTGGCTTTGGAAAAAGTGATAAGAAAAGTGAAAGAGACAAGAAAAGGAGTACACATGAATGGACCACATCAGCATATGTACATATGCCTGGTCAGTCATGATATACAGAGCCTCACTCTAATTAAATAATGAAAAAAAAGCTCTCATTGGCCTAAAAATAAACAACAGTAAAACAAAATACCTTAAACTTATTAGAAATAAGAATAATTAGGATCCCAACAACAACATTGGAAATCAAACAGTCGAGAAAGTGTCAAGATTCAAGTACAACTAAAGCATTCTGAATGATTGCAACAATATCACAGAAGAAATTAATTCTAGAATTCAGAGTGGAAATATATGCTTTTATGAGGTTCAATAAATCTTTATTTTCAGGAACCTAAAAATAAAGATTTACAGAATGATAATTTTACCTACTGTAACCTATGGATGTGAAACCTGGCCCCTCCCTGGTCAACAATCAGAGAATGGATTAGTTACTTGAAAAGAGAATTCTAAGAACAATCTTTGGACCAAACAAGATGAAATCACTGGAGAATGGAGAAGGCTACATAACAATGAACTACAGGAAAAATATAGAAGTGAGAGTATAATTCAAATCATAAAGGTTAGAAAATTGAGAAGGGCTGGACATGCTATCCATACTGATGACGGAAGACACATCCATCAAATCCTTGCAGGAATCCCAACTGAGAAAAGAAAATCTGGCAAACCACCCCTGAGGGATGGTATAGAGAAAGATATTAGCGTAATTTTTTCATAAGGTAAGTGAAATGGAGAGAGCTTGCACATAATAGAGAGTTGTGGAATTTAGCTGTCAAGGCAGTCAGGAACCTCACGACCCAAGCACCATGCAGTAAGTAAGTTGCATATGTAGATTTAGTACACAGCTACATCAAAATACTATTACTACTGATTAAACTCAGCTGTAATGTGTTAATAAATCAGAAATCGCTAATCTTTTAAAAACTGATCTGTGAAAGTTTTTAAAAAAATGTAACAATTCAAAACTGAATTAACTAAAAAACATTCCCCATTTTGTGAAGGTGCATGCTTTCTCAAGACATGAATAATAGTTGCATATTATGAGTATTTGACTGTTATTTTCTCAAGGATGTTATTGTCATATGTCTAGGTTTTGTCTTACTAAGATAATAAAATTAGAGTACTGAAAAAAACTTTCCACTTCAGAAATTACAAATATCCAAATTTTCAAATGTAGGTACTTTTTACTTACTCCCATATGTGTACTATTGGCATCTGGTTCTATATAATGAGGATTTATATTGAAAGGCACTAGTCTTAAGGCAGAAAAAGAGGGTGGATAAACAATTGGCATGTCATTAGTTGTACAGACAGAGACAGTCGCCACATTTGTACCAGCACTGGCACCCATGTATGGAACTCCATTCTGAGAAAAAAAAAGAGAAAGAAAAGAGTCATATTAGAAATAAGAAGTGAAATGGTTTCAGAACTGCACCAGCCAAAAAAGAAAGAAAAAAAAAAAAAAAAAAAAGAATAAAGGAAAAAAAGAGCAAAATAATAATAATAAAAAATTAAATAAAATAAATAATTAATAATAAAAAAATTAAATTAAATAAATAATTAATAATAAAAAAATTAAATTAAATAAATAATTAATAAATAATAAAAGAAAAGGAAATACACAACCTATGCATTTCCGTCCTCCTGTAGGTAACTATCAAGCTGACCTCTGAATTTCCCCAAACTGTCAGCTTCAACCACCCACGTAGGTAACTTATTCCAGTAATTTATAACTCGCTGGCTAAAATAAACTTCCTGAGGTGTTTAAGCCTCTCTGAGCCTTAAACGCCTAAATCAAGTCTCCTCTAAGGTATGTAGTTATCAAGCTGTGCAACCCACATATTCAAAGTCTTTCCTCATATGGACACCCTTTTCCCGATCTCACCAGGTGAGTTACCCATCTTTGAGCCCTTTCAAGAAGCTCAATGTCTTTTTTTAGGTGTGGTCTCCATACATGAACACAGTATTTCAAGTGTGGTCTAACAATAGCCTTATATAATGAGATTATGATGCCCTTATCTCTACTGGAAAAAGTTCTATAAATCATTGATAAGACACCATGGGCCTTCCTTGAAACCTGTCTACAATGCTTGGAGAACTTCATGTCTGAAAGTATTGTAACTCCCAAGTCCCTTTCTTCCACTACTGATTTTAGTTCAACTCCACCAAGTGTCTAAGTTATTTTGGTGTTACTATTCCCCAGGTGTAAGACCTTGCATTTTGCTGGATTAAAGCAAAGCTGCCACTTTTCTGACCATCCCTGAAATCTATGTAGATCACTCTGAAGAAGTTCTGCTTGGCAGTGATCATTAACTACTCTACCAATCTTTACGTCATCTGCAAATTTAGACATCACACCCTCTATTCCTTCACTGATGTCATTTATGAAATTCAAAAACAACAGTGGTCCTAATACGAATTCTTAGGGAATCCCACTTCTCACATCAACCCAATCTGAGGAATAACCATTTATCACAACCCTCTGCCTCCTGCCCTGAAGCCATCCTGCTATCCATCTAAGGAATTTCCCTGTGATTCCAACCTGTTTCCAGCCTATAAAGTAACAGCTCATGTGGGCTGAGTCAGGTGTTTTCATGAATCTAAATAAACAATGTCGAAATTATTCCCCAAATCCAGCTCATGAGTGACCCTGTCAAAATAGCTAACATAAATAGCTATATTAGCATTGGCATTAGTAAAGGCACATGATGCAAGAAAGCAAGTTTATATAGCATCAATCATATGGTACAGTATGTCATGGTATTTATGGCACAGTAAATGCACAGTGTAGTACAGCATTACATTATGCAGTGATAGACATAACCATACACCTGTCAATAAAGTTTTGTCCCAAATCAGGAAATTGTCTTCTCCCAAGGTTTCTGGATTTGAGTGTAAACTATATTTATTTTATTTTTTAAATTTATTTCCCGAAAGTTCCCTGTTGGGAAAATATGCACTATGTGATAAATATCAGAAAAAACATTTTCTGTGCTAGATAGATTAATAAGAAAACAAAGTACCATGGTGGCAACACTAATTTTACAAAAATAATTCCTATACAATACCAGTTGCTCACTGAATGTAGTGTACCGCAAGGTAAGAGTAAAATACTGAATTGCATATGTACTATATTAAAAAAAAACTTATAGTCACAGTACAAATTCTCAATATTTATAGGCAAATATTTTAAGTACTTTTAAATACAGCCTGACTTTTAAAAAAAATCTTGTCAAATTACACAGATGAGCAATTATTATCGATCAGTAAAATAAATTAAATAAACAGTTAATTAAAAAATATATAATAGCAACACTTTTTTACTAGAATGCATTACTTATTAACTTTTTGGTAGATAATATTTTTCAACTCTATTGAATTACAGAAAAAAGTGATGTAGTAGTAGTAGTAGTAGTAGTAGTGGCACATGATGCAAGAAAGCAAGTGTAGGAGCTTATGCAGCATCAGCCAAAAAAAAAAAAAAAAAAATCACACCATTCCCTCCAAATGCCTATCCAGTTCCTCCTTAAATTTATTTAACCTATCAACTTCCACAACGACAGATGGAAGTTTGTTCCAGCAATTAACCACCCGCTGGCTAAAGGCAAATTTCCGCACATCTATTCTACATCTGTCCTTTCTTAATTTGAACTTATGTCCCCGTAGGTTGGTAATCTGAACAAGTGGAAGGATCCCATCAGAATTCAGCGTGCTCAACCCATTCAAGGCCTTATAGACCTCAATCAGATCACCGCGCAGGTGCCTAGTCTCCAGTCACTGCAATTTGCAGAACTTAAGCCTCTCTTGGTAAGAGAATCCCTTCATTCCCCTCACCAATCGTGTTGCTCTTCTCTGTACACGCTCAAGCAAATCTACATCCTTCCTAAAATGAGGCCTCCAGACCTGTACGCAGTACTCAAGGCGTGGCCTGACCATTGCCTTATACAGAGCGACAATCACCTCCTTTTCCCTGCTAGCAAAATTCCTATATATCATTGACAAAACCCCATGACCCGCCCTAGCAGCCTGTCTGCACTGCTCAGAAAACTTCATATCTGACTGCACAATTACTCCCAGGTCTTTTTCATTTTCTACCACCTTAAGTGTAGTAACACACAGTTGGTACGTTTCTCTGGGGTTACTTCTACCCATATGCAGTACTTTGCATTTGTCAAGGTTGAACTTCAGTTGCCACTTCTTAGCCCATCTGCCCAAATTATCTAGATCCTGTTGCAGTAGCACACTGCCATTAGTCATTAACAACCCTGCCAACCTTTGTGTCATCTGCAAACTTCGACATTAAGCCTGATATACCTTCATCAATATCATTGATAAATACACAAAACAACAGTGGACCCAACACCGAACCCTGTGGGACTCCACTAATAACATTAGTCCACGAAGAGCAGCACCCATTGATTATCACCCTCTGTCTTCTCCCACTTAACCATCCTTTTATCCATTGTAGCAACTTACCCTTAATACCATTCTGCTCCAATTTGTACAGTAGTCTTCCATGCGCAACAGTGTCAAAAGCTTTCCTGAAATCCAAATATATGATATCAAAATTATTTTTTGCATCCAGTTCCTTTGTAACCACATCATAATATACTATCAAATTTGTCAGACAAGACTTTCCCTTAACAAACCCATGCTGTGTTTGAATTATTGCTGCAGTCTTGTCTAGATGATCCTGCAATGCATCTTTAACCAGCGACTCCATTATTTTACCCGGAACAGAAGTTAAACTAACTGGTCTGTAATTACTCGTGTCACCCTTCGATCCACCTTTGTGAATTGGGGACACATTTGCACATCTCCAGTCCGTAGGAACCTCCCCTGAGTCCAAGGATGCTCTCATAATTATGGCTAAGGGCTTGCTTAGTTGCTTTGCCGCCTCCTTTAAAATAACTGGATAGATCCCATCCACCCCAGGTGCCTTTCTTATGTTTAACTTCAACAATTTCTCCTCCACTTTGCTCTCAGTTATTACAAAATCATTAAGCACACTGCTACAATTTGATAACCTTCTTCCATTTTCAAATTGTAATAATTCCTCACGTGTGAATGTAGATGCAAAATACTCATTCAGTTTGTTTGCTATCTGAGCAGGATCATCAACAGTTGAACCATCAATGTCAAGTGGACCAATCATATTCATCCCCTTCCTTTTAGAGTTTATATAAGTAAAGAAATCCTTGCTGTTTTTCTTAGCATCTTTTGCCAAAGATTTCTCGTAATCCGCCTTTGCCTGCCGAACCTCCTTTGTGACCTGATTACAGACTAGCTTATATCTGCCACAGGCTTCTGCGTCACCTGATAATTTATATGCATCCCATGCATTTTTCTTCTCTGTCACGAGTCTCATTAGTTCATTTGATAACCATTTAGGCCTAAACCTTGAACGATATTTCTTAATCGGTATATAAAGTCTAGTAGCTTCCACGATTAATTCTTTGAATGCTTCCCACTTAGAATTTACTGTTTGTAACATCGTCAGTTGATCCCACTGTACAGAATTTAAAAACTGTCTGAGACCACTGTACTCCCCTTTACGGAAGCAAAAACCCTTTCCTTTACCCCTGACGGTAGTTACCTCTTTGAGTAAATCCCACTTCAGCACACTGTGATCACTGCCACCTAGTGGTTCCTTTATCTGCAAATTCTTAATACACGAATGATCACTGCTGATAACCAGATCAAGAGTGTTACTTTCTCTGGTTGCCTCTCGAACATGCTGCTGCAGAAAACAATCATCCAATAAATCCACAAAAGTCTGACTAGTGTGTGAGTGACCAACCCACAAGTTCCAGTCAATATCTGGGAAGTTAAAATCCCCCATTATAAGACATTCTGATTTACTGGCCCACTCTATTTCTCTGTACAATTGTTCATTGTACTCATTCAAGTCATTAGGCCTATAACACACTCCTACTCTTATTTTTCCTTTCGCAGTGCTTATCTCACACCAAACTGACTCAACAGAGCACTGTTCATCTATATTAACTGGGCGCACTTCCTTTGATTTTATGTTTTTCTTAATTAACAGCATAACACCCCCTCCCTTTCTGTCCTGTCTATCCTTTCTGTACACATTGTACTCCCCAAATTCCAGTTCTGCATTCCTTATATCTGTGTGACACCACGTCTCTGATATCCCAACAATATCCGCCTTTGATGTCTTGACCAACACTTCAAATTCATCAAATTTATTTACTATACTTCTAGCATTGGTATACATGCAAGCATATATGCTCCTATGCCTATTCCTTGTTACCCTAACACATCCCATATACCCAACTATTCCATGATGACTGCCATCCGTCCCTGAAACCCCCAACACCCCTCGCTCCAGGTCGCTTCTTATTCTAATAGAAGTTGTGCAAGAATCACCTTCACCTCTGCCTGCGGTTACTGTTAAACTATTAGTCTTTGTATCCCCCCAAAGATGTGCTAATTGTCACTGCAAATTGACATTTGCACTGGCTAAGAAGAAATGGCTTGGGCCAATTCCTGTTGCTGACTGAAGTTGAGGGATATTTTTTTTGTAAGGGGGTGAGAGGAACTTTCATGAGCTATTTTTTTTTTCCATGGATGAGTTAGTTGGTCTTGCATAACACAGGTTTTTTTGTCTGCAGCAGCAGGCAGACTAACTGTACGGCAACACACACACACACACACACACACACACACACACACACACACACACACACACACACACACACACAGGGCCGATGTATAAGGGGGGGGATTTTTCTTTCCATTCATATCTGTCCAATAACTTTGGCAAACTGTTTTCATCTAGGCTTGACTCACCTGATAAGCCAGAGTCCTTTCTTCATATTATATCATATGAAGCTCTTTCTTCATATCATATTATTCCACTGTGTTCTGACAAAGCATACAGAACTGGCATTTTCCTACCAAATTGTGAAATATTGACTTAACAGATGTACAGTACCTCTCAACTTCCTCCTCCCAATCTTGCATGCTGTTTCTGTGGAAAAAATTTGTGCTTCACTGAATTCATGCAATTTAGTTAAACATGTGCTTTTGTAAATTATGAATTTTAAGCTGACTAAATAAAAAAATAAAACAAATGTTATACTGATTTCCAATTAACTGCTAATTTTTTCACTGATTAACAATAATTACGTGCATCTCTAATCTGGTAAAAAAACATTTTTGAGAAGTCAACCACATTGAAGGCTCATCCAAAGTCCAACTGCAGTCAAAGAATTTTTAATGAAAATTTTGCCATTTTTTTTATTTAATTAACACATTAAATTGGGTTCAATAAATAGTTTTGGGGGAGGGATGCCGGAAACTTTGCTCTAGAGACTAAACATGGGTTTCACCACTTCAAGCCTCCAATAAGCAAAGTGGTGGTATTTCACCGGTTGATGAAAGTTATCTACCACCTTAAGTGTAATATTTTCAAATTGTAGCGTTTCCTTCCCATTTACTGCAATCAATTAGAAGAAAATTAAAATCACCCATAATAAAACATTTATGCTTACTTGCCCATTCCATTTTCATGTAGAGGCTGTCATCATAATCTTCACAATCACTTTGCCTGTAGATTACTCTCACTTTCATTATACCTTTGTTTCCAACTATCTCACACCATATAGATTCCATACTATCGTGCAAAACATCTGAATCCAGGAAAGCTTTCATCATGCTCAGGCTGCTTTTGATAAGAAGCATGACCCCACCACCCCTTCTATCTGCCCTATCCTTCCTAAATATATTATACATACCGTACTGAAACTCATCATCCCCTATCTACAGGTAGCACCACATTTCCTATTATGTCAGCATTACTTGTCCTAATTTTATTGATGACACTTCTGACATTACTGTATAAATAATTACAATTTAGTGTTTTTGTATAGTTAACTGCTCTGACACTCCCCTTAACGTTATTTAAGCCCGCTTCCTTGGCATTAGCTACCCGCTCATTTGAAACGTTTCTGCCCTCAGAACATCTTGCGGCTAAGGTAAAGAAAGCCTGCATGAGAAGCACGCAAAAGTTCGATGAAATTTACCGGTAAAAGTACTTTGCCGTAATGGCATTTGCATTGTTGCTCGCTCGGTAAACAGATGGTGGGTGTTATCGGTCTGGAGTAGAAGTTGAATCCCACAGGAGCTTGAAACCCTCCCGAAGTGGAGGGGGGGTAACCTGACCTTTTTTCTTTAGAATCACTAATTGAATTAACTAATTGAATCACGAACAGAGTCATATTGGAAGTTCTGGCATTGTAAAAAATGTTCATAACGTAGTTTCACCAGTAAACCTTTTGGAAGTTTGCCGTGCTTCTCATGTGGGCTTCCTTTGCCTCTTTTTTTTTCTTAATAAACAATTTATCCACTAGTCCACCAGTGGTTCTAAAAAGTTACCGCATTCGGGGTAGCCGATGCGCCAGCACTGGGGACCCAGGGTACTGGTGTGAAGTGGACCACTGGCCACAGAACAAGCTGTTATAACAATGTTACCACATCCGGGGTAGCCGATGCGCCAGCACTGGGGACCCAGGGTGCTGGTGTGAAGTGGATCACTGGCCACAGCAATAAGCTTACTACGCCGAAAAGGACAATTAACATTGGCGAATGGAATGTTCGAACGGGGCACCACGTTGGACAAAAGGAAATCATTGCCCAAGAACTACTTAGGTGCAAGATATCAATCGCGGCATTATCCGAATTAAGACTCACCGGGTCTGGAACGATGATCATCCAACCACCAGCACCTAATGAAGCGGTTATGCTATTCTACTCTGGTGGTGAGAAACGAGAAGCAGGAGTGGGCTTTATGGTCGATGCTCAGGCCACCAGTAGTGTGATCGCTTTCCAACCAATATCGGACCGCCTGGCAGTCCTTACTGTCAAGGGCACCATCAAGACCCATATTATCTCCGCCTATGCGCCAACTGAGACTAGCCTGGACCCGACCAAGAATGACTTCTACAACCAGCTCCAACATACGCTGGATTCAATTCCGCAGACAGAAGTGATCATCCTCGCAGGGGACTTTAATGCCCATATTGGCGTGGACAGATCTGGTTGGGAAACAACAATGGGCAAGTTTGGCCATGGGAAGATCAATGACAACGGCTTACGTTTGTTGTCCTTTGCCGCATCTAACAACCTGATCATTGGAAACAGCCATTTCCAGCACCCTCAAAAACATCAACTTACATGGCGAAATCCATCTGGCAAGGACTCAGCAATCCTGGACTACATTTTGATCAATGCCAGATTTCGCTCATCACTCATGGACGTTCGTGCCATGAGGGGACCTGATTGCGGATCTGATCACTACCTCATCCGGGCTAAGGTGCAGCTCAAATTACGGCATGCAAAAAGATCATCTCGGTCAGCCAAGCTGGACTGGAGGCAGCTAATGAATGCTGCCAACAAACAGGCATATCAGATCGCCCTATCCAACCGCTTCGAGATGCTGGCTGTGCCCGAGGATATAAATGAAGAAGAAAAGCAGATCTCTGATGCCATCCTGGAATGTGCCAAGCCCCTATGTCCACCTGCCTGACGTCGAACGCAACCATGGATATCAGACGAGTGCCTCGACCTCGTGGACAAACGGAAACGGGCAAAGTTGGTCGACTTTGAATGGTACCGGCAGCTAAACCGAGAAGTCCGACAAAGAATGACAGCAGAAAGAGAAGCATACTGGAACCAAGTGGCAGACGATCTTGAAGTGGCGGCATCCAAAAACGAGTACCGCACTCTCTACCGCACCCTCAGATGTCTGAGTGGAAAGACCAAATTGACTAGTGACAACATCAAGAATGCTGATGGGACCTTCGTGCGATCACCATCCGAACGCCTGCAACGGTGGAGTGAATTCTTCAAAGCTTTGTATAATCACGACCCACCTCAGGGACCGCCAGCAACAGCACTCTCGATCGACCCCCCTGAGGTCTCCATGGTCGATGTTGAGCCTACAGTAGAAGAAGTGAAAGCAGCCATACAATCCCTGAAGAATGGCAGGGCACCAGGAGTGGACCAAGTCACCACAGAAGCGATCAAAGCCGGGGGAGATGTACTGCTTCGCCGACTACACTCACTCCTCAAAACCATCTGGTGCACTGAACAAATTCCGTTAACATGGAGGAAAGCTATTATTGTACCGATCCACAAGAAAGGTGATAACCGGGACTGCAAGAACTACCGTGGCATCAGCCTCCTTTCCATCATCGGAAAGGTCTTTATGAAGATCATCCAGTCAAGACTGCAAAAACATCGCGAGCAAACCAGTCGAGAAGAACAGGCAGGATTTAGACCCGGGCGAGGATGCTGTGATCAAATCTTTGCCATTCGTCAGCTGATGGAGGAGAGGATCCGGTGTGGACAGCGAACCGTCATTGTTTTCATTGACTTTAAGTCTGCTTTCGACTGTGTCCACCGGCCTGCCTTATGGAAACTACTAGAGGTTGAACATGTACCTCGAAAAGTCATCACACTCCTCCAAACTGCATACAACGGTTTAACCAGCCAGGTGCGCATCCAGAATGATTTATCTGAGGAATTTACCATCCAAACTGGAGTCCGCCAAGGGGATGTAGCCTCCCCGTTGCTTTTCAACATCGTGGTCGACGCCATTATGAGGCAAGCATTCAGAAACAGACAGGGCATACAATATGACAAGGATCACTATGTGACTGACCTGATGTTTGCTGATGATAGTGCTATCCTTGCCGGTAACGACGCTGAAGCCACGGACATCCTCTACGACATTGCCCGCATTGCCCGGCCATACAGTTTGAAGATCAATGCTGGTAAGACAAAGGCCCTGACAACAGATGGGTCGCAAGCCACCATCTATCTCGAAGGCGTCCAGATCGAGCAAGTGCAGGACTTTAAATACCTTGGGTCGCTGGTCCAGGAGAAGAAAGTTGCATCCACCATGGAAATCCACAGCAGAATTGGACAGGCGGCCACTGCGTTCGCCTCGCTCAAATGGTGTCTGTGGAAGAGGACCAACATTTCCACAAAGACTAAAATCCGACTCTTCCGGACTTTGATCCTGCCCATTCTTCTTTACGGATCGGAAACATGGATTTGTCTCAAGTTAGATTTGAACAAACTTGAGGTATTCCAAATGCGATGCCTGCGGCAGATCTTGGGCACCTCTCTTCGCGACCGCATCACTAATGATACCATCCGCGCCAGATGCCAACAGCAACCAACCATTGCCGACCAAATCCAGAAGCGAAGGCTCAGATGGTTTGGCCACGTATGTAGAATGGGCACAAACAGAATACCATCCACACTCCTTTGGAGACAACGACCCACCCCAATGGAGCATCCAACGGACCGCGCCTACCTAGGAAAACGTGGGCCAAGCAAGTGGAAGATGACTTGAAGAGCCGACGTCTCGACCTTAACCAGGCCAGGACTGAAGCCATGGATCGTAAGGTATGGAAGAACATCACAGAGCAAGTCCGAAACCCTGCGGCACCTACAGCAGCATACTGGTTGCGTGGCCAACCGCCTCCCCCAGCTGCCAGCTAAAGACCAAAGAAGAAGAAGAAGAAAGATTCTAAAAAAAAAAAGGTCAGGTTACCCCCTCCACTTTGGGAGGGTTGCAATCTCCCATGGGATTCAATTTCTACTCCTGACCGATAACACCCACTGTATGTTTACTGAGTGAGCAACAATACAAATGCCATTACGGCAAAGTACTTTTACAGGTAAATTTCATCGAACGTTTGTGTGCTTCTCGTGCAGGCTTTCTTTACCTTCGCCCATCTTGTTAATATGATCTGTTGCGGTAACAAACAAGAACTCTTCAGGTATGTGCAAGCGTTACTTTGACCAATATTATCAGATAAATGTGTATCTATATTACCCTTCTCCCTCCAACCTAGCAGTTTCCCTGAACCTTTAAGGTATCCTCAATAATACTGGCAAAAACCCTTGCACCTTCTTAGTTCAAATGTATCCCGTCTCTACATAAAGGGTTCCTTCTACCTACAAGTGCAGGCCAAGCTGATAAAAATTTCCTCCTAAAAGCTTTGCAGAGTCCTTCAAGTCTTGATTTAATCCATAAGGTTTTCAGTGTATAATCCCTCCTATCGTGTCTGGGCAGAATTGCAGACACATAGACATTGTGACCTAACTCGCAGCATTTCTTCAGTATTATCCTATATTTGTCTAACAAATCATTAGATCATGTGCACTTAATATAATTAGTCCCCACATGAATAATAATATTCTCTTTATCCCTCCTTAAAATCTGACAATCTGTTCATGACATCATTAAATTTTGTTCCCAGCAGACATACCCTGGTTCTAGTTCACTTATCCTTATTACAAAAAATATTTCCCTGAAAATGGAGTCTCCCAATAGAACTAAGTTCTTTTGAACCAGAGCAGTTTGCACTTGGTTATGCCCCCCCCGACCTCATGTGTGTAGCAAGAATCCCATCAGCACTGAGTGTGCTCAATCCATTCAAAGCCTTAAAGATGTCAATCAGACTGTTTCACAGGTGCCTAGTCTCCAGATGCTGCAATTTGCAGAACTTAAGCCTTTCTTGTTAAGGGCACCCCTTTGTTTCCCTCACCAATTTTGCTGCCCTTTTCTGTATCCACTCCAAAATCTCTACATCTTTCCTAAAATGAGGCCCTCCACACCTATATGCAGTACTCAAGATGTGGCCTGACCAATTCCTTATACAGTGGAATAATCACCTCCCTAGCAAAATTCTTGCATATCATTGACAAAATCCCATTTTCTGCCTGTAGTATGTCTACACGGCTCATAGAACTTCATATCTGACTGCACAATTACCCCCAGGTCTTTGAATTTTCCATTTTCCACTACTCAGTATGTTAATCTGGGTTTACTGCTACGCATATGCAGTACTTTGTATTTTTCAATGTTAAACCAATCAGTCATGTATATCTAGCTATGTATGTATGTACATATACATACATACACCTCTTGAAAACTTATTAAAACTAAGTAAACTCTCGGGTCACTTAATTCTTACAATTATAAGCTCAGCTTCTGAATGAGAGAGGTTTTTTGCTGGTTGAGACAAATGCTTTTTTTTGTTAAACCTCTGGCATATTATCAACATAACTTATTACTGTATACCTTTTATCCTTCTCCTACAAGTATACAATAAACAATATATGTAAACATTCCTTTCACTGTTACATAAACAGGATGCTTGTGGAGCTGTAAATAATTTTTACTAAAAATTCATATAGAGTAAAACTCAGCATCTCTAGTTTTATACAAATTTTGCATCTTAATCAGTTTACTAAGGAGAACACATGACTACAGAAGCAGCACACTGCTACATTGCATTTGAACAAAGCTAGGGTTATAATTTTGCTTGTAGGAGATCACAGTTATGATAGTCAATGAAAAAAAAAATAGAGTAAAAATAGTAATAAGATATTACTTTAGTCAGGAATTTTGGGAAGCCATACTTTCTAGCTTTCTTAGTGGCAAAAGAATGTGAAATAAAGATTAGATTTCACATTGCTTCCAAGGCCCTTTGCATCCAGAAAGAGAGGAGATGCACATAAGACATCCAGACTGTGGTTGGTCAAGTCAGTCCTGTTGTGGGAATCGGGTGACTTGGAAATGTGCACCAGTTGGTGGGTAACACCCGTTGGCTGCTTTTATGCTAGCAGCAACTCTCTGTGAGCTTCAGAGGCCCCAATGGATATATGGGGACAACAGCAAAAAATCTGTCAGAATTGTGCATGCTGTACAGACCAAGAGCTGCTGCTGCTGTGTGACTAGAGTTGGCAAATCTCACAGTGGGTTACCTGATATCATAGAGGAGGATGAGCTGGGAAAATAGTTAATCTTCTCTTATTTCTATTTATTTTGAATCCTAGGCCTCTATACAGCCCTTGCTTCGTTTAACAATTGTGCTTCAACAGACAAATCCAAGGATCCCACATATTGAATGCTACAACTGAAGAAAAGAATTTAAAGAAGCATGGACTATGCGAGAGAAATTTACATTTCCAGATCATCTTCCTCCCACAACAGGCACATACCCAGCCAACTACAGTCCAGGCCTCAGACATGCATCTCTTCTCTCCAGAAACAAATGATCATGGCAGCATGTGGACACCACATAAACTCTTTTAGCCTCTCTATTTCATATTTATTCTTTGTCACCAACAAAGAGCTAGAGGATTTGCTTTCAATGTATGGCCTTCCCAGATTCTAATCTAAATCATTATTTTGTTTATTTTTTATCTTTCTTTTTACTTCAAATTCTAATTTTGATCTTTTATTGGTAATTATAACTACAAACACCTAAGAGAAGTTACTGAGTTATAAAAAAGTAAATCTGTTCAATTGTAATGCAGCATTCTTCATTAATCTAAAATATACCAGTATGACATCCCATTCAACATTTACATCAGAGGATGAATGTAGAACATATAACTACCCACATTATTACTGCAACGAATATGAATGTAAGAGAACTTATTTTCTCTATCTCTAGAGACTTCCTTACCAAAAACACACTTCAGCTTGGAAAAGTAATCAAAAAAAAAAAAAAAAAAGAATCGATGAGAACTTCAAAGATTATTTCACTCAAGGCCTCACACCCAGCTTAGCATAATAATGATTATTATGAATTCAAATTTTAAAATAGTATACCATCATTGGTACGCTATTTTAAATTTTAGAAGTTTCACACATTCGAAATTCTGCGATATTTAGCTGCATAATTTCTGAATGTCTAGTGTTGAAAAAGTGTTACACAGAAATTCATAAAAACTTTGATTTGATGATATACCACCAAAAGTGGATAAGTATTAGCATTGGCAATATGTTGCAAGAAAGCAAAGCTTATATAGTACTAGATTAACAAAAAAAAAAAAAAAAAAACATCATTTGCTCATTCCTTCCAATAAGTTAGCTAAATCTTCCTTAAATTTATTCAAACTACATCATTAATTTATTCAAACTACATCATTAATTTATTCAAACTACATCATATCATTAATGGATACTGAAAACAGTAGGGAACCAAAACTAACCCCACTCATCATATTAGTCCATGAAGATGAACTAATTTTAACATTAGAAAAGAACATTTACCATTAATCACAATCCTCTGACTCCTGCCCTGTGGCCACCCTCTAAAGCACCGTAGAATATCACCTGCGATACTAGCATGCTACAAGTAACCTCTCATGAGGGACTGAGTCAAATGCATTGCTAAAATCCAAATAAACAATGCTAAAATTGCTTTCTACATCCAGCTCATGACTGTGTCAAAATAGCTAACCAGGTTAATTAAACATGATTTTTGTTTAACAACCACGTTGTTTATCCTTGAGAATTTCACTTCTATCCCTGTATTGCATTCTTTATCATTACCTCAATGATTTTCCCTAACAATGAAGTCAGGCTGACCAGTTTGTAGCTACCAACTTTGCTCTTAGAACTGCCTTTATGTATTGGAATTCCAAAGGAATCTCTCCTAAATTCAATGATTCCCTCATAATTAACTTTAATGAATGAATGCATTCTCTCATGCCTCCCTCAAAGTTACTGAGTATATGCCATTAACTCCAAGAGCACTACTTGCCTGTAGGCTCAAATGTTTTTCTAATAAACAATATTTTCTAATTTCATTCTGCTCAACCTCACTAGCACAGCCTTGTCTCACTATGAAGTGTCTTTTGTCTGTAAAGATTGATGCAAAGTACCTGTTATGTCCCATTCTTATATATAAGTTGTCAGGTTATATTTATGCTACCATGTCTGGATTCTCCAGTACAAAATAATCATAAAAAAGTCATTTCAGTAATCATCAAGTTCATTTATGTGTTTTTATTTTTAATCAATCAATATCAGTTTATTGCTAGTTCAAACTGTTAACATATTCAAAATGTTAACATACCAGAATAGGTACCTTAGTTTAAGTCTCTCTCTCTCTCTCTCTCTCTCTCTCTCTCTCTCTCTCTCTCTCTCTCTCTCTCTCTCTCTCTCTCTCTCTCTCTCCCTCTCTCTCTTATGTGGCAATAAATCAATTAAAAATTATTTTCCTTTGAAATCTTTGATTAATGAAAAACAGATGCAAATCTTGCTATTTACATAATTATTCAATAAAAATTTACCTGTAATACTTGTTTACGAATTGATTCAATTAGATTATTATCGTAAAGGGACTTCAATAACAAAAATGTATTTCCTCCACCTACAGAAAAATAAAAAATAAAAAGAATTAATATAAATAAACTTTTACTAGTGAAGAAGTTTCAATATAACTACCTTGGGTCCTTTTTTTGTTTTTATGAAAGTCCAACCATGAAAAGTATTAGAACCTATAATATTTAATATAGGTTAGGAAATACTTGTGAAGGAAGGTTGTTCCAAAAAACAGAAATAAAAAGGATAAATGAGGAAAAAGAAAAGTTCGTTCTGTGAGTCTGGAGTTGGATAGTGAATGGATGTTAACTCTCTGGTATGAATTCAGACTGGTTTGAACCAGAGCATGGGAATTACAGGTGCCGATTCAAAAGAACAGAGCCCATGGAAGTATATATACCAGAGATTATCAGAGTATGGAGTGCTCATCCTGGGAAGATGCACTTGTTTTTATTTTTATTTTTTGAAGGGGGGAGCATGTGGCTTTTATGAAGCATTTTTTAATTAAATATGGACAAATCATCCATTAATCCAGGTATGAATCATATTTTATGTAAACCTTTGGGATTAAATGCAATGATGTACTAGCTATACTAGCTTATCCCTACAGAGGGTCATTAAATGTATATATTAATTTATAAAAGTATGTATACTCATAGCTTAATTTAATGTTTATTTGCACTTGTTCTGGAAGGGCAAAAATTTGATGTTTATTTGCACTTGTTCTGTGGGGGGGCAAAATTTATGATATATTTTGAGGGATGCATGAAACATTTTAAAGGAGGTTGCAAGTTTGGAAACCTCTGATTTATACAAAAGGCATACAGTGGAAATTGCATGTCTATGAGTGTGCAAGTAACAGAGACTGTAGGAGATTGGTTGTCAGTTAACTTGACTGCTCTCTTCTGAATGGAGTCTAGAAACTTGAGAGAGGTTTTGGGGGCACCACCACAGAAGTGAGAACAATATACCATGGTAGGACAGATTTGAGATTTATGCAGAGCAATAGTTGTTTAGAAGAAAAGTAATACCAAGTGAAAAATAAAACCCGTTTTTTTTTTTTTTTTTTTTTTATGCAGAGGAAGCAATGTTTGTGATGTGCTTATGCATAAAGGGATTAGAAGTCAGGGTGATTCCTAATAGAGATGTTAATATTTACAACATATACATATGTTTTAAATATTAAATAATAATAAAAAATATATTTGTTTTGTTATATAAATATACAGTAGACTCAATTTTCCGGGATAGATGGTAAAAAAAAACTCAGATAATTGATTTCTCGGTTAATCCAATACAGAAGTCCCCGACATATGTAAGAGATACGTTCCATAACTCGTTTTATGTAACTTGGGAATGACTAATAAAATATTGCTACTATATTATTATTAACAAATCTGAATTCAGCGTGATACTTGTTAATGTTTGACCATTTTCATACATCCTTATTATTTTAATTTTCTGATCCAAATCGATCGCTTTCGTTTACTTGGTAGATTTACTAATACTGCTGTCACTTATTCTCTTAGTCGGCACCATGATAATGGTCAAAATAAAATTTTCTGTAAAGAACTTCACAGGGTTAAAGCGAAAACTCACTGTATCACCCCACACGAGCTCACACTACCATAAAACAATAAAATCAATTTGCACTTTCAGGTTTATTGGGCTTTTCTGTTAGCGCAATCTATTATAAACGGGTAATAAACTCGATCTTACTGCATTTGCGATAATCCCGATAACCGAAATTCTGTGGGTTTTTACGTTATTATGGTGAAGTGTGTGTCCCCTTCACTGAAATCTTCAAAAAAACATAAATAAATTTTAAGAATCTTCTCTTCTTTCCTATTTTTTCCTTGTTACTCTGTATCTCACTTGTGCAATTTGTGCGTGCTGTGGTCGTCGTTATTGATTGTTTACATATTTTTTTGTTTGTTTTAAATTTTACAATCCTAAAAAAAAAAAAAATGAGTGAAAAAAAATTTACCTAAGTCTGAAGTTGTGTAAGTCGGGGACTTACTGTATCGAAAAATGTTCAGCAACCAATGTAAAAAGTATAGTGATAGATAAAAAAACTTACCATGCACTACTCGTGTGTCCAATACAATGCTTCCTTTATTTTTTACGATGTCGATTTTAAATCTAATAGGTTCCCTTTATTTTTATGATGTCACATATGGCTTGATCACCAACATTATAATGGTTCTTTAGAGATTTAATAAACGCATGCAACATTTTCAAACTTTTAAATAATTTCAAGTTTTTGTTTAATTGAAAGCACAACTCTTTTATGTTTACCCATTGTTTTCGTGATTTCTAAACAAAAAAAATATTTATTATAAAAAAATTTCGACATCCCTGACATAAATAACGAAAAAAAAATTTGCCTTTTTGTGGTGCAACAGAACACAACAATTGAAGTGCTGCACTACAACAAACTAAATGTTTGTTCTCTTTTTTTTTTTTTTTTTTTACAACTTGTTGCAAAACATCTGTTTATACCTATTCTTTCTAGTTATTACTTGAATTTTATGATTTCTGGGGTTTTTTTGGTTTTTTTTAATTAGGAGTCTTGAAGTGTCCTGGTAAATCAAGAGTCTGCTGTATTTGTTTATATATGTTACAAACAAATCTGTATACTTATATTTATGCATATTTATGAATGTTATAATAAGAGAATATGAGAAAACAAAATTTTTGGCTGATGCTGCATAAGCTTGCTTTCTTGCATCATATGCTTCTACTAATGTTAAGTACTCTGTACTTCTTAAATATCCTTTAATTTTGTTCTACCTTATTAGATTAACATAGTTATATTTTTTCTATCTGCTCTGAGATTAACTACATGCCAAGCATTTTTCCACATATCCCAAAATTTTTTCAAGATTTTTATTTCGCGTACAGCTTAGCCCTCTTACGCTTTTCCTTATATTCCAATAAGAATATATATTTAGTTTTATCTACCAAATTTTTTACTTTTTTCCTTTTCTGTATCTTCTTGAGGTCTACCATGATATTCAGTCATGGTTCTGTCTTTATGGACTTTCTCTCCATACACCTCTTTTGTAGCATTCACAAAAGTTCTCTGAAATTTTGTCATTCTTCATCTAAAGTAATGTTAGAATCAAGAATGTAAATTTTAACTTTTGAGAAAGTTTTTTTATATTAATGGTTGTTTATAAATCAGAAAGCTTTTTAGTAGTGAAAAGCCTTAGTGAAAGGCTTAAGTTCTGTAACACTTTTTATACCTCTTATTTTTGAAACCATTTAGCATTTTCAACTAGTTATATATAAGAAATTTCAAGTAGTTGTATATATAAGGTCCTTTTCTTGTTTATTAAATTAAGGAAAAGTTGAGTAGATGGACTGAGATGTGGCAATTGAAATTTAACATTGACAAATGCAAAGTGCTGCATATGGGTAGCAGTAACTCCAGAGTAACATACCAACTGTGTGGTACTACACTCAGAGTAGTGGAAAATGAAAAGACCTTAGGATAATTATGCAGTCAGATATGAAGTTTTCTGAGCAGTGCAAAAAAGCTGCAAGAGTAGCTCATGGAGTCTTGTCAATGATACAGGAATTTTGCTAGCAGGCATAAGGAGGTGATTATCCCCTTGTATAAGGCAATGGTCAGGCCACACCTTGAGTACTGCATTCAGGTCTGGAGGCCTCATTTTAGGGAAGATCTCGAGCTGCTGGAACGAGTACAGAGAAGGGAAACGAGATTAGCGAGTGGAACAAAGGGTTGCTGTTACCAAGAAAGGCTTAAGTTCTGTAAATAGCAGCATCTGGAGACTAGGCACCTCTGACTGACATGTATAAGGCCTTGAATGGTTTGAGCAAGCTCAACACTGATGAGATTCTTCCTCTTGCTCAGATTCTGCACCTGAGGAGACTTAAATTCAAATTGAGGAAAGACAGTTGTAGAATAGATGTGCAGAAATTTGCCTTTAGCCAGCAATTGCTTTTGATTGCTGGAACAAACTTCCATCTGTCACTGACAGTTTAAATAAATTCAAGGCTGAACTAGACAAACCTTTGAAGTGAATGGATGGATGGGTGAAACAGGAAGGTTTTTTTTTTTTTTTTTGGCTGATGCTATACAGGGTGTCTCAAAAATACATGGCATAACTTCAGGAATGAGTTCCTCATATGTAGACAATAAAAATATTTTATATCAACATAGTTCTGGAAATGCTTGGTTCCCGAGTTATTAACCGGAATGTCTTACCTCCCACAGGTGATTTCTTTCATCACAAGGTACTGACAGAATCTGGTGGTTTTCCATTCCGACCATGTACTCAAATCAGGAGCAAGCGGTTATGCACTTTATGTACGGTTTGGCAGAGGGCAATGCTCTGGAGGCTCATCATTTGTACCACAAAAGACTCCCAGAATGAAGATGTCCAGACAGGAAAACGTTTGAAGGCATCCATCACCACCTTTGTGTGAATGGGACCTTTACACCTCATGCTGCTGACAGAGAACAACCAAGATCTAAGACACCTGAAGTAGAGGAGGCGATTTTGGATGTTGTGCATGCCACTCCTGGAATCAGCACACAGAGAATAGCAATGCAACTGGCTGTTCAATGTTCGACTATTTGGAAAGTGTTTCGAGAACACCAAATGTATCCTTACCATCTGCAATGGGTACAGGCCTTGTCACCAGCAGATTACCCTGCGCGAGTAATGTTCTGCCAGTGGTTCTTGCAGCAGTGTAGTATAACTCCTCACTTTCCTGCCTTAGTGATATTCACAGATGAAGCACAGTTCACACAAGATGGAATCCAAAACTTTCACAATCAGCATGTATGGGCTGAGGAAAACCCACATGCAATTCTTCCATCATATCACCAACGGCAGTTCAGCCGCAACATAGGCGGGTGTTTTTGGCAATAAGTTATTTGGGCCCCATGTACTTCCAAACAAACTCACAGGGCAGGCATACAGAAACTTTCTGGAAAACACCATGCCTGATTTCTTGGACAACACGCCACTGATCATTCATCAAGAAGCACACTTCGTGCACGATGGCGCTCCCACACATTTCAGCCACCTAGCCCGCAATTACCTGAATCGAAGGTTTCCTGGTTGGTGGATAGGTACAGGTGGACCAACTGCCTGCCTCCACGCTCATCTGATTTAAACCCACTAGATTTCTTCTTGTGGGGCCATTTAAAGTCATTGGTGTATTTGACTCCAGTAGCTGATGTGGAAACTCTACCCAATCGAATTGTGGCAGGTTGTGAGACAATATGAAACATGCCAGGAATTTGGCATTGTCTTCGCGAGTCTATGAGATGTCGATGTGAGGCCTGTATTCAGGCAGAAGGTGGACATTTTGAACAATTACTTAAGGTGATGTGAATAGTTAATAGACAGACCTTCAAAACTCGGAAACCAAGCATTTCCGGAACTATGTTGATATAAAATATTTTTATTGTTTACATATGAGAAACTCATTCCTGAAGTTATGCCATGTATTTTTGAGACACTCTGTATAGCATCAGCCAAAAAAAAAAAAACCTTGCTTGAAAACCTTGCAAGAAAGCTTGCTTTCTTGCATCATATGCCTCTACTAATGCTAATGCTAATTATGCTCAGTCTGTACAAAATTTTGGTTATCTTAGTGCTGAAATAATTTTGAATTTGTAACTAACAGTGTGTTAAATGTGTTAGTTGTCTGACGGCACTCATTTCCCCCATCTCCACTGTAATTAACAGTGTGTGTGGCTTGCACAGAATTGTAGTAGCTTTTAGTATTACTATTATATAAGTTGAATACTATCCACTTCCCATTTAGCAATGGGAAACTACCCTGTAAATTAAACATATCCTAAGAAATCCAATGATGAGCGAGCAAGAGAAGACTGAACAAATTGGAAAAGACAAAGGTGGAGACAGCTCATTAGAGGAAGTGACTAGTCAAGACTGTATTAATGTATGATTACACAAGTTAACAAACAAATCCATAATAAATTGGATTTAGGTTCCAGACAAAGGTCCAGAAAGAATATTCCATGAGAAAATAACTGAATGTGTAAATTTAAAATTTTGTGCTTTCCATATTATAAGTGTAATATGGCAAGTTCAAATAAAATAAAAAAATGATTAGATAATAATAATTATGTGGCAATTGTTATGATGACTTTAGTTAATAAAGGTCTGTACAATAAAAATGTTTGCACATACTGTGTGCAAAATTTAAGAAACTGAGGTAATGAATATGTTATTTAACCAAGTTCCTGTGGGAACAATATTTACTGTCCTGATTATCAAATTGGCAAAAGTTTCATGCAAATAAAAGAGAAATTTAAGCATCAACAAATATGTTCCCATATCATAATTATAATAGCAGAAACTGTAAGCACAACTGTTTTGATAAACAGTTACTTTATTGGTTTTAACTTGAATAAATATAAAAATCACTAAAATTGTCACTAGGTCTAGCTTGCAATGTATGAATTTTAAATATACCTAAAACTACAACAAAAAGTCACTAGAAAAACAAATGTAAAAAATAAAAAAATTATAATACCAGAAAAATCAGCACCATCAGTCTCCAATACAAGTCGGGAATATAATTGACACAAGTTCACAAATCCAGAACAGAGTAAAACTTGGAGTGTAATAAGCTGGGTGGGGGGACAAGCTACCTTTATTAAATTATGTTAATATTTGCATCTTATATAAGCACAAGTTTATGAAATTCTATAAAAACATAAATAGGTTAATAATTTAAGTTACAGTAACTCACCTATAAAAATTCCTTGCGCGGCCAATACAGCTTTCACTGGATCTGAACTCTCATGAATACTATCCACTTCTAAGCCTACATATTGAACAAAATACATATATTTATTCATTTTGATAAGAAAAAATATATTTGTTATACTTTCAAATTATTTATTTTTGGTTCAAAATGATAAAAGTCCACAAAAACATTTAAATAAGACTTGTTCAGATATAATGAAGTCATTAATTAATATTAGCTTTCAAGTATAATCTAAGTTTTTTTTAACTATTAAGGAAAGTAATTTCAAATGTTAAGAATAAATATAATAATTTCGTATAGTAATTTAAAATTTACTTCACTGAAACAGTAATATGTGTATGGTAACAAAATCCCTAGCAGAATTACCAAATTAAGTGGGGAAGGTGACATTTCTGGATTCTCTCAGGAATTGTGTCATTAGAAAAAAGTAAAGGGTAGCAGGGGTTAGTTTTTAATTTTTTACGGCGCATCAGTCATAACCCCAGGGGCTCACATCTGGTAAGTAAGGGCTTAGCACATCCAGGGTCCTGAGCAGGATATCATCATTCTTCTCTTTTTGGTGATTCCCCCCCCCCTCTCTCTCTCTCTCTCTCGGGTAATTCAGCTGGCGTAGCATAAACCTCAGGCTTCCTTGCACCATATGGATGATAATAATAATGCACCAAGTCAAGGAGTGGGGGGGAATTATCAGCTACAAGAATAGACTATTATTTTGATAAAGAGTTATCAGAATGTAAACCATACATATAGTACTATTTCAATAAACTAAACTAAAATTAATTTATATGGCTAAATGTATACGGTGATTTTTATTCATCATACTATTTCTTTTCTTTGTAGTTTTGCCTGCTTCAAATTTTTTATACCGATAACATCATTTGATCATTATTTTGTAGAGAAAGGTTTAGAGATTTGGTTGACAACACTGAATACTCTCCAGATGACATAGAGAAAATGGCAGCACACAGTTGAGTGCAAAAGTGTTTATTGTTAAGAAATATTAGGGAATGGAAATTTAATCATTTTTACTCAAAGAAGATACTGACACTTCAGGGTGCATGATGAACTAACAAACCAAACAATGAAGAGGTTAGTGGATCATTCTGCAAGAACAGGCAGCATTTTAGATGAAAGGAAAGGTCATGCATTCTGTTTGCCACTAAGAATGCCAAAGAAAGTTGCTGAAGCTTAGGAAATCTTGCTGCAATCAAGGAAGAGTTTGCATAAATGCTCACAAAAGATGAGGATATCTTACAGTACAGTAAGGTTTATAGGTTTATCAAAGTGTCTTGTTTGTATATCTTTAAAATATTTAGTTCAACCAGCCAGAGTTGTTCTGAATGAAATTTTTGACAACAGGGTGGCTTCTAACTGCTAACCTGAGGTGTATGGCAAAGGACTGGTATAGCCTCTCATGCTGCCTGGTTTAAACCCAAGTGATTTTCTCTGGAGTTCTCTCAAAGACAGTGTTTCAGAAGAATTCATGAACCATTCCTGTGCGGAAGTAAGCAACTGAAGATGATGAAATTTTTTCTGTGTTAGGGGAAATTTTGGAGCATGTTCTTTGCAACTTCACACTTTGACTGTAATACATTACTGATAAATGTGAAGGCCACATTGAACATGTTATGACATAAATTTCCCAACACTACTAAATATAGTTCATCTCAATTTCTGCTTCTGAAAAATACTTTACATTCATCAGATGAATTAAAATGGTATGATGAATAAAAAATCACAACATATTTCTCATACAAATCTTCAGTAAGTTGTCACATTATGACCTTCTCTCAAAAATTTATAAATAAAAGATTACTTTTATTATTAAAGTGATTAAAGTCAAATTTATGGTTTACAGTATACATTTACATATTATGTATACTGTAAACAAACATGTATACATATATATATATCTTAACCCCGGGGGCTCACATCTGGTGAGTATGGGCTGGATATCATCATTCTTCTCTTTCTTGGTGATGCCTCTCTCTCTCATGCACATGGGGTAACTCGAGAATTTTTTTTTTTTTGGCTGGTGCAGCATAAGCCTCAGGCTTCCTTGTACCATATTGCTAATAATAATAATAATAATATATATTTTGCCAAGCAATAAAAATCTCTCAAAAATTTATAAAAAAAAAGATTACTTTTATTATTAAAGTGATTAAAGTCAAATTTATGGTTTACAGTATACAATACATATTGTGTATACAGGAACTCCCTGACTTACGTAGGGTTGCGTTCCGTGGAACGCTACGTAAGTTGGAATTTCCCTCATACTTGTGCAGCACTCGCAACTGTGCTTGCTGAATTGATTGAATGAAAAAAGAAATGTTCGACAAACATATAAATAGAATTATTTATTGTATTTATTCAATTTTTTATCTCATGCACAGGAAAAATTAAAAGCATGCAATTTAAAAAAAAAATTCAAAATTATAAAATTACAAAAAAAGAGAGGAGACAGGCATAATGTCAGTAAGTTTTAACTCTTGAGCATCATTTCCAGACTTGACATCTTCAGCTGATAAGTACACCGTTGCGGAGGTTGAGAGCTGTGGAAATTTAGAAGGGGTCAGCCGCTCAACCTTATGAAACAACATATTAATGAATGACTGGATGGTGGCTTTTTTCTTTTCACCGTAGATTTCTTTGAGGCAAGCAAGCATATCCTCACCCCTCTGTTAACTTTTAAGAATCGTTTACTGTCAGGATCCATCTTCTCAAGTCTCGCCATTGCTGATGCAATTTCACAAAATGCCATTGCCATCTCTCTGGTGATGAAGTGTCTCGGCTCCTCATCTGATTCATCTTGAGCTTTGTCAGCATTTTCTTCTTTAACTATAACTGCCTGCAAGTCAGTAAGTTCTTCGTTAGCTAATTCCTTCTCTTCTTACACTATTAACTTCTCCACATCTTTGGCATCAACCTCCAACTGAAGTAGCTCTGCAACCTTTACAATCTTATCTGTAACCTCTTCATATGATTCGTCTTTTTCAAATCCTTCGAAGCCTTTTACGTGCCGTGGGCATATTTTCTTCCATGTGCCATTTAAAAAAATTTTAGTAATGGCCTACAACCCCTGGCTTGTAGCCGTGAAGGGTACTGTGTACAGCGTGTGCCTTCTGTATGCAATAAAGAGTTCTTCTTCTTCTAATTGACACCCAGGCTTTATTAACATTTAAGATGGCATGGTAAATATTGTAAGATTTCCAAAAGTCTCTTAACGTAAAATGTTTCTCACCGTCTACTGCAGACAATGCCTAATCAAATATTGTGCATAAATAGTATGCTTTTAAATTCGAAATAACACCCTGATCCATAGGTTAGATGAGTGAAGTCATGTTTGGCAGTAGAAATATGACTCTCATGTTCAAAATGAAATCATCTAGATGTGTAGGATGTCCAGGAGCGTTATCTAATAGAAGCAAAATCTTGAAAGGAACATCGTTGTCTTTACAATATTTTTCAACCTCAGGAATGAAGCAGCATTTAAACCAATAATCAAAGAGAGATATTGTTAGCTATGCTCTCTGGTTCGATCAGAAATGCACAGGTAGGGTGGCTTTATTGATGCCCTTAAATGCACAAGGATTTCCAGAATGGTACACAAGCAGTGGTTTTAATCTGTAATCTCCTGCTGCATTAGCCCCAAGCAAGAGGTGGCCCTATCTTTTGACACCTTGAAACCTGGCATTGTATTTTCCTCTTTGGTGATGTATGTTTGATCCGGCATTTTTTTCCAATACAAAGCAGTCTCGTCAATGTTAAAAATTTGCTGTGTTGAATAGCCGCCTCCATCAATAATTTTTTCCAACACATCACAAAATTTCTCTGCAGCTGCAGAATTGGCACTGGTGACCTCACTGCATACTTTAACATTGTGGAAACCAGCGCAATGCTTTAATCTATTAAACCATCCATTGCTTGCCACGAACTTGGCTTAGGGTTTGCTGCACTTATCCTTAATATTTTAATAAATACTTGTTACTTTTGCTTGAATGATCATTAGAATCAGGGGCACTCACTTCTGAATATGATTTTCCATCCATATTATTAACAGCTTTTCCATCTTCGATATAGCACCTGAATGCTATTTTGTGATCACTGTTGATCCTTTGACATGTTCTTTTATACGTGCACTGTCCTTTAAAATAGTATTCACTGTTGAAACAGCAAGACCTAATCCCTTGCAATAGATGACAAACTTTGTCCTGCTTCATACTTCTTAATCATTTTCATCTTTATTTCTAAATCAATTTTGTTTCATTTCCTGGCACTACCACCAATTGCACTTTCCATTGGTTGCATTCCCTTCATCATTGTAATACATAAATAGGAATGAAAATTTGTTTCTTAAATAATTGAAGGTTTCAGTGATGGGCAAACACATTTCACTATAATACCGTAACTTAAAACACCCACAGAATTCCAGTTATTAGGATTATCACAAATGCAATAGGATCGAGTTTACTACCTGTTTATACAATAGATTGTGCTAACAGAAAAGCCCAATAAACCGGAAAGTGCAAATTGTTTTTTGATCGTGACCTCCATAAACATGCTTTAGAAAAATATCACAAAGGCATTCAAAATTGATTCTTATAATGGGAAAATATGATAACAATGATGAAAGTGTAGTGCAATTTTCATTATAAAAATGACCTTTTAGAGAGATAAATAGCTCAGTAATATAGCAAAATTTTCAACTTCCAAGGACTTGGAGCGAATTACAAAAAAAAAATAATAAATAAACAATGTGTTATTGGGTTCACATTACGATATTTTCAAGATACCTCCATTTATTCCTACAGGATGAAAAATACGTTTCCACAATTTTTTTAAGTTTGCACCAGCCGGCAAAAACTTACGTAAAGTTGAATTTCCATAAACCAAGTATTACATAAGTCGGGGAGTTCCTACACTGTAAACAACCATGTATACATATATATATTTTGCCAAGCTGCCAGACTTTTTTGAGAGTATTATTATTTTAGCTTACTAATTTTGGGCAAAGATACTTGCAGCAAAAAATTTTGTTCATTAAAATAATCATTTGTGGTATATTTCTTACCAATCTTACTGAATGCTGCTTTTACTTTTTTTGCATAATCATCATGGTCTTTAATGGCATATGGAATAAAAAGTACTTTTCCGACATCATACCTAGAGGGAAGAAATGCATAAGTAAAACATCAGTAGGAACAAAACCAGAAATGGAAAGATCAGTTTTTCTTGTAATTTTATGTAAATCTAGCCAATCTGGCACATATAACAAGAAATGCTATACAGTAAATCTTCAATAATTGTAGGTCTATGTATACTTTGAGTATATGAAAAAATGGGAGGAAGGGAAGCTGGACACTTAATATGGTGTAGATTTGGCTTTTTTCTTCTTTTTTTCGCTAAAGCACTTACAAGGTATTAGCCCCACAGCATTATTTTATGGTCATTTTGCCAGATGACAAATCTGTATTTCCCCTTGCAAAACTAACCCCACACATTTTGATGGGATTCAAACCTAGGTCTTTTCCATATTGTATGGAAACACAGCAACTGTAACCACTGTATTACCTGTGAAGGCATATAATGGTACTTATCAGCAGGGCTGTAGTGGAGGGTATATGGCATATACCCCTGGATTTTTTTAGGTGAATAGAATATTCTGTCTGGATTTCTATATATATATATTATATATATATATATATATATATATATATATATATATATATATATATATATATATATATACAGGTATATGCCGTATACCCTCTGGAATTCGATTAATAAGCACAGTATCGTAACACTCACAGAGTCCTCTGCTAATTTTGGGATTACAGCACTGCCTATCAGTGAATATTAATATATGATTCTGTGGGGAAAAAGGATGAGGCTAACTGCACATGTCTACAATTAAAAAAAAAATAATCTTAAATAATATCTAACTAATATCTTAAATAATATTTTAATTTGAAAAAAATAACTTAGCCAACTATGTAGTTTCCTCAACATAAAAAAATACCTTGGCTCATATGAAACATTGTTATCACAAGGAAGTTGTGGAAGTTGATAGCTTGAATAAATTCAAGAACTGGACAAACTTTTAGAGCAAATGGATGTGTGAAATGGGATTTTTTTTTTTTTTTTTGCTGATGCTATTATAAACTTGCTTTCTTGCATCATATGCCTCTGCTAATGCTAAGTGTTTAAGACTTTAAATGGTTTGAATAAACTAAATGCTGATGGTATCCTTACTCTTACTTAGAGTTTCTGTACAACGTCTACAGAAAGGATAGATAGGATAGGAAGGGAGAAGGGGTTATGCTATTAGTTAAGAAACACATAAAATCCAAGGAAGTGAAGCCAGTCGACATCGCTGGACAGTGCAGTGTTGAGTCAGTTTGGTGTGACATAAGCAATGGGAGATCAAAATTGAGAGTAGGAGTGTGCTATAGGCCTAATGACTCTGATGAGTATAATAAGAAACTGTACAGGGAAATAGAGTGGGCCAGTAAATCAGAGAGTCTTATAATGGGGGATTTTAATTTCCCAGATATTGACTGGAATTTGTGGGTTGGTCACTCACACACTAGCAAGGCTTTTGTGGATTTATTGGATGATTGTTTTCTAAATCAGCATGTTCGGGAGGCAACTAGAGGGAGCAATACTCTTGATTTGATTATTAGTAGTGATTCTTCATGCATTAAGAATCTGCAGATACAGGAACCACTAGGTGGCAGTGATCACAGTGTGTTGAAGTGGGATTTACTCAAGGAGGTAACTACCATCAGGTGTAAAGGGAAGGGTTATTGCTTTCATAAAGGCGACTACGATGGTCTGAGACAGTATTTAAATTCTATACAGTGGGACCAACTGATGATGTTACCAACAGCAAACTCAAAATGGGAAGCATTCAAAGAACTTATCTTGGAAGCTACTAGGCTTTACATACCAACTAAGAAATATTGTTCAAGGTTCAGGCCTAAATGGATGTCAGATGAACTAATGAGACACATGGCAGAGAAGAAAAATGCATGGGATACATATAAATTAACATGTGACACAGAAGCCTATGATAGATATAAATTGATCTGTAACCAAGTTACAAAGGAGGTTAGGCAGGCGAAGGCAGATTATGAGAAATCTTTGGCAAGGGATGCAAAGAAAAACAGCAAAGAGTTCTTTAGAAAGGATAGATAAACTCTAGAAGGAAGGGGATGAATCAGATTGGTCCACTTGATATAGATGGTTCAACTGTTCATGATCCTGCTCAGGTAGCTAACAAACTAAATCAATATTTTGCATCTACATTCACACATGAGGAGTTATTCAGGAAGGGAAATGCCATAGATGAAGTAAACACTGGCAGTGAGCTAGATGATCTCGTAATAATTGAGAGTAAAGTGGAGGAGAAATTGTTGAAGATAAATACAAGAAAGGCACCCGGGGTGGATGGGATCTATCCAGTTATATTAAAGGAGGCAGCAAAGGAAGTAAGCAAACCCTTAGCCATAATTATGAGAGCTTCCTTGGACTCAGGGGAGGTACTCACAGACTGGAGATGTGCAAATGTAACCCCAATTCACAAAGGAGGATCAAAGGCTGACACAAGTAATTATAGACCTGTGAGTTTAACTTCTGTTCCAGGAAAATTAATGGAAGCACTGGTTAAAGAAGCACTGTAGGATCATCTTGACAAGAGTTCAGTTATAGCTCAGACACAGCATGGTTTTGTTAAGGGAAGGTCTTGCCTGACCAATTTGATTGGATACTATGATGCAGTCACAAAAGAATTGGATGCAGAGAATAACGTTGATATTATATATTTGGATCTTAGAAAGGCTTTTGATACTGTTGCACATGGAAGACTGCTGCACAAATTGGAGCAGTGTGGCATTGGTGGCAAATTGTTGCTATGGATAAAGGGATGGTTGAGTGGCAGAAGACAGAGAATGGTAATTAATGGACACTGCCCATCGTGGACTAATGTTATTAGTGGAATCCTTCGGGGATCAGTGTTGGGTCCATTGTTGTTTTCTGTATTTATAAATAATACTGATGATGGTATATCAAGCTTAATGTCCAAGTTTGCAGACGATACAAAGGTTGGCAGGGTTGTTAAGGACGCTACTGACGCTATGCTGCTGCAACAGGATCTGGAAAGGTTGAGCAGATGGGCTGAGAGGTGGCAAATGAAGTTTAACATTGACAAATGTAAAATACTACATATGGGAAACAGCAACCCCAGAGCAAAGTATCAACTCTGTGGTACTACACTGACAGTGGTAGAGAATGAAAAGGACCTGGGGGTAATTGTGCAGGCAGATATGAAGTTCTCTGAGCAGTGCAGATGGGCTGCAAGAGTAGCTCATGGTGTCTTATCAATGATATACAGGAATTTTTCTAGCAGGGATATGGAGGTGATTATTCCCTTGTATAAGGCAATGGTCAGGCCGCACCTTGAGTACTGTATACAGGTCTGGAGGCCTCATTTCAAGAAGGATGAAGAGCTGCTGGAACGAGTACAGAGAAGGGCAACAAGGTTAGTGAACGGAACGAAGGGTTGCTCTTATGAAGAAAGGCTTAAGTTTTGCTAATTACAGTGTCTGGAGACTAGGCACCGGCGAGGTGATCTGATAGAGGTGTACAAAGCCTTGAATGGTTTGAGCATGCTCAATGCTGATGGGATACTGCCTCTTGCTCAGAATAATCACCTGAGAGGGCATAAATTCAAATTGAGGAAGTACGGATGTAGGATAGATGTGCAGAAGTTTGCCTTTAGCCAGCAGGTAGTTGGTTGGTGGAACAGACTTCCATCCCTTGTTGTGGAAGTTGATAGCCTAAATAAATTTAAGGCTCAGCTGGACAGGTATTTTGAACTAACTGAGTGGTGAATTTGAAGGGTTTTTTTTTTTTGGCTGATGCTGCATAAGCTTGCTTTCTTGCATCATATGCCTCTATTAATGCTAATGCTAACACATATAACAAACAAACAAAAAAAAATCTGTTTATACTCCAGGATGACCACACAGTCAGAGGAGTTCGCAAAGTAAATGGAATAGAAGAAACAGCACTGTATTTAGTAGTCATGCAGGCTGGAACCACGGTCACTCAAAGTCGTGTACTTATGTACTCTTGACCATGCGGCCACCAGTTGTTAGTTATTGGAATAAGTTGCCTTCAGGGGTAGTTGAGGCCACCAGCTTGGGGAAATTCAAAGCTCAGCACTGGATATAGATACCCGCTTGAGGAGGAAGTCAAAATAGGTGGTTTATTATTATTTATTTTTTGGCCAACACAGTAAAAGCCCAGGAGCTTCCTTGCACCATATAGCTAATACTGATACTAAACTTAAATTGAAAAAGGATGGCTACAGCATAGATGTGCAAAAATTTGCTTTCAAAGTTAACTGATTGTTCAAACAAACTACTATCTGGTGTTATGGAAGTGGGTAGTTTGAATAAATTTAAGGAAGAATAAGAAAAATTATTAACTGCAAATACAAAATCAACAAATACTCACTGATCATTGTCCACGGCCATTTTAATTATGTGGAAATGAGTATCTATGACAGTAGGCCAATGGACAGTTGGTTGACAGGACAAGTGGACAATGGGATAACTGGTCGAAACAATTGGTCAACAGCACTGGTGCCGACCGGGCTAGCCAGGTGGGTAAAATGCCTGCCTGGCAACCCAAAGGTTGCAGGTTTGAATCCCGCCTCGGACTTGGATCATAGTACTGCAAAAAAACCTTGGAAGGTGCATTATGGCCACAGAAGCCGATGCGCAACTACCAAAAAAAAAAAAAAAAAACAGCACTGGTCTCATTTCTCATCAAATTTTAAGAAGTTAACATGTTAGAAGGGGAATAGCAATGGCATCACCATTAAATTAAAGAAATAAAAGTCTATTCCATAACATTATATTTGTATTAAGATATTATTATTATTATCATTATTAGTCATATGGTGCAAGGAAGCCTGGGCTTATGCTGCACCAGCTAAAAAAAAAAAATTTCTGAATTACCCTGAGAGAGAGAGAGAGAGAGAACAAGAGTCAGAAGTAGAAGGGAATCACCAAGAAAGAGAAGAATGATGATATCCAGTTCAGGACCCTGGGTGTGCCAAGCCCATATTCTGCCAGACGTCGAAAAGGACCCCCTTTTTGCTGAATTTCACTCTTTTAATAGTGAAAGCCAAAAACTTGTTAAATCTATAGATAGAATAATTGTTTCATTATGTAATTTACCCAGCTGATTTTCTTGTACAGAATACATTCTAAACAATAACCTTCACAGAACTTTGTAATTGGCCTATTATGGCAGCTTACAAAGTTCTACCAAGAATATATATGTAATCTCTGCTGAAAAATATGCAAATTCTTGCAATTCACATGCATTTGTATATTTAAACACTCCCCTTCAGTTGCAGATTCCTCTACCCACCAGAGTAGAAACCTTTAATTTATTTAAAAAGTTACCAGTTAAAACTTGCCCATGATTGAAATGGCACACAGTATTACACAGTATTATACACAGTATTATTTATTTCTTTTTTGATTTTAAATTTGATATTAATAAAAGAAATAAAATTCATTTATTAAGGCTTTATATTTTCGCAACTTATAGTTGCAAAACTATAAATTCTGGGTTTTCCACGCCAGATTGTTGAGTGACCCCTCATCTGATTTTCAACAACCATACCAAACTGGCTGTCATCCCTCCCACACAGTGACTGACCTGATGGTATGGTAGTTTTACCATTGGCTATGTGTTATATATGTTTTCTGTGATATCTACATCAAGTGATGTCGACCAGCTGTCTTCCAAACAACTGTCCAGGTCCAATGGAGATGGCCTGTGTTTGATTCCTAATGCTGGCCAAAGCTGAGGGCCATTTCTCATTTCATTTTCGCTATGTAGCCAAGTTAGTCATTTAGATGAGAGAGTTATGTAATTTATCCCATTTTTCATTTTTTGAAATTTCTTGAGCTGTAAGCATTTTAATTTTTCTGGCCTGGCCTTTCATTGGGTAACTGCCCAGTGATCAAACTACCATACCAAGGTCTGCCACAGCAGGGGGTAATCAAATGTCCCAATGGCTGGTTTTGGAAATGTGAAGAATGCTTCCTGCTGGTGAAGCATCAATTTTACTGCTATGATGCACATTACTTGTCAGAATAATGTTCTGGACTTTTCTTGGTAAGGGAAGATACTTTTCTGTTCGTGGCCACAAACTCTAAATGGAATTTCTCTTATTTTGCATAGCTGAGTGGTGAACTTTGAGAAGCTTTTGGATAGTGAAAAAACATGGCTTTGTCATGAAAAACAGTGTTTTGCTACATGAAGAACTTTATAGCTGGATACAATGGAGTAACATAAGTGATATCATCCATTCTCTCAAGACCATTTGGCTTTCGCAAAGTGAAAAACAATATAAATGGATTAAAAAAAAAAAAAAAAGCAGCACATATAAGACTAAAGACACTATAAGGATAGTACAAAAAGAATCAAGTACTAATCCCCAACCAGTGTGTGACTAGGTATAAATATTTTTATACTGGCCCTGTCAGGGGCCAGGATGCTATTGCCAGATCATGTGGGCCATTTAGCAATATGATTGAGGGACCTAGTTACAATTATCTCTTAAAAATAGAACGATTTTCAGAAAAATTGTAATGCTATTGGTGCAGATATGTTATCTATAATTCATACCCTCACCCCGTCCTTCGGGGCTGGTGGGTAGTCTAATTTATGGTTACTAGCTGGGCAGTATTTGGACACCCCCTCTAATCAAGAAAAAATAAAAAAAATTAAAAAAATCTGTCAGTGGCCAAACAAACAGTTAACCTCTTCTAACCAGAACCCAGAATGGATGGGGGCGCACCGGAAGGCTATTCAATTCGTCACACATATCGAGTACAAACATAATAAGAATTTTTAAATTAAATATTGGTTGGGAAAAGTATACAGAAAGTTTTATTATCAATTTTTTTTAAAAAAAATCATAAATTTTTTTTAAGAAGTGGCATCTCTCAGAAGTTGCAGGAGTACACAGGTTATAAAATTAACTATTCCATGAGTTTTCAATTATCAAGGTAATTTGACAACAAATTTTGGATTAGTTCGTAAAGGAAATTAATTTTATTGTCCCATTTTAATTATTGGTAGTAATTATTTAAAAAAACCTTTAATATCATAAACATACATTCTACATTGGTATGAGTTATAATGTGTTCTACTTTCTCTTTAGTTATAAGGTGTTCTCATCAAAACCATAACCAGCCTCGCCCACAATAAATAGTCAAAATGACTTATTTACTGAGCTTTGGTCTTTCTTGTAGCGCTTAGAGTAGTATCTTACTACTCTTGTGTTGTAGCGTTTGTGATTACACATATTTAGAATTCGAAGCCATCGGCAAAAAATGCGCTATTTTAAATCAGCAGCAGTAAAACAAGGAAATTCTAGCTCCACGTAAAATAACATCATAAATAATATAAAATATGATAAATTAATTTAGATAATGTATATGGCAATCCGATACTTAAAATATATACTTATGTTTTATGTATCAGATATCCAGATTATTTCTGTTTTTGAAATTAGCATAAAAACATGATCATCGTTGAGATATTCAGAGAATTACTTTTCACCATGTATACATAATTTTGCAAATCACAGAATTACCAAATTGCCTTACTTCGTAAAATATGATTTTACGTGATCACAGCAGTAATCAAGGTAACCACTTCCGTGCTGCGTGGAATTTGATAGTAGAAGGAGACGCCTCATTTTAGCTACTAAAGGAATTTCGAAAATTCCGATATCATAAACCTGAACGTTTTATTTTTTCTTAAAGCTTATTGAAATCAGATAACGTGCAAGAAGTGTGTGACAACATCGTACGCTTCGAGTTTAGCGCTGTTTACGAAAATGGATGCTCGTCGCAAGCAATACCAATTATCCTGGTTTCGCAAATTATATTACAAATATCCAAGAACTTTGAGTACGGTTATTGCCGCAGGAGCTCTTCTTATATTTTATAGTGGGCCAATATATTATACATTTTTTAGAAAAGCCGCTCCTAGACCGCAAATTCGTGAGTCTAAATCGTAGGTATCACCAATAGAATTTTTGTATCTTCGTTTTGTTTAGAATTTTTGTATCTTCGTTTGCGGAAATTCCTACATATTTGTTTTTATTTTAGGCTGATCCAAAATCGTTCGTTTTTAAAAATGACAATAGTATTCATTTGATTTGTCAGAACATGTTGAGATTGATTACTGCTTCTTATATTTAGAAATATAAGATTTCTCGTAATCACTGCCACCCAGTGGTTCCTTTATCCGAAAATTCTTGCACGAATAATCACTGCCGATAACCAGATCAAGAGCATTACTCTCTCTGGTTGCTTCTCTAACGTGTTTCTGTAGAAAACAATCATCCAATAAATCCGCAAAAGTCTTGCGAGTGACCAACTCACAAGTTCCAGTCAATATTTGGGAAGTTAAATCCCCCATTATTAGACAATCTGATTTACTAGTCCACTCTATTTGTCTGTAAAGTTGTTAGCTGTACTCATCAGAGTCATTAGGCCTATACATTCCTACCCTCATTTTTGCTGGTAGAAAATGAAAAAGATCTGGGAGTAATTGTGCAGTCAGATATGAAATTTTCTGAGCAATGCAGACAGGCTGCCAGAGCAGGTCATGGGGTATTGTCAATGATATACAGGAATTTTGCTAGTAGGGAAAAGGAAGTGATTATTAGCATTAGTAGAGGCATTTGATGCAAGAAAGCAAGCTTATGCAGCATCAGCCAAAAAAAAAAAAAAAAAACCCCACTTCCACTTCACCCCTCTTTTCGTTCAAAATACCTGTCCAGCTAAGCCTTAAACTTATTTAGGCTATCAACCTCCACCACAAGGGATGGAAGTCTGTTCCACCAACCAACCACCTGCTGGCTAAAGGCAAATTTCCGCACGTCTATCCTACCTCTGCTTTCCTCAATTTGAATTTATGCCCTCTCAGGTGATTTTTCTGAGCTAGAGGAAGAATCCCATCAGCATTGAGCATGCTTAAACCATTCAAGGCTTTATACACCTCTACAGATCACCTCGCTGGTGCCTAGTCTCCAGACACTGTAATTTGCAAAACTTAAGCCTTTCTTCGTAAGAGCACCCCTTTGTTCCATTCACTAATCTTGTTGCCCTTCTCTGTACTCGTTCCAGCAGCTCTACATCCTTCTTGAAATGAGGCCTCCAGACCTGTATACAGTACTCTAGGTGTGGCCTGACCATTGCCTTATACAATGGAATAATCACCTCCTTATCCCTGCTGGAAAAATTCCTGTATATCATTGACAATACTCCATGAGCTACTCTTGCAGCCCGTCTGCACTGCTCAGAGAACTTCATATCTGCCTGCACAACCACCCCCAAGTCCCTTTCATTCTTTACCACTGTCAGTGTAGTACCACAGAGTTGATACGTTGCTCTGGGGTTGCTGTTTCCCATGTGTAGTACTTTACATTTGTCAATGTTAAACTTCATTTGCCACCTCTCAGCCCATCTGCTCAACCTTTCCAGATCCTGTTGCAGCAGTATAGTGTCAGTAGTGTCCTTGACAACCCTGCCAACCTTTGTATCATCTGCAAACTTGGACATTAAGCTTGATATACCATCATCAATATCATTTATAAATACAGAAAACAATAATGGACCCAACACTGAGCCCTGAGGGACTCCACTAATAACATTAGTCCACGATGAGCAGTGTCCATTGATTACCACTCTCTGTCTTCTCCCGCTCAACCACCCCTTTATCCATAGCAACAGTTTGCCTCCAATGTCACACTGCTCCAATTTGTGTAGCAGTCTTCCATGTGCAACAGTATCAAAAGCCTTTCTAAGAT
The DNA here is from genome assembly GCF_048544385.1 of Mastigoproctus giganteus. Lineage (NCBI taxonomy): Eukaryota > Metazoa > Arthropoda > Arachnida > Uropygi > Thelyphonidae > Mastigoproctus > Mastigoproctus giganteus. The sequence goes on along the minus strand of NC_143577.1, from coordinate 30,318,096 downwards.
CCAAGTATATAATATCAAAGTTATTCCCTGCATCCAGTTCTTTTGTGACTGCATCATAATATCCAATCAAGTTGGTCAGGCAAGACTTCCCCTTAACAAAACCATGCTGTGTCTGAGCTATAACTGAAGTCTTGTCTAAATGATCCTGCAGTGCTTCTTTAACCAGTGCCTCCATTAATTTTCCTGGAACAGAAGTTAAGCTCACAGGTCTATAATTACTTGTGTCAGCCCTTGATCCTCCTTTGTGAATTGGGGTCACATTTGCACATTTCCAGTCTATGGGTACCTCCCCTGAGTCCAAGGAAGCTCTCATAATTATAGCTAAGGGTTTGCTTACTTCCTTTGCTGCCTCCTTTAATATAACTGGATAGATCCCATCCACCCCGGGTGCCTTTCTTGTGTTTATCTTCAACAGTTTCTCCTCCACTTTACTCCCAGTTATTTCAAGATTCTGTAGCTTACTGCTAGAGTTGAATACACCTCTGGCATTCCCCTTGCTGAATAACTCCTCATGTGTGAATGTCGATGCAAAATATTCATTTAGTTTGTTAGCTACCTGAGCAGGATCATCAACAGTTGACCCATCAATAAGGCAATGGTCAGGCCACACCTTGAGTACTGCGTACAGGCCCGGAGACCTTATTTTAGGAAGGATGTAGAGTTGCTTAAGCAAGTACAGAGAAGGGTAACAAGATTGGTGAGGGGAACGAAAGGGTGGTCTTACCAAGAAAGGCTTAAGTTCTGCAAATTGCAGCGTTTGGAGATTAGGCACCTACGAGGTGATCTGATTGAGGTGTATAAGGCCTTGAATGAGTTGAGCAGGCTGAATGCTGATGGGATTCTTCCTCTTGCTCATATTACAAACCTGAGGGGGCATAAATTCAAATTGAGGAAAGACAGTTATAGAATTGATGTGTAGAAATTTGCCTTTAGCCAGTGGGTAGTTGATTGCTGGAACAAACTTCCATCTGTTGTTGTGGAAGTTAATAGCTTAAATAAATTCAAGGAGGAACTGAACAAACGTTTAGAGGGAATGGATGTGTGAAATGTTTTTTTTTTTTTTTTTTTGGCTGGTGCTGCATAAGCTTGCTTTCGTGCTTCACATGCCTCTACTACTACTACTATAAAAATATTTTCATTATGTTGCTCACATATCATTGCATACCAATTGTAGGTATTCAGTATTGGTAGGTTTTGTGAGAAATAAGTAATTATTAGAATTTATTTTTGAGATGTTAGTGGTATTTTTCAATATTGTCTCCCTAGAATTTAGAAGGAAAAGTTTCTTCAAGTTGTTTTGATTATAGACAGTGTTTTTTTTTATTTCAGTTAAGGTGACAAGTATGTTGTGGTTATATGGCTCTTGCCCTAAATATTTATATGGTTATGAGCAGCATGAGAATAATGGGCCTATCATATTATATTGTATGCAGATTTAAAAAAATAATAATACAAGTGCTGTAAATTTCTTATACAAAGTATATGTATTAATTGTAGAAAACAGTTATCCCTTCATAATGGATAATATCCACACAGAATATTGTTTCAGTTTATACAACAGTCATTGTGGGACAAAAGGTTTACTAAGTCAATCTAAATAAAGTCATAATTATTCTTTGCATCCAGTTGAAGTGATATATATCATCCTATGGTATTTAGGGAGGAGTGCAGCAGAGGCTTGAGGTATTGTGGGGGAGGGACTCAGCCCAAAAGGAAAAGAGATAAAATGAAGAAGTGCCAATTAAGAAACATTGTACGGGGAGGTATACAATCTGATGTGCAACACCAATGCAGTTCCTTTGTGACAACCTCAGTATTAGCATTAGAATTAGTAGAGGCATACGATGCAAGAAAGAAAGCTTATGCAGCATCAGCCAAAAAAAACCCCTCCTATTTCATCCCTCCATTCGTTCCAAATGCCTGTCCAGCTCAGCCTTAAATTTATTTGGGCTATTAGCTTCCACAACAAAAGATGGACACCTCTTCCACCCACTGGCTAAAGGCAAATTTCTACCCACTGGCTAAAGGCAACTACCCACTGGCTAAAGGCAAATTTCTGCACATCTATTCTATAACTATCTTTCCTCAAATTGAAACTGTGCCCCCTCAGGTTCTTAGTCTGAGCAAGACGAAGAATCCCATCAGAATTCAGCTTGCTCAACCCATTCAAAGCCTTATACACCTCAATCAGATCACCTCGCAGGTGCCTATTCTCCAGGTGCTGCAATTTTCAGAACTTAAGCCTTTCTTGGTAAGAGCACTCCTTTGTTCCCCTCACCAATCTTGTTGCCCTTCTTTGTACTCATTCTAGCAACTCTACATCCTTCCTAAAATGAGGCCTCCAGACCTGTACACAGTACTCTAGGTGTGGCCTGACCATTGCCTTGTATAATGGGATTATCACCTCCCTGTCCCTGCTAGCAAAATTCCTATATATCATTGACAAGACCCCATGACCATGGCAGCCTGTCTGCACTGCTCAGCGAACTTCATATTTGGCTGCACAATTACTCCCAGGTCTTTTTCACTTCCCTGAGTGCAGTACCACCCAGTTGGTATGTTCCTCTTCAGTTATTGCTACCCATATGCAGTACTTTGCATTTGTCAATGTTAAACTCCAGTTGCCACTTCTCAGCCCATTTTCCCAACTTATCTAGATACAGTTGGAGTAGCGTACTGTCGTTAACAACCCTGATAACCTTTGTATCATCTGCAAACTTGGAGTGTAAACCTGATATACCTTCTTCAATATCATTGGTAAATATACAAAACAACAATGGGCCCAACACCGAACGTGGGGAACTCCACTAATAACATTTGTCCATTGATTACCACTCTCTGTTGTCTCCCACTCAACCATCCCTTTATCTATTGTAGCAGCTTACCCTTGATGCCATATCTCTCCAATTTGTACAGCAGTCTTCCATGTGCAACAGTATCAATAGCTTTCCTGAAATCCAGTATATGATATCAAAATTATTTTTGGCATTCAGTTCCTTTGTGACCAAATCAAATTGGTCAGACAAGACCTCCTTTTGACAAACCCATGTTGTGTCTTAACTATTACTGCAGTTTTGTCTAGATGATCCTGCAATGCTTCTTTAACCAGTGATTCCATTATTTTCCCCGGAACACAAGTTAAACTAACAGATCTGTAGTTACTTGTGTCACCTTTTGAACCTCCTTTGTGAATTGGTGATACATTTGTACACCTCCAGTCCATGGCAACCTCCCCTGAGTCCAAGGAAGCTCTCATAATTATGGCTAAGGGTTTGCTTACTTCCTTTGCTGCCTCCTTAAATATAACTGGATAGATCCCGTCTACCCCCGGTATCTAATTACATTGGTCATGGAATGATCTCCTCTTAATAGATCTATGTTATTAGTGGAAAAATATGTCTGGAAGCATCTTAAACAGCATAAGCCAGAAAAAAAAATACTCCATCATCTGTCTTTCTTCTAGTAATCTTGCTAAACCTTTTTTGATCTTTGTTTATTCAAACTGTCCATTTCTGCAACACCAGAAGGAAGTTTGTTCTAACAATCAGTTATTCTCTGGCTGAAAACAAAGTTTCACACATCTATCTTGCAACTCTCCTTTTGTGTGTCATCCAAAGAAGAGTAAGGTTTTTTTGCTCATTATATTTCAAGTCTTAAATAGTTAAAAGGTGCAAACGAAGCATTTGAGAGGAGTGTTAAACAGACTTGATGCAGCTGTGTCTAGTTTGTGGCATTTGCAGAACTAAAGTTTTTCTTGGTAAGAACACCCTTTTGTGTCCCTGACTAATCTTGTTCTTCTTTGCACCCATTTCAGCAGATATGCCTCCTTCCTAAAGTGAGGTTTCCAGACCTGTAAAGTGTTTAGGGTCAAACGGCACCAGGGGTTTTCCCCATCTCAGTGTAGTTTTCATTGTCATGTGATACAGTATGCTGTAAAGGTCAGAAATTTAAAAGTGTGTGGATCTTGTGGTGTACCATTGTTCTTCTGGCCTATTAGCCGCTGGGCTCCTGATGGGGGCCCAAAGTTGCTCACACTTAACCTCGGGGAGATTGATCAGGTACACCCGTTTTAGATTTTTACTCTGGCAGGTCCTGCCACCTAATTTCCTGAGATTTCAGTGGCTAGGACCTAAAAAAAAAATTAGCTATTGTAGGGGTGAGTGCTAGAATTGGAAAGGCCAAATGTTTATAAACACGATTTAAATTAGACATGATTAAGTTTGAACTTTGTATGGTGCATATGCTAGCTGTAAGTAGAGTGGCAGGAGGCTGATGACTGGTGTGGATGAAAGGTAGAAATATGGGGATGATAGAGGTGACCCCAATATGGTCAGTGAGGCTGGCCCTGGCCCCACCAGGAGAGAAGGGGGAAGCAGGGGAGGGGGAGACAGAAGGCCATCTCCATTATTTTCCTGGAAAAAGTGAGATGTAGCCTAGCCATTGCTTCATACAAAATGATAATCACTTTATACGAACAGAGCCTCATAAATGGCTCTAGCAGACCACACTTCTCAGAAAACTTCATGTTTGACTAGACAATTACCCCTAGGTCTTTTTTTGTTCTCCACTATTTTGAGTATGGTACCACCCAGTTGGTATGCTATTTTGGAATTATTGCTACCCATATGCAATACCCTGCTCTTATCAATATTAAATCTGTTACCACTTTGCGGCTTATCTGCCTAATTTCTCCAGATCTTGTTGCAGTATCATACCCTAATTTCTGTCATTAACTACCCTGCTGACTTTTGTATTATCAGCAAACTTGGATATTAAACATGACACATCTTCATCAATATTGTTAATAAATGTTGAAAACAATAAGGGGTCCAGCAGTGAACCCTGAAGTCCATTAAGATTATCTGCCCAAGAAGAGCAATGGTCATTAATAGCCACACTGTCTTCTGCCATTCTTTTATCCACAGAAGTAACTTACCCCTAAAGCCATACTGCTCCAGTTTGTACAGTAGTTTTTCATGTGGAAGAATATCAAAAGTTTTACTGAAATCTATGTGGATGATGGCAAAATTATATATTTTTCTCTGGTTACTGCATCATATAATCAGAAAGGTCGGGCAAGATCTCCATTTAACAAATCTATGATGTGATTGCCATATAACTGCGTTCCTGTCAAGATCCTGTATTACTTCTTTAACTACATGCTCCATTATTTTCCTGGAAAACCGAAATCAAGCTTACAATTCTGTAATTACTTCACCCTTTGATTCCCCCTTTCTGAATAGGGGGGACATTTTCACATCTCCAATATGTAGGGACCTATCCTGAACCCAAGGATGCTCTCGCAATGATGGCTAAAGGTTTGCTCATTCTTCCTGCTTCTTTTAATATCATTGGATAGATTCCATCAGCCTCAGGATGATTATTCACTTTTGGGATGTAGCCTAGCCATTGAATGGCTAGGCTACATCCCAAAAGTGAATAAGTGAAATTTCAGGAATTTCTTCTCTGAATTTAGCTCCCATTTGTAACTTGGTATACTTGTGCAATCTGCCTTTATAAAAAACTGTTCACATATGAATAAAGATGCAAAGCATTTATTTAGTTTGTCAACAACCCGAACAAGGTCATCAGCAGTTATGCCACCCATATGTGGGTAATTCGTATAGTAGACCAATGTGATTCATCCTTTTTTTATTATTTTTTATTTTTTAGTGTTTACATAAGCAAAAAAGACTTCTCACAGTCTGTCTTAGCTTGCCTATGTCCCTTAGTGCCTTGTTGGCAGACTAGTATATATTTACTGTAGATTTCTGTGTCCCCTGATATATCCCCAGGGGGCTCACATCTGTTGAGCCCCCTGGGGATATATCAGGCACACCCTTGGCACACCCAAGGTCCTGAGCTGGATATCATCATTCGTCTCTTTCTTGGTGATTCCCTTCTACTTCTGACTCTTGTTCTCTCTTTCTCTGGGTAATTCAGAAATTTTTTTTTTAGCTGGTGCAGCATAAGCCTCAGGCTTCCTTGCACTATACGGTTAATAATAATAATTTATAATGATTTCATTTCAATTCTCCGATGACAATTTAGGTTTAAACCTTAAACAATATCTCCTAGTTTGTATAAAAAACCTAGTAACTTCTATGATTACTTCCCTGAATGTTTCCCGTTTAGAATTTACAGTTGGTCCCACTGAGAAGAATTTTAAAAACCATGGAAGTCCATTGTAGTCACCATGGTGTGGCCTAGGCATTGCTGCACACAACATGAGAATCACCTCTTTGGCCTTTCTGTCAGAATTCTGGTATATCAGTAACAGCCTCATGAGCAATTACTGACAATTAATAGGAAAATTCCTTACAGATTAGAGATGTGCAAATAAGATAATGCTCTCATTATTATAGCTAAAGGTGTGATTGCCTCTTTTGCTACGTCTTTTAATTTAACTGTATAGATTCCATCAACCCTAGATACTTATTTAATTTTATCTATCTGCAACATTTTCTCTTACAGCTTCCTTTCATTTACCATAAAACTATTTCACATAGTCAATACTAGACTTTTGGTATCTGCCATCTTTTAAAACTTCTTCAGATTTGGGTAATCTCCAATGAATGGCCCACTCAAAACTAAAATGGTGGTTCTGAATAGTTTTAGAGAGTTCTCCATTATCCTAAAAATATCTAAAAAATGAGTGGTGTTGGATAATGGATTGCCAGATTTGGGTGGTTCACCTGTATTATGTTAAAGTATAAAAAGACAGACTGTGCACCTTCTACATGAAGGGTATCCCTGTAATTTCCAGAAATCCAGCAGTTTCTGGAAATTACATTCAGTTTAACATTTTGTAGAGTACTTATGTGTATATAATTCTTCGTTTGGAGTTAAATTTTGAAATATTACATTTCAAATAAAGTTTTCATTAACATACAAATGTTTTTAAATCTTCCTGTGTGTGTTGCCATCTCTTATTCATATTTCCATGTAATAGTATACACAGTTTTAATAAGTGGCTGCATGAAAATAGATATTAAAATCAGAAGAGGAGGAGGTCACATTTGTCAGCAATTGTTCTCAGATTTTTGCTTACATAAGCTGGAATTTGGTTCCAGAAGTTGATGAAATTGAAACAAGTAATACTTGTTTCAATGTAAACAAGTAATACATAAATAGATGTAGACCAAATAGTATTACATCAAAAAAGTAATGATATTTTTTAATTATTTTTTTATAATTTCGTGTTTTTTAAATTCTAATTTATTTTTACAATGATTGAACACTATTGTTAGGCAACCAAATCAAAATAAGGACAAATTAATATTTAAAAGTATTTATGTACAAATTTTTCATTTTTATGAAATTTTAAAATTTCATGACGAATCTCCAGAGACCCTACTGCTAGCAGAAAACTAGCCATTCAAGCCCCAGACATTTTCAGGAACTTGCTCCAGAAAGGGATAAACTAAGCTCTTCCTTAACTGTATAAAATCAGAATTGATTTTAATTTAACCCTATTTCCAGTATTATGCACTTTTAGTTTTCTGAAGTTTATTCAATATGATATAAAATTTTTGGATGAAATATTTTAAAAATGTATTGAAAAATATTTCATCATGATATGATAATTCAGTAATATGAAAATGGAGTTTTTCACCATCATCAACATCATCTAATGCAGTGATTTTCAACCGCGGTGCCGCAACAACATTCCAGGGGTGTCACATAATTTGGGTTTTTAAGTTACTTAAACTTTTTTTTTTTTTTTTTAATTTATATATTTATTTCATTATAAAAAGGTGTACAGTATCTTTTTAATTTTGTGGTGATCTATAATTGATGTTTATTCAGTACCTCTATATAAAGAATAAAATTATTATATATATGTATAATTTGTATTATGAATTGTAATTTTGTTTATAATTATATTATTTTAATAACTATCATATAACATATTTTTTTAATATTATATATACAGGAAACCCTTGATTAGTGCGGTTAATGAATCCTTGAAATATACCGCACATATTAAAACCGCACTAATCAAACTTAAGAAACAATGGGAATAATTATAATGAATCCTTGAAAATTATGAAATTGTAAAAATATATTTTTTCTTACTCAATACGTACCTATAATGCACTGCATAGTTCTTAAATTATTAAGGAATAAATTTAAAAAAAGATAGTATGATTTAAATTTTATTTTTTGCAAAAAAAACTTATCTAACTTCAATTGAACAGTGGTAGCTTTCTTCCTTTCCTCCATGATTTTGCGATAACAATCAATTTGCTTATCTAACCCTGAACAAACGTTCATGCTTCTCTCTGCATCTGGATCAATCTCTAGTATGAGTTCTTTTGCTTTTTAAAGTGTATTAAATAGTTCAAGTTTTTTGAATGAAATTTCTTTGGGAGCAAATTGCTTTTCTTCTGCTTCATTTTCGTCTTCTTCCTCGTATGCATGTTGATGCTCAATTTCAAGAAGATCGTCGTTACTTAAGTCTTTTGAATGCGATTCCAATAATTCTCTAACATTTTCTGAATCTACTTCCTCAAAGCCGAGGTCTTTTCCAATTGTAGTAATTTCATCAATAACTTTGTTGACAGGATTAATGAAACCGCAAAAATCATTTGCGCATTCAGGCAAAAGATTCTGCCAGACAGCTCTCATGCAGCTGTTCGTCATTTCTTCCCACGATTTGTGTATGTTCTCAACTGCTTCTTTAATATCATAATATTAAAGAAGTTTAATATTAATAATAAAAGAATAAAAGAATATGAGTTACCAGAGCAAATTTCAATTTCAGAGTGGTATGGGGTGCTGCTGTCGAGCATTTTGGAGTCGATTCCCATTCATTTAAGTTAGAAGACCCTGGTGAGTGCGTATCACGTATTTGCCGCTTTAGGCGCCATTGTGAGTTGCCAAGCATCGCAAGAAAAAAACAGCGCACTAATCAAATTTGATAACGCATATATTAAGGGGATAGTATCAAAAAAATTTTGCGCACTAATTAAAACCGCATTGTTCAAAACCGCATTAATCAAGGGTTTCCTGTATATACAGAGAGAGAGAATTGGATCTAACAGGCAGAAAATTGAGTAGGGGTGCCACAAAATAAAATAAATTACTTAGGAGTGCCGTTATTAAAAAAAGGTCAAAAACCACTGATCTAATAAATGCCAAGAACAATAGGGAAAAAAGCACCAGGCCCTGTAGTACTTCACTCTGGAAATTTATGTAAAATAGCATGTTCCATTAGTTACAAAGACTAAGTCAAATGTTCATTGAAGTCCAAAAACAGTAAATTATATCAGATTTATTTTTTGAATCCAGTTCTTTCATAGCAATCTCATGATAACTTATTAACCCTTCATTACTCATTCTCCTACACAGAACAAATACACTGTCATGGTGTGTAGTGTTATTTGTAATGCGGCTCTGGGGGTTTCCCCCATCTCTGTGCTGGGGAAAACCCCCAGGCAATGTGAAGAATACAAAACTCTGTAAAGGCCAGATTTAAGTAGGTTAGTGAGTGTTTGTGTAGTATAAGTGTAGGGTTGTGTTGTTCATCCATCCTCTTAGCCAAGGGTCCTGTGTTTTCACACAAAATCCTCTAGTTTGCCATCCAGTGCCATGAGGATGCTGGCCAAACAGTAGGGAGTATCATAGCACTGGTGGGACAAACTCTGTGGTAGGAAGAGGCCAATAAAAAAAAAAAAAAAAAAAGTAGCATGTGTACCCTTTATGCATGAAAAATGTTTTATTTTACGTGAAAACATCTATGGCAGCACTAGCGTAAAACCATTTAAATTTTTGAACAGTTTGATCAAAACTTACTTACTTATGCTACCTAGAAAGTTGATGTTGATCAAAATCTTGAGAAGCAGATTTTATTAAAGTCTGCAATTTATTCTTGCATAATATTACTACCCGCTGCTTACTCTACCGAATCAGTGTTAGTGACTGAGTTGCCATCATTTAGGAAGTGACGTCATTTCCATATCTTAGTATGAACTTACTCTACCGAATCAACGTTAGTGACTGAGTTAGCAGCATTAGCGCCATTTAGGAAGTGATGTCATTCGCATCATTTAAAATCAAACAGCCACCTAATAGGAAGTGACGTCAATTGCATCATTTCCTTAAAAAAAATTTCGTTAACAATCAATTGTCATTTCCGTAACAGTAAGAAAATTTTGTTACCGATCGATTTTACTCTAGTGCCGCCATAGATGTTTTCACATAAAAAAAATGTGAAAGCTGAAGATAGTAGTGGGGAGACAGGAAGTAGGGGAGTTAAAGTGGTAGAGAGAAAGAGGGGGGCAGTAGTATGTGTATTTGTGTATCGGGGTAGCTCCTAGGTATTCACCTATCTCCACTTTGATTTCCTGTGATGGTACAGAACATCTGTAAAGCAGGCCTGTAAAAGTGTGTGTAAATATTTTTTGTGTCAGGCCACTTTGCCACCAGGGAGCAGCTAACACTTGGGCAATTACTGCATGGCAAGTCCATTCCTGCAAGACAGAAGACAACATTTTGTGCATTAAGGGCACCGTTCTTGAAAATAGGCAAGTGAAACTGTGAAATTGCACAAATAGTGAACGTGAGTAAGTCGACTGTTCACAATGTCCTTGGCTTTCGAAAGGTGTGCTCAGGTGCCCTGACAATTGTCAGAGGAGGACAAAGCAAAACGCATGAGGATGTGTCTAGAAAACCTGTTGTGATACAGCAACGGAGACGATTTTCTCGCTTGCATAGTCACAGCAGACGAAACGTGGGTTCACCACTTTACCCCGGAGAGCAAAAAAGACTCCATAACTTGGAAACATCCACAGTCTCCTGTGCACAAAAATTTCAAAACTGTTCCCAGTGTCTGAAACATCATGCCACAGTGTTCTGTGATTGCCAAGGCTTTTGTGTTGGTGGATTTCTTGCCGAAGGAAGGAACAATCAATGCACAGCTTTACTGTGCAACATTGAAAGAACTAAAAGCCAACAATTGAAGCAAACGACCAGGACTCCTGACGTGATTTTTACCTTTTTTAGAAATGGCACAGCTGTAATCGTTGGGAAACTCTGTCACCCCCCCCCCTACAGCCCAGACTTAGCACCTTCAGACTTCCATTTTTTTAGACCATCAGAAAAAATACCCTTCAGAAAAGCTTTTCACCATGGATGAGAAAGTTTATCAGTCAATGTTGGTTACTGCGTGTGGGCACGGACTTCTTCAGTACTGGTATTGATAAACTGATCCATCGTTGGGACAAGTGCATCAATAAAACTGGAGACTTTGTGGAGAAGTAGTGCACGTTCACTTATTTCTTGGTGTGTAATTTGAACTTCGTATTATTAAAGATCATCGAGAGAAAAAATGTGTTACCTTACTTTTTGGAAACCCCTCGTACATGGACTGTGTTAAGGTAGCTAAGAAGAGGAACAGGTGCATGTATACTTGTATATACACCAATGCTAGGAGTTTGGTAAATAAATTTGATGAATTTGAGGTGTTGCTGAGATATTGTTGGGATATCAGAGATGTGGTCACACGCATATAAGGAATGCAGAAATGGAATTTGGGGAGTATAGTATGTACAAGAAGGGAGGAGGGGTTATGCTATCAGTTAAGAAACACATAAAATCCAAGGAAGTGCAGCCAGTCGACATGACTGGACAGTGCAGTGTCGAGTCAGTTTGGTGAGCACCGGAAAAGAAAAATTGAGAGTAGGAGTATGTTATAAGCCTAATGACTGATTAGCATAATAAAAAACTGTACAGAGAAATAGAGTGGGCCAGTAAATCAGTGTCTTATAATTTGGGATTTTTCCCAGATATTGACTGGAATTTGTGGGTTCGTCACTCACACACTAGCAAGGCTTTTGTGGATTTATTGGATGATTGTTTTCTACAACAGCATGTTCAGGAGGCAACTAGAGAGTGTAATACTCTTGATCTGATTATCAGTAGTGATTCTTCATGCATTAAGAATCTGCAGATAAAGGAACCACTAGGTGGTAGTGATCAGTGTGCTGAAGTGGGATTTATTCAAAGAGGTAACTACCATCAGGGGTAAAGGGAAGTGATTTTGCTTTCGTAAAAATGACTACAGTGGTCTGAGACCGTATTTAAATTCTATACAGTCGGACCAACTGATGATGTTACCAACAGCAAATTCAAAATGGGAAGCATTCAAAGAATTAATCTTGGAAGCTGCTATGCTTTTCATACCAACTAAGAAATATTGTTCAAGGTTTAGGCCTAAATGGATGACAGATGAACTAATGAGACATGTGGCAGAGAAGAAAAATCACTGGGACCAGAAGCTTACAGCAGATATAAGCTAGTATGTAACCAAGTCACAAAGGAGGTTATGCAGGTAAAGGCAGATTATGAGAAGTCTTTGGCAAAGGATGCAAAGAAAAACAGTAAAGAGTTCTTTTCTAATATAAACTCTAGAAGGAAAGGGATGAATCAGATTGGTCCACTTGATATCGATGGTTAAATGTTGATGATCCTACTCAAGTAGCTAACAAACTAAATGCGTATTTTGCATCTGCATTCACACATGAGGAGTTATTCAGGAAGTAGAATGCCAGAGGCGAATTAAACTCTGGCAGTGAGCTAGATGATTTTGTAATAACTGAGAGCAAAGTGGAGGAGAAATTATTGAAGATAAACATAAGAAAGGCACCTGGAGTGGATGGAATCTATTCAGTTATATTAAAGGAGGCAGCAAAGGAAATAAGCAAACCCTTTAGCCATAATTATGAGAGCTTCCTTGGACTCAGTGAAGGTACTCATGGATTCGAGATGTGCAAATGTGACCCCCAGTTCACAAAGGAGGATCAAAGGGCAGCATAAGTAATTACAGACTTGTTAGTTTAACTTCTGTTCTAGGGAAATTAATGGAGGCACTGGTTAAAGAAGCACTGCAGGATCATCTAGACAAGACTTCAGTTATAACTCATACAGCATAGGTTTGTTAAGGGGAAGTCTTGTCTGATAGTAAATACATAGGATACTATGTATTTATTGATACTGTATTTATTAATGATATTGATGATGGTATATCATGCTTAATGTCCAAGTTTGCAGTTGATACGAAGGTCGGTAGTGTTGCTAATGACACTAATGATAGTGCGCTGCTGCAAAAGGACCTAGAAAAGTTGAGCAGATGGGCTGAGAGGTGGCAACTGAAGTTTAACATTGACAAATGTAAAGTACTGCAAAAGGGAAGCAGTAAACCCAGAGCAATGTATCAACTGTGTGGTACTACACTGGAAGTTATAGAGAATGAAAAGGACCTGGGGGTAATTGTGCAGGCAGATATGAAGTTTTCTGAGTAGTACAGACGATCTGCAGGAGTAGCTCATGGTGTCTTGTCAATGATATACAGGAATTTTTCTAGCAGGGATAAGGAGGTGATTATCCCCTTGTATAAGGCAATGGTCAGGCCACACCTTGAGTACTTATACAGGTCTGGAGGCCTTATTTTAAGAAGGATATAGAGCTGCTGGAGCAAGTACAGAGAAGGGCAACAAGATTAGTGAATGGAACAAAGGGTTGCTCTTATGAAGAAAGGCTTAAGTTTTGCAAATTACGGTGTCTGGAGACTAGGCACCTGCAAGGTGATCTGATAGAGGTGTATAAAGACTTGAATGGTTCGAGCATGCTCAGTGCTGATGGGACTCTTCCTCTTGCTCAGAATAATTGCCTGAGAGGGCATAAATTCAAATTGAGGAAGGAGAGTTATAGGATAGATGTGCCAAAGTTTGCCTTTAGCTAGCGGGTGGTTGATCCTAGAACAAACTTCTATCTATTGTTGTAGAAGTTTATAGCTTAAATAGATTCAAGGCAGAACTAGACAAACATTTGGAGCGTATGGATGGGTGAAACGAGAAGGGTTTTTTCTTTTTTTTTTCTTTGTTTTTTTTTTTTTTTTTTGGCTGATGCTATATATGCTTTCTTGCATCATGTGCCTATGGTAATCCTAATGTTAGTTCATACCCTTACCTAGAAAGGTAAAACTTCACAGGAACTTTAATCCTTTTCTTTGTACTCTCCATGTATAGTAACACATTTCTCCTATCTATGGATCAGTTGTTTAATGCCTTGATCATAGAAGTCATGAAAGGGACCTGGGGGTAATTGTGTAGTTAGATATGAAATTTTCTGAGCAGTGCAGACAGTCTGCATGAGCAGCTCATGGTGGTTTGCCAATGATATAGAGGAATTTCTCTAGCAGTGATAAGGAAGTGATTATCCCCTTGTATAAGGCAATGGTCAGGCCATACCTTGAGTACTATATACAGTGTCTGGAGGTGTCATTTTAGAAATGATATAGAGGTGCTGGAACGAGTACAGAGAAGAGCAACAAGGTTAGTGAATGGAACAGAGGATTGCTCTTACGAAGAAAGACTTAAGATTTGCAAATTTGTGTATGGAGAGTAGGGACCTGCAAGGTGATCTGATTGCGGTGTATAAGGTTTTGAATGGTTTGAGCAAGCTCAGTGCTGGTGGGAGTCGTCCTCTTTCTGAGATTCAAATTCAAATTGTGGTAACACAGTTGTAGAATAGATGTGTGGAAATTTGCCTTTATCCAGCAGGTGGTTGATTGTTGGAACAAACTCCCATTCGTCATTATAGGAGTTCACGGCTTAAATAAATTCAAGGCAGAACACTAGACAAACATTTGGAGCGAATGGATGGGTGATATGGGAAGGGTTTTTTTTTTTTTGGCTGATGCTGTATAAGCTTGCTTTCTTGTACGATACACCGCTGCTAATGCTACTCTGCACATTTTGCCTGAAACCATAATTCCACTTCATTGGTGGCTTCCTGAGACGAATCGAAGCTGCTTCCACGTAGTGGTTTCTTCACTATTACACTAGCATTTGTCATTTGTCACCAACCGATCATAAAAGTTCTCAACATCCGCATTACGCAAATCCAACAGTTGGCGAGAGCATTGCATTCAACTTTGCTTCTGGAAAGGTATCAGCAATCTTGGAACCCATCATGCAGAGACCTTAGACATGTGCAGACAGTCATGTAAAATGCTGTGTCTTGACCTATAACTAATTCCCACTGTATTTGTGATGAAATGAATTTTCATACGTCTGTCACTCAGCACTAGCTGCTCAACCTTTGCAACTGTCTCACTGTCTCTGGATGTTGATGGCCTTCCTTCTCATGGCTCGTTAAAGACACTTGTATGACTACACTGGAACTCCCGTTTCCACTTTTTTACAGTGTCATAGGATGGACATTTCTGCCCATATTCAGCTTTCCTTTCTTCGTCAATTTCCCGAGCTTTCTTTCCCTGTAAATGGAGGAACATGGTCGCTGCTCCACTTTGTCAACAATAGCGTCCTTCCTCAAATTCTGGGCTCCACCTCTAGTGTGTGATCATGTACAGGAATGAAATTTCACATTAGTTATTGTATAGCATTAACATTAGTAGAGGCATATAATGCAAGAAAGCAAGCTTATACAACATCTGCCAAAAAAAAAAAAAAAACTCCCCATTTCACCTATCCATTTGTTGCAAAAGTTTACCCACTTCTTCCTTGAATTTATTTATGCTATCAACTTCCACGACAGATGGAAATTTGTTCCAGCAATCAACTACCCACTGGCTAAAGGCACATCTATTCAACAACTGTCTTTTCTCAATTTCAGTTTATGCCCCCTCAGGTTTGTAATTTGAGCAAGAGGTAGAATCCCATCAGCATTGAGCCTGCTCAATCCATTCAAGGCCTTATACACCTCAATCAGATCACCTCGCAGGTGCCCAGTCTCCAGATGCTTCAATTTGCAGAACTTAAGCCTTTCTTGGTACGAGGACCCCTTCGTTCCCCTCACCAGTCTTGTTGCCCTTCTCTGTGCTTGTTCTAGCAACTCTACATCCTTCCTAAAATGAGGTTTCCAGACCTGTACACAGTACTCAAGACGTGGCCTGACCGTTGCCTTATACAAGGGGATAATCACCTCCTTATCCCTGCTAGCGAGATTCCTATATATCTTTGACAATACCCCATCACCTATTCTGGCAGCCTGTCTGCACTGCTCAGAAAACTTCATATTTGACTGCACAATTACCCTCAGGTCTCTCTCATTCTCTACTACCCTGAGTGTAACACCACCCAGCTGGTACATTTCTCTGGGGTTACTGCTACCAATTGAAGCTTAACATTGACAAATGCAAAATACTTTGCATTTGTCAATGTTAAGCTTCAGTTGCCACTTCTCAGCCCATCTGCCCAATTTTCCAGATTCTGTTGCAGCAGCATACTGGTATTAACAACCCTGCCAACCTTTTCATCATCTGCTAACTTTGCCATTAAGCTTGATATACCTTCATCAAATCATTGATAAACATACAAAACAACAATGGGCCCAACACCGAACGCTGGGGGACACCACTAATAGCATTAGTCCTTGAAGAGCAGTGTCCATTGATTACCACTCTCTGTCTTCCCCCACTCAGCCATCCTTATATCCATTGTAGCAATTTGCCCTTAATGCCGTACTGCCCGAATTTTTTTTTTTTTTTTTTATGAAAACCCCAAACACGAAAGGTATCAAAACCTATAGTACTTAGTACCGTGCATGGGTTGAAGGAGAAGTATGGGAGGAGATGCCGGAAACTTTGCTCTAGAGACTAAACATGGGTTTCACCACTTCAAGCCTCCAATAAGCAAAGCGGTGGTATTTCACCGGTTGATGAAAGTCATCTACCACCTAAAATTTGTACAGTAGTCTTCCATGTGCAACAGTATCAAAAGTTTTCCTGAAATCCAAGTATATGATTTGAAAATTATTTTTTAGTTAGAATTAAATATGTAGACAACTTGTATTAAAAACGGCATCTTCCTACTGATGTTTTATCTAGGTCAGGGTATGAACTTTTTGATACCCCCTCTTACATAAAGGAATATATAGAGGACTTAAGAAAGGATTGTCTATGAAAATGTTAGGTATTACAACTGATATAGCCAATGACATTAAGTATGAGAAGAAGAGAATTTGGAGAGATCTTGTAGCGGTTTGGCAGAATCGTTGGAACGAGAGCAAGTGTGGACTAGTGACTAAACATTTTATGGCAAAGGTAAAGAAAGTCAACATGAGAACAACGAGAAATGTCAGATAACTTACGTGGAAAATTAGTTTCCCGATACGGCACTCTAGCGCTGCTCGCTCAGTAAACAGACAGTAGGTGTTATCAGTCTGGAGCAAAGTCGAGAACAATATATTGATTGACAGGTAGGCATAGCAAATGATGTGCTGATTGGTGCGCGAACACAACACATGATAACATCGGTTTAGTATCATTCAGAAGCATTAATGTTAACCCTAATGAGCGCTTTCCATAATGGTGAAAAAAAATCAGGTTACCTCCACTTAAATCCCATGGGAGCTTTAACACCTCCCGAAGTGGAAAGGATAACCTAACCTTTTTTCTTCAGAATCACATTCATATTTAGAAATACATTCATAAAAAAAATAATTTTTTTATGAATGTATATATAGTATATATATACAGTCATAAATAAATTTATTTTTTTGACTGTATTTTTATTTTCTTGTTCAATAATATTCTGTAATGGTGAAAAAAGGTCAGGTTACCTCCACTTGAATCTCATGGGAGCTTGAACCCCTCCGGAAATGGAGGGGGTAACCTAACCTTTTTTCTTTAGAATCATGGGTGGACTAGCGCATAAGTTTATTAACAAAATATTAATTTTTTATTACTTTTTAAAGACACTCATGCGGATACACACGTATCATAACATCAATCAACACCTCAATAGCTCTTCACTATATATATATAAAATTTTCTTTCTTTTTCTATTATTTCCTAACCTAATGTTTAAGGTTAGGTCATGAAATATAAGGAAACCTTTTCCATTATTTCCTAACCTACCATTTAAGGTCAGGTTACGAAAAATAAAGAAACCTTTTCCTTTTTTCGTAACCAAACCTAAATCAACAATATAGTAAAAATACTCATGAACTCCAAAAATCTGCTTTTAATAATGAGAAAAAACATAATGAAGAACATAAAAATGAATGGAACAAAACTTTTATTAATTTAGTTTTCATCAAAAAATCAACCGACGTTTTATTTTCCTTACAAATTTCTTCCATCTAAAAGATTCATCGCTGCTACTACCTGTTTATTGTTCATCGCAAAACTATTATGCACCATTCTTTACTCATAAATAAACATTATAATGCCAGCCAATAACTACACAGTAGCTTGCCATCTGTCGCCCACCACCATTTCATTGTTAGCCATGCCTACCTGTCAATCAATATATCCTTCTTGATTTTGGCTCCAGACCGATCACACCTACCGCTGTTTACCGAGCAAGCAGCGCTAGAGTCTGGTGTCGGGAAACAGATTTTCCGCGTAAGTTATCTGCGTTTCTCATTGTTCTTGTGTTGGCTTTCTTTACCTTAGCCCATTTTATTCCTAAAGTGAACTTTCTTGGAATTAACAGAGCATGTTCCTGGTTGGTACCTTCTATGACTTCATATCTTCTTATGGAACATGAATCACTTAGAGTCAAGTTATTTGAGTGCCGACTTGAACCAGACCCATACCGTATCTTTGGAGGTTTTGAGACATGGTCTCATGTGCTGCTTGATTATAATCAATCTGATGGAGCTAGTGCAGAGCTGTTGTAAACAGTACCTGTTGACTTATTGAAGGAAAATGTGAATATTTTAGTTGAAAATCCCAGAAATTTTTGGCAGCAGCCTTTACTAAAAGAACTGAGTTAAGGAGTTTATCTTCAAATTAAGGAAGATCACAGGACTGTAGTTCTTTGTGGTTTTAGTATGATGGTTCATCTGTACTTTAATCAGCTGTACCCAGCTTGATGTGTTGGGACCAGTTCTCCAGAGCAACAACCACTATTTATTTTTTTTTTGCGGCTGCACAGGTCAGAGCAGCTTGGGTACAGGATTTTATGATGGAATCTGTCAGTATAGCACTACCTCCAATGGATGTGGGATTTTTTAGCACTAATATGTGTTACAACAGAGATAGTAAACTCAGGTCCAGTTCCACATGCCAGGAATGGACACAATAGGCTGCAGCTGTCCAGGTGTTGGCTGGTCACTGGTGGCAAAGTGGGCCTGACACAAACAATACAACAGAACATATATTAATATTTACACACATACACTTTTACACTTTTTTCAGGCCTGCTTTACAGATGTTCTGTACCATTACAGGAATTCAGAAAATGGGGGGGGGGGGTCAGAATTAGAATAACATTTCAAGACTTAAAATTATTTTAATATTATTTCTCTAATTCTTTTTGAGAAACATTCTAATAATCTTTGTAATAAAAGCAAATAAAAAATCATACAAAATTAAAATTGTAGTGGGTAATTTTATTTGTTTTCCAATATGATTTCAGATTCATTGTATTTTAGATTTATCTTTTATTTGTGGTTTATGTTGCAAAAACTGTATACCTTTACAGTTTCTGCAACATAAATTGTAATAATGTACTGTTCTACTGTAGTATTTTGCTAGCTTGTTATTATATTAATATTATCTGAAGCAGATTTTCTGCCAATAAAATTTAAAAAGTAAGTTTGTTTAAAATTTTAAATATATAGCCAAGTTATAGATTTACTAGAGTAAAACTATAGCTTAACTGTGTGTTTATTTATTGGAGTATTTATTTGTTCTCTTAGAGGTTTTACTCATGCTTGGTTTCATTATTAGTATAGAAAAATAGATTCATAACATATATTAAATTTAGAACAATATGTATAACTGAATTTTCTATAATTTTCATATAATTTTATCAATAACTATTGTAGCTTAATTTAAAACCCTTTTTAAGTAATTTTAACAAACAGATTTTTCTTTTTTCCTCCAGCATTTCTTAAAATAATAACAAAAGTGAAAGAATGGATTTAAACCTCTTCCAGGACAGCATTGAAATAGAAAACATGCAGCTCATCATGTGTGCCATAAATCTTAAAACTATTGCCCTTGAGGGTTTTTTTTTTGTCATGTAGAAATATTTTTCTGTTTGTTTAGATGGAAGATTAGAACTTTAAATATGTAGCTATTGAAAAAATAAAGAACTGTTTCTTAAATCCATTTGTTTTCATAAATTCTGCATTTACTACAGTTGATAAAATGGAGATGTTAGGTGAACGCACAAACATTATAAACCTTTCACATGAATTATTGTGTCATATTATTAGCTATCTTCCTTTGAGGTCAATGTTGTCAATAGCAATGCTATGCAAAAAATTGAGAGATGCAGTAGCCATGCATTTGCATCTTTGCAAACATCTTGACTTTTCAGAAAGAGTTGTATTTGGCTATATGCCTGCTGCAATAACTGATGAGCATATGCATTCCTTATTAAAAAAGTGCCCACATCTTGAAATAGTATATGGCTTACATCCACAAAAAATGGAACGGCGAAGATTACGCAAGCGAGCGGCCTTAACAGTTCCGGGGATTCTTGAAGCCCTCTGTCTCTGTCCTCATCTAAAAGGTGTTGAGACGTGTGATCTACGGCTAATGGAAGCAGTTTTACAACACCTGCCTGAGATAGAAATTATTGGTAATTTTCGTAACAGGGATGGCACTTTTCCCCTTCAGTCTGCCCAAAGACTAAAATTGCAACCATATCCTCGCATTACTTCACTTCATTTGACAGGTAAGTAAAAAAAAATAAATTCATTTCTTTTATTTAAAAAAGAAAAATGAAATATATATATATCAGGGATATAAAACTCAGAACTGTCAAGCCCTCAAGAACCATCAAACTGATGGTTCTTGAGGACTTGTAGGTTATACTGGTGCAAACATAGTGCATATTACTCTGACATTATTAAAAGAAAGGTACTAAATATTTTAATTTGTTAACCCAAGCACAGGATTAGACAATGTATAAAATAGCAACATATATAAAGATTCATATCAGTTATGAAATTTTTATGAAAATTAGCACATTTCTAATTGCCACCATGTACCATTATTTTTGTATAGGTATAAATATGACACCATGAACTTCTAAAAGTTGAAAGATTTGAGTTGCAAAATAAACATATGAAGGTAGTCCACACAGACATTTTGACACTCTCTGATGTATATTGTAATCTGAAAACACAGCACTGAAAATTTCAACATCAACTTATATTTGACTATTTTCTTCAGGTTCTAGGCAGAAATAATCATGTTATAATACACCGACTTTAAAAATAAAACAAGCACTGATTCACTTTCAAAACTGTTCAAACAAATTTCTAAGATAAAATGAGAAATACTAGAATTAAAGGCATATAATTGAAGTTGGAAAAGTAAGTAAACAGAAAATATGTGCATTTCTGCATTGTTTCTTTGGGACACTTTGATTTCTCTAGTGACAGAGATTGACTTTTAGCTGTAGGTCACAATGCCATCATATGCTTATGCTCAAAATGAAATTGTCCTTCGTGACAGTATAGTGGTTTTTGCTACTTGTCATTTATTTGGAGAGGTCTGGATTCAAATCCTTTTGGAGGTGGGAATAATCTTAAGGAGTGACTTGTTCAGTTGGAGCCATGGTTAGCGGCGCCTCCGTAGCCAGGTGGGAAGGAGCAGCAGTGCGTAGCACACGCTTCTTGATGTAAACCGGGGTTCGAGCCCGTCACCACCAAATACGGAGGATGCGGAAAGGTCAGGGAATGACCACCGCATAACCCGGAGCAATATGGCCTTAGTTGCTAATGCTCCTTAAAAAAAAAACCAAACCAAACCATGGTTAGCTTATACCAGGTAGAGGGTATAAAGTTACACCCTTTAAGTTACTCTCAAAATGAGATTTTTTCAGCTTGCACAATATGCAAATCTGCCTTTGAACACATACTTGTATAGATATAAATACGTGGCGCCTCCGTAGCCAGGTGGGCAGGAGCAGCAGTGCGTAGCATACGCTTCTTGATTAGACCGGGCTTCGAGCCCGTGCCCACCAAATACGGAGGATGCGGAAAGGTCAGGGAATGACCACCGCATATCCCCGGAGCAATATGGCCTTAGTTGCTAATGCTCCTAAAAACCAAAATAACAACAACATAAATACGTAGGAATGCAGTATGGCCTAGGATGCTAATGTGCTGTATCAATCATAACAGTCAAAACAAAATTACTGAATTACCCCCTCCCCTCCAAAACAAAAGCACTTTAGCTAAATTGCTTTCGCATACAGTATTACAGTGTTACTCAGCAGAGAGAACATGTTATTATATATGTAGTAGTGCCAGAAAGGCACATTTTGGAAAATTTTGAAACAGCACTTGCAAGTATAGCGTCTATATCTGCAGCAGCTGAATTGATTCAGACATATACACTCAGTGGTCCTTGAAGCTGTCACAGACATTCTCTCAGGTACAGCAGACTGGACTTGCTACTTGGGAGTCTGAAACACTGATGGAGCTAATATTCAGGTGACACTTGTCAAAGTGGAATGAATTTCAGTGAAATTCAGTCATTCTGCGACAACCAAATCCTCTGCTTGCACCTTCACGATGGTGGAACTATTAATAACCCTGAGTATAACTCCCATGTGCAAATCCTGAAATATGGCACCTAGTATACCAGGTGACCACCAAAGTATGAACTATGTAAGAAGGGGATTAAGGTGTGATGTCAGCACTACATGGAAGAATGTTGCCCCCTCTCTGTTACCAGACAATACTAGGCAGTAGATGAAGCTCATCAATCGGTACAATACCACCACTTTGCTTATCAGAAGCCTGAAGTGGTGAAAGCCATGTTTAGCCTCCAGAGCAAAGCTCCAGCAAACCCCCTCCCATCTCTTCCATTATGCAGTATGATTGGTGTCTTTTGAGGTTATGATGGGCATCGTGGTGAGATCCAAACTTCCTTACATTCCGAGGGTAGAGCTCTAAAACGGTGATCTCAGGCTGGCCACTGGATAGTCTCACTGCCTCTGCTCTGCCAGATAATGACAGGAGGGAGTCTGAGTAATGTGTATGCGGAAAGTATTGCCAAGGTCACATTATGTCAAGAAGCTGGGTATATTCTTGCCATGTGTTCACCATATTCAAAAATTTCATTACTTCATACAACATTAACATCCTCACCACCTTTCCTTTTCTTACTACTGAATATATCACTAATAGTCAAACAAATAGAACAAACTCGTTTCGGAAAAGATCCCGAACCTACCAACTGCTTCCTCCTTCATTTCACAAATATTCATGGTCTCAATAAAGTCCATTCCCACAGTCTGCCAAGCCTCACTTACTTTTTTTGACAGAATCCCAGTTATCAGCTGATTCAACCACTACTCATCTTGGTTGTCATGATTATTCGCTATATGACATGTGGGTTCAAGGAATGAACCCACATGAGGAGGGAAGTGCATAATTTGTATTTTATCTATTTCTTATTTTATTTTATTATTATTTTTTTTTTGGCCAGTGTTGCAAAAGCCTGTGGCTCCTTGCACTATGTGACAATACTAATATTAATCTCCTTTGGAGTAGTCTCGTAGACATTGTGTTACACCAATACCAATTCTTCTGGAAGTAGGCTTCTTTTAGAAATGCCATTCTGTTACTCTGGAAATATTTAGAACACGATGCAGGAGTGAGTCATTTTAAATCTGTGTAACAAAAAAAAAATCACAGGGAGCTAAATTTAGTGAGGATAGGGGTTGTTATTTCCAGTTCTCTTAAGCTCACTTTTCCAGCTGTTCACTCTGAACAGCATTGTCTAATTGACATAGAATGGTTTTGTAGTATTCCTGTTTCACTGTCAAAAAATAATTTAAGCGTGATCTCATATTTGATTGAGATTTGCTTTTTTTTTTGGGTCCTTGGAGGAAACAGTCTTCCACGAAGAGGACTGGGCCTTTGTTTCTGGGTCACAGTCATATGCCCACAATTTATTACCAGTAACAGTGGAAGAAGTGTTGGTCAGCAGCAGCAGCATGTTGACAAAGATCCTGACATACAAGAACCAACTGCTTCCTGTGATCAGCAATGTAAGGCACAATTGAAATGAATCACAATTCTAAAATATTTTGTTAAAATTTATTGACTTGTCCCATAAGAAATACCACTTTCACTAACAACTTTGCAGTTTGTTATATGTCGATTGCTTCTGATCAGAACACGAATGAAAGAAATATTGGATTTTGAAGTTGAAGGACAACCTGATTGAGGATTAATTTTGATAGATGAACAGCCCTCTTTAAACTTTGAAAACCACTGACAAATCTTTGAATGACACAGTAGCAGCTCCAAAAGTCGTATTTTAACATTTAATGGGATTCTGTTGTGCTTTTGCCTAATTTAATGCAAACTTTTTGCTCAGTAAAATTTCTCATTTTAAAATGCAGTGAAACACATAAAACACCTTTTCACTGCACACTAATTCAGATTGACTGCAAATAAATGGGTGATTCATGTGTTACTGTATATAGATGAGTCGCCAAACGTGTTGGTTGTACTGTGGTTGCTCACTGTGACTGAAATTTCAAAATAAGAAGTCTAGCTTAGAATTTTTTGTTCACACCTCATAATATCAGCCTGATTATTTAAGAAGATATGCGAACAAGATAATAGCCATTGGCCTCATCGATTTGACAAATTAAATAATTTCCATAATTACTTAAATACCATGATTAATAATACAAAGTAATTTCCATAACAAGTAAACCAAGTAATTTCCATAATTACTTAATTACACTCTCAATCAAAGTGTGAAATTGAAAAGTAAAAAAAAATGACAGTCTACCATATCTTGATTTCTATATCACCAGATACAATTCTGTCCTTATTTAAGGAGGGAATTGTTTCTTTTATGCTAGCAGAACTTTCTGGCCAGTGTAATTAACAATGGAAAACCCAGAGTTTCTCAGTACTAAGGTCTCATATGAAGCAGTATAACATACTCATTATACACTCAG
This sequence comes from Mastigoproctus giganteus, assembly GCF_048544385.1. Classification (NCBI taxonomy): domain Eukaryota; kingdom Metazoa; phylum Arthropoda; class Arachnida; order Uropygi; family Thelyphonidae; genus Mastigoproctus; species Mastigoproctus giganteus. The sequence continues at coordinate 30,293,176 of NC_143577.1, read as the reverse complement.
AAACAATTTGAAATAATCAAGCAATCACTAGAAAAGCTGATTGTCAAATTAGGACATGGTGTTGACAATTACTTATTATTTTTTTAGATAGTTAATCATTTGTTATATTTAGTTAGGTAATTATCTGTTAAAAATTAATCAATTAAAATTAATCACTTCCCATTAATTTATGTAAGTTTAATTAATGATGGTTAAATTAAGTTCAAAATGAATTAAAGTAGAATGCATAGTATAAATTACCAACCCATCAGTGTTTACAATCACTGAAGGAGTGTTACAGGAGGTATCACAAAATGTTTGAGAATTAGCATTAGCAAGGGCACATGATGCAAGAAAGCAAGCTTATATAGCATCAGCAAAAAAAAAAAAACACAGACCTTTCTCATTTCACCCATTCACTCGTTTCAATTGTTTGTCTAGTTCTGCCTTGAATATGTTTAAACTATCAACTTCTACAACGAAAGATGGAAGTTTGTTCCATCTAGCAATCAACTACCTGCTGGCTAAAGGCAAACTTCCGCACATCTATCCTACAACTGTCTTTCCTCAATTTGAATTTATGCCCTCTCAGGTGATTATTCTGAGCAAGAGGAAGAATCCCACCAGCATTGAGCATGCTCAAACCATTCAAGGCCTTATACACCTCAATCAGATCACCACACAGGCGCTGCCTAGTCTCCAGACACTGTAATTTGCAAAACTTAAGCCTTTCTTCGTAAGAGCAACCCTTTGTTCCATTCACTAATCTTGTTGCCTTTCTCTGCACTCGTTCCAACAGCTCTACATCCTTCCTAAAATGAGGCCTCCAGACCTGTATACAGTACTCAAGGTGTGGCCTGACCATTGCCTTATACAAGGGGATAATCACCTCCTTATCCCTGCTAGAAAAATTCCTGTATATCATTGACAAGACACCACGAACTACTCTTGCAGACCATCTGCACAATTACCCCCAGGTCCTTTTCACTCTCTACCACTGTCAGTGTAGTACCACACAGTTGATATGTTATTCTGGGGTTGCTGCTTCCCATATGCAGTACTTTACATTTGTCAATGGTAAACATCAGTTGCCACCTCTCAGCCCATCTGCTCAACTTTTCTAGATCCTTTTGCAGCAGCGTACTGTCATTAGTGTCATTAACAAATGAATTATCCATAATTCCCTACGGAAATTAAAGACAAATTTTACTGTATAGGTTGCAGTGTTTAATTTTTCACTTTCCAGCAGATTTGCATCCTTCTTAAAAATAGGCCTCCAGACCTATATGCAGTACTCAAGATGTGCCCTAGCTATTGCTTTGTACAATGGGATAATCACCTCATTATGTCTACTAGCAAAATTCCTGTATATTCCTGAATTCCTGAATTCCTGAATTGTCAAAATAATAGAGCAAGCTTATCTGCGAAAAGATCTAAACCTCCCAAGGACTTCCTAATTCATTTCACAAATATACGTGGTCTCAATTCTAATCTCAACGATGTCCATTTCCACTTGCAGTCTTCCAAACCCCATGTACTTTTTCTGACTGAATCTCAGTTATCAGTTGATTCAACTACTGCTCATCTCAGATGTCCAAATTATTTGCTGTATGATTCCTTTCACCTCAAAGGTGGTACTTGTGCATATGTCCGTTCTGATATTCCCTGTCAGAGACTTGGCAATTTGGAATCTCCTCTCTTTGATCTTCTCTGGCTTAAAATCTCTCTACCTCATTGTGTAAAATTCATCTGTTGTCTCTACCGTTCTCCCAACTCCACTAATCACTTGGAGCTCTTTGACTTCCTCTCTTTGCAAATTGACTTTCTCCAGTCAAACTTTCCTAACAGTGAGGTAATTTTCCTTGGTGATTTTAACGTTCACAACTCCAGCTGGCTTCCGTTTTCTAGTCACACCGACCCAGCAGGTCGAGATGCTGAGGCTTTTGCAATTACCAATGACCTAGCACAGATTGTTCTTTACCTACAAGAATACCGGACAACCCTAATCATACAGCCAATACGCTTGATCTTTTTCTCACAAACAACCCTTCTAAGTACAAGGTTGAAGTGAGAGGTCCTTTAGGCACTTCAGATCACAACTTGGTGATTGCCTCTTCTCCAATGGAACCTTTATCTCATGGCTATTCCCAACCTCGTATTGTTTGGCATTACAAGAATGCAAAATGGGATGACCTGCGAGACTTCTTTTCTTCTTTTCCTTGGTCTGATTACTGTTTCAAAACTTCTGATGTCAATGTTTGCTCAGATCGTGTCAGTGAAATTATTCTTGCAGGAATGGAATCCTTTATCCCACACTCCACTTTAAAATCTCGTCCTTTATCTAAACCTTGGTTTTCCAATAAATGTGCTAAGGCTGTCCAAGAGAAGAACGTTGCATATCGTAATTGGCTTGTTTCTAATTCTTCAGTTTCATTTTCTGCCTACACCAAAGCTCGCAACAATTGTAAAGCAGTTATTAATCAGTCCAAACTAGAGTTTGAACAGGCTAAGAGTAGAAAACTTGCTTCTTGCCCTAATGGTAGCCGAGCATTCTGGTCTCTTGCCAAAGCTATTGGCCGCAACTTTTGCCCATTTCTGCCCCCACCTCTGTCCAAACCAGATGGTTCTGTTGTCACTTCAGCCAAGGATAAAGCTGACCTGCTAGCATCCCATTTTTCTTTGAGCTCATGTATTAATGATCTTGGTAAAACACCTCCCACCATTCCTAACACGCTCCATTCAATGCCTCCTGTGGTCTTCCGTCAAAAGGATATCAGAAGGATTTTGATGAATCTTGATGCTAAGAAAGCTCCAGGTCCTGATGGTATTTCTCCACTTGTTCTCAAAACCTGTGCTCCTGAACTTACTCCTATTCTTTGCCGCCTTTTTTCACTTTCTTATTCCAAAGGTGTTTTTCCTTCTGCTTGGAAATTTGCTCATATCCAGCCAGTTCCTAAAAAGGGTGACAAATCCCTCCCATCCAATTATCGTCCCATTGCAATTACTTCTACTCTTTCTAAAGTAATGGAGAAATCAATTAACCGCCAACTCTTAAACTACCTAGAAACTTTCCGTCTGATCAACGATCGCCAGTATGGATTCCGTCAGTGTCGATCCACTGGTGATATTCTGGCTTATGTTACCCATTTATGGTCTAATTCAATGGAAAGGTTCGGTGAAACACAAGTAGTTGCTCTTGACATCTCAAAGGCTTTTGATCGTGTTTGGCATAAAGGTCTTCTAAACAAGCTTCCATCTTATGGTTTGCCAACTGTTTTTAGTAATTGGTTATCCAGTTTTCTCTCTGATCGCTCACTGAGGGTGATGGTAGATGGCTCTCTGTCTTCTAACTTCTCCACTAATGCCGGTGTCCCCCAAGGTTCAGTTCTTTCCCCCACTCTTTTCCTCTTGTATATCAATGACCTTCTTCCATTGACTGGAAATCCTATCCATAGTTTTGCCGATGATAGCACATTGCATTCAACTTTCCATTTTGAGAAACCTTGTCCAGCTCAATCAGCTTTAAGTTCTCGAAAATCTGCTGCCAATTCCTTAAATGCCGATCTTCAGGTAATTCTCCAGTGGGGCAAAGACAACTTAGTTGATTTCAACCCTTCTAAAACTCAATCTTGTCTTATATCTCGCAAAAAGGATTCTTCTGCTCCTATGCTTATCTTTAGTGATACTCCGATTTCTAGGCAAAATGATATATCTCTTTTGGGGATTACCCTGACTTCTAATCTCTCTTGGCACAAGCACATTACAAATATTGCTTCCTCTGCATCTAAAAAACTTGGTTTTCTCTTTCGCTCTCGGCGTTACTTTTCTCCCAAACAGCTGCTCACTCTGTATAAATCGCAAATCCGCCCTGCCATGGAATATTGTTCCCACATCTGGGGTGGTGCCCCCAAAACCTCTCTCAGGCTTCTTGATTCCATTCAGAAGAGGGCAGTTCGGTTAATTAATGATTCATCTCTAACAGAGTCTCTCCACTCGCTGTCTCATAGACGCACTGTTTCTGCTGCATGCCTCTTCTACAGATACTTCCATGGGCACTGTTCTTCTGAATTGGCTTCTATAATTCCCGCTCTCTCTTTCAAAACAGTCCGAACACGTGCCGCCACCAGCCAACATCCATTTACTGTCCAACTTCAAACCCACAGAACCAACTTTTCATCTTCCTCATTTATTCATTCAACTGCCGTTTTCTGGAACAACCTTCCTTCATACGTATTTCCTGAAAATTACAATCTACAGAAGTTCAAGTCCAATATCAACAAATATCTTCTTTCGTCTTCTCAACCTCCAACCCAAGCACGGTACTAAGTACTATAGGTTTAATACCTCTCGTGTTTGGGGTTCTCATAAAAAAAAAAAAAAAAAATATATTTATCGTGAACAAAACCCCATGAGCTGACCTGCCAGCCTATCTGCACTGCTCAGAGGACTACATATCTGATTTCCTCCATGTCTTTTTTCATTTTTTGCTACTCTGAGTGTAATACCACATGGTACATTAATCTAGGATTGCTGCTACCCAAATGCAGTAACTGAAATTTAGCATTGTTAAACTTCAATTGGCATTTTTTAAGCCCATCTGCCTCATTTTCCAGAATTTGATTACTGTCTGTTAAGCACGGTGCCAAGCTTTGTATTGTCTACAAACTTAGAAATTTTCTCTGATATACCTTCATCAATATCAGAAATACTGTTCAAGGTTTAGGCCTAAATGGTTATCAAATGAACTAATGAGACTCGTAACAGAGAAGAAAAATGCATGGGCGCATATAAATTATCAAGGGACTCAGAAGCCTATGACAGATATAAGCTAGTCTGTATCAGGTCACAAAGGAGGTTAGGCAGGCAAAGGCAGATTACGAGAAATCCTTGGCAAAAGATGCTAAGAAAAACAGCAAGGATTTCTTTACTTATATAAACTCTAAAAGGAAGGGGATGAATCTGATTGGTCCACTTGATATCGACGGATCGACTGTTGATGATCCTGCCCAGATAGCAAACAAACTGAATGAGTATTTTGCATCTACATTCACACACGAGGAGTTATTAAGGTTTGGAAATGGCAGAAAGTTATCAAATTGTAGCAGGATACTTAATGATTTTGTAATAACTGAGAGCAAAGTGGAGGAGAAATTGTTGAAGTTAAACATAAGAAAAGCACCTGGGGTGGATGGGATCTATCCAGTTATATTAAAGGAGGCGGCAAAGCAACTAAGCAAACCCTTGGCCATAATTATGAGAGCATCCTTGGACTCAGGGGAGGTTCCCACGGACTGGAAATGTGCAAATGTATCCCCAATTCACAAAGGGAGATCGAAGGGTGACACGAGTAATTACAGACCAGTTAGTTTAACTTCTGTTCCGGGTAAAATAATGGAGTCACTGGTTAAAGATGCATTTCAGGATCATCTAGACAAGACTGCTGCAATAATTCAGACACAGCATGGGTTTGTTAAGGGAAAGTCTTGTCTGACAAATTTGATAGGATATTATGATGTGGTTACAAAGGAACTGGATGCAAAAAATAATTTTGATATCATCTATTTGGATTTCAGGAAAGCTTTT